>NW_022111370.1:4320435-4321677 GCF_000313985.2 Echinops telfairi | reverse complement strand
CATGTGTTTATTGGCCAGGTTGGCACAATAAACAAACTCAGATACTTTTTTAGTTTTGTTTTTAATAACGGCTCCTCTTTTTAACCAGTAGCAAAGTGTCTGCCTGATCCTTAGCTTCTCAACCCCTGCCTGCTGCCTTGTTCCATCTCTGCCTCGTGATCTCAGGGCTGCTCCTCCTCTGTCTCCTGATGTCAGTGCTGTGGTCTCCGTTCCCCCTTGTGCCCTGCCACATTAGGCAGACATCGCTCTCTCTTTGGAGAGTTGTTGGGAGGAATTCACCAGATGGCATTTTTGCATTTGACAGATACTTAAATATTAGAAACTCCAAAAACTCTTCTCTGAATCTAAAGAAATCAACTTGTTTTCTTCTGGGAAAATTAGTCGAATATATTATAATTTGTCATAACCATAGTTGCAGTAATCCATGTTTTGGGGGTGAAGTGTTTAAAAAAGCAATGAATCTTTGGTAAAATCTTGATAAATTGTGGACTTCCTCTCTCATTTATTCCTTCCTCCTCTTTCACTTTGGCTTGATAAATAACTAAAGCAAGCCAAAGGTGTGGTAAAAGTCACATTCTAATACAATTCCCAAGAATATAACTTTATAAAAAATGAAGCAAAGAAGAGTTCATTGTTCTTCCTTATTCTTAATTTTATTTAAGCATATGTAGGGGCCAGAAAAATGTAGTAATATCATAAAGTCTATAGGAAGGTTATCCAGTGCTACTGTATCACACCTTTGGGCCACATGTGTTTCTGACAAGTGCAGAGTCTTGCCTTCATCAGCAGAGCATTGCGAAATATCTTCAAAAGGACTATGTCCTGGTCTTTTCAGCACAAACACAGAAAAATTGCTGCATGTCACCTGACTGAGGTTAGTTCCATTTTCAAATCATTTCCTCTTGTTCTTCAGACTTATTATGCTCTGTGTGTGTAATATAGAATATATATTTATAGACTAGCAACCCAGATGGGATAATGGTTACGAGTTGGGCTGCTATCTGCGTGGTTGGCAGTTTGAAACCACCAGCAGATCCTTGGGAGAAAGATTGGGCTTTCTAGTCCTGCAAACAGTTATAGTCTCAGAAACCCACAAGGACTTGTTATAAATTTGTTATATTTATAACAAGGACTTGTTATAAATATATTAACTCAATGGCAGTGGTTTTGTGTTTTGCTTGTTTGTTGATACCTAGAATATATCTATAATATAGAATATATGCATTACATAGAATATATGTA
>NW_022111370.1:4316938-4318519 GCF_000313985.2 Echinops telfairi | reverse complement strand
TGAGTTATGTTGGAAGTGGAATGTCAACCTGGCGAATCAGTATGGAGTTTGTGAGGGCACTGAATGCCAGGGTAAACAGTTTCAGCTACCTGAGACAGTGTGGACCCATTTGATGCTTTGGGAATAATAATCCAGAGAGAACAATGCATTAATGAGAACTACTATCCTGAAGGGAAAGTCTTATTATCTATATTGATGAGAGGTCTCACAAACAAAACAAAACAAAAAGTAATGTCAGCAATCAATTTATCTATTGAAGGAGATCTGTTTTAAGAATTGGGTGATACAATTTTGAGTGTTGGCATGTCCAGATCTACAGGTTATGTGACAAGGTGGAAATTCCTGTCATTTTGTGTCTGAAATCAGTAGACCACCGGAAGGAACACCAGCTGGGTTAAAATCCTCTGGCAGAAGCCTTCATCCTTAGGAAATCTGCTTTTGCTTTAAACACTTCAAACTGATTGGATGAAGCCCATAAGCCTTAAGGAAGGTTATCTGTTCTATCAACGGTCAATGGACTGAAATGTCGTTGATCTTGTGACTTGATTCACACTTATAGGAAACCTATGTGACAAAGTAGAACTATCCCATAGGGTTCCTAGAGTGAAATATTTACAGGAATAATCTTTTCTCCAAAGGAATATTTGGTGGGTTCTGTCAAGTCTTGGATTGGCAGTGGAGTGCTTATCCCTTGTGCCCTTGGTCCTTGTTAGTTAAATGTTACTAGTACATACACATGTTCACTGCCATCAAATCAATGCAGATTCATAGCGACCCTTTAGGACAGGATAAACTCCGCCAGTGGGTTCCCAAGACTGTAATTCGTTATGGGTGTAGGGAGTCTCAGCTTTCTTTCTTGGAGGGGGTGGTGGTTTCAAACTATTGACATTGAGAATCACAGCCCAACACTTAACAACTATACCACCAACACCCTCTGCATATAAATGCCTTCATACTAGTAATATTTAGTATTTAGTGTTTGACCCAACAACTGGAGACTCCAGTCTAGCCAATTTTATAAGCAAAAGTAACCATTATATTATCTCAGCTGCGTGCAGGATTTTAAACAATACAGCAACCATAGAGCTTGATGAGTATTATGAAAACACTCACATGCGCACACAAACATATACATGGGAAGCAATGATAGGAGATTATGTGCGACACTATAGTTAATTAGGATGAATGGAATAGAATCCAGGTTGTAAGTAAGGAGTTCATTTCCATTGTTGAGTGCCCCCCTGTGGGATCTGACTCATTGAAACCCTATATACAACAGAATGAAGCACTGCTCAGTCCTGCACCAGCCTCACAGTTTCTGTTATGTTGTATACTATTGTTGTGGCCACTGTGTCAGTCCATTACCTTGACGGTCTTCCTTGTTTTCCCTGTCTGTCTACTTTACCAATCGTGATATCCTTTTGCAAAGATTGGCCTATCCTGATAACACATCCAAAGTGCATGAGATGAAGGCTCCCATCTCCCACACATGCTTCCAAACACCATTATGCCTGTACTTTCTCTAAGACAGATTTCGTTAATGTTCTGGTGGTCCATGGTACTTGCAATATTTTTTGCCAA
>NW_022111370.1:4313986-4315599 GCF_000313985.2 Echinops telfairi | reverse complement strand
ACCTGGTAAAGAGGAGGGAAGTTAGAGGTCGAGGAAAGGTAAAAGGTGGAGGTTCTGTAAAGATGGGAAAGGGTAGAGGTGAGAGAAAGCACAGCTAGGGACCCAGGTTGCTCAGAGAACTGAGTCTTCTCAGCTTTCCCAGTATTTCAGGTTAGGATCCAGCCGGAAGCTCATGAAGCCTTTCAAAAATCTGATTTTTGCTAGCTTAGTTCTTCCATCACCTTCGTTCTGAACTCCGTCTCTTCGCCTCACTGGCCCTGTTCTGCCTTGGCTGCAAAGCAGTCAGAAGCCCTTCATGTAGGTGCACAGAAGAGCTGGTTTCCATCGAGTTACTCTAGGCTGGCTGGGCAGCCAACTTCCCATCAAGCCCTCATAAGCCCTTCTGTGAGCGCCGTAAGACGTTGCCTACTCCTGTTAGGGGAGAGGAGGACAGCCCACGTCATGATGGTTTCAATTGCTTCTTTTCCATATGTTGACATCCTTGGAAAAGCAAAGACAAACCACAGTCAAATAATAAAGTGGTCTTCATATTCCTGTGGGCTTCCACTGATATAACGTTCATGCTGCAGTGTTGCTTCACTGTGGAGAGCAGTTTTGAGTGGCATGGTCAAATGCAAAGATTGCTTGAAGCCCCATCTCTTGCTCAGAGCTGGGAAAGTATTGGCTACAGAAAATGCTCTGCTTTTTTTTTATGTGGATATTGACAGAAAAGGACTTTCAAGACAATTTAATGACTGAAGGCAAGTAGTCTTACAAACTCTCAAATTTTACTTCCCAATGATCATTTCTATCAACTATTCTATCAATTACAATAGGCAGAAGAAAACAGCCTAAGCCTAGTACAGTCAGATCCTAAATTCAATTCTTAAAACAGTCAAGTTCAATCCTTATCTAACTTATCTTAATCCTTATCTAAATTATTCTATTGCTACAAAATATGGCCTTAGACCTCTGGCTACATTGCCTCAAGCCAGGGCCAGGTCTTCTGTCAGCCATTTGACCTTCTGCTTGCTGTTTTCATTAAGCATCATGGTCTCTGAGAACAGCGATTTCACCCCCTGAGCTTAAAATATACATTAATAACATTCATTTTTACCATTTCTAATAGGAATAACCACAGACAAAAAACAAAGAAAATGATCAAAATTTTAAATTCCCATTTTTCCCCCAGAAAGCAAGCTAGTAAACTGCATGGCCATATCTGACCTCTGGCTAGCCAAAGAAGAGAAACTACCATGACAGAGAGGTGAAAAAGCATCCACTCTCCATCTCCATGATTGGTTTCTCTAATACTCCACTCCTGGCACCGTAATGTGCTAGTTTGAATTGACTGGAGAAACAAATCCAGGACACTCATATATATGCAAGAGAGAGCTTTATATCAAGGAGTAAATGTATATTAAGAAAACATCCAAGTCCAGTCCAGATCAAGTTCATAAGTCTGATATTAGCCCATAGGTCCAATACCAGTCTATAAAGTCCTCTTCAGACTTACACAACACAAGAAATGATGCTGAATGCAGGAAAATCACAGGCTAGTGGGTTGAAACTCTTGTGGATCCAGTGGCAGTGGAAGCATCTCAGTGTTGGCATGGGTCTCCACATAACTCCTC
>NW_022111370.1:4285964-4310545 GCF_000313985.2 Echinops telfairi | reverse complement strand
TGGGTGGCTGCTTTTGCTACCACGACAATGCACCTGCTCATGCAGTCATCTCAGTGTGTCAGTTTTGGGCAAGAAACATCATGCCCCTTTTGCCCCACACACCTTTACTCACCTGACTTGCTCCATGCAGCTCCCTTTTATTTTCATGAACGAAGAGGGACATGAAAGGACAGTGATTTGAAGAATTAAAAGAAGTGGAGAAAAAACTAGGGAGGTATTGTCAGCCATCCAAAGAGATGAGTTTGAAAAATGTTTTAAGAATGGAATCACAGATTTCACAAATGTATGAAGTGTGATGGAGAGCACTTTGAAGGTGATAAGGCCATTTTGTTAAAAAAAACCAAAACCAACCTAAATACATAGCTTTGACAAAAAATGTTCATTTTCTTGGGGGTTACCCCTTGTGTGTGTGGGGGTGTGTGTGTATTTGACAGCATCCAACAAATAACAACAACTATATATATATGTTTTTACAAAGTTTTTGGAATAATTCCATTTTCTGTGAGCTTTTTGAAGACCCATAATATACATATATATATGCACAGAAATGTATGTCCATAAACAGAAATGTATATGTGTGTGTGTGTGTGTGCAACCACACGCACACAGGGAGAAAATGAGAGATTTTCAAATAAAGGAATCAATATCCTTACTTGTTTTAGTGTTAGGAGATGCTTTGGTAGCAAATATGACATCATTGTCTTATTTCTCATCCTTGGTACAGGTCCATTTCACATCAGCTTTGCCCTCTCTTCTTCACTGTAGAATTCAGATTAACGGAGGGGTTTCTAACCTAGAAAATCCCCAGTCTGTGCACTTTGTAAAACGAGGCCAGTGGTAACAATTAAACTCTGGTTTGAAACTTTCTACTTGGGAGTGTCATACCTTAGTTCTGGTCACATTTCACCAACCAATTCAAATGAAGACCAAGTCTGACCTCAAAGGGATAGAGAATCATAATTCCTAAACTCACTACCCTTTTCTTATCCTCCTTTATGTATTGTCAGAGTTTGATATTTATTTGAACTTGATGCTCCCAAGATATAAGTAAGGGAGCACAATATTTCAATATAAATTTGAACAGAGACAGCTAATCTGAAACCTTCACTAGCAATAATATTTTTGGTACTTGAAGAAGAAGTCAGTAACAAGACACATCAAACCAAAATTGATGATTCAGGATAGAAAAGGTTATGTTTTATACTCAGCTCCCTGATCTTATCTCGTCTGGGATAAGAAGAATCGACATTCTGAACAGTGATGCCTGGAATACCAGAATGATCTTCAATCATCAAAGACAGATTCCGTTTTGGCTCTCAGTTTGTCACGACTAAGGGAAATCAAAGCTCTGATGCATTTGAGGAAGATTTTCAACAATAAGTCATTGAAGCACACACACTGAAAAACCTTTTGAATGGAAGCTTTGTTCAGTTCCAACAGTAAGGTGAGGCATAAGAATATTACATAGAGAAGGGTTTTTGATCTACAATCTAGATTATTCTGCGTAAAAAACGATTCTTTCAAGTAAATGACCTGCAGAAGTATTATTACATAAATCAAGATTTAATGACTTGATTAAAAGACCACTGAAGAAAGATAAAACTGAAATTAAAAACATGAAGGCCTAGCAGAACCACAAAGGTATTCTGAAAGGGTCTCCAGATAGGGTTTATATTGTTTGTTTGTGGATATAGAAGCATTTACCTAGATTGAGTTAATGGCTACAAGATATCTCATACTTTTCACATGTGGAATTTGTAATGAAAGACTATGTGCAGGAGTTACTTCCTAGGAGAAATCTCACCCTTTACTCTTTACATAATAGTTAAATATAGGAATTCTATAGCTACTAACTACTCTGAAGCCCCGCCCCAATATATAGCAATCCCACACACTACAAACCAAACTCTGTCTAATGGTTGGATGACTGTTGATCAATAGGTGCATTAGGTTGGGTTGTCTAGAGTAACAAAACAAGTGGCACTCATATATGAACTTTATATAATTTATATTTGATATTTATATCAAGAAATAATTTTACATCAAGAAGGCATCCCCACACTTCTGGGTCAAGAGGCAGCTAGCTGTGCAAACAGAACAAGGAATGCCACATGTTGAAAACCAGGAAAGGTGTGTATCAGAATTGTATCAAGTCACCATACTTATTCAATCTGTAGGATGAGCAAATTAGCAGAGAAGCTGCATTATATGCAGAAGAATGTGGTATCAGGATTGGAGGCAGTTTTTTTTAACACCCTGCAATATTCAGACTCTACTATCTTGCTGGATGCAAGTGTGGACTTGCAGCATTTGCTGACTAGGATCAATGACGGCAGCCTTCAGAATGGGTGGTGACTCAATGTAAAGAACACCCAAATCCTCACAAATGAACTAATAGGTCACATCACGATAACTGGAGAATAAATTGAAGTTATCAAAGATTTTTGTCTTGCTTGGATCCACAATCAATGCTCCTGGAAGCAGCAGTCAAGAGAGCAAACGGTGCAGCATTAAGTAAACTTGCCACACAAGGCCTTTTCAGTGTATTGAAAAGCAAGAGTGTTACTTTGAGGACTAAAGTGTACCTGACCCAAGCTGTGGTATTTTATTTTTCTTTTCATATAAAATTTTCCTTCAATTCCATGTTTCCCACAAACTTTTATTTTAGTGTAATTATTTTTTAATTGTGGCCAAAATATACTCAACATTCTCCAATTCAACAACGTCTACCTGTATAATTCAGTGAAATTGATTATATTCTTTGTGTTGTGCAACAATTATTCATATCCTTTCCCAAATTAGTCTACCATCATTAACATAAACTCAATGCCCCCTAAGCAATAATACCTCTTCATCCTTCACCAATGGTAACCATGGGCAATTTTGGTTTTTTTTTCCTTTATATAATATTCACATTTAAAGTTCCATAGTTAAATTGCTTTGAAAAAGAGTTGTGTATACATTATCACAATCAGTTCTAGTGGTCCCTCCCCCATCCTGAATTCATTGTTTGCTCTCCAATTCCCTTCACCCTTCCCAACTCCTATCCTGGACAAACCATCCTGCAGCATCAGTTCTTGTCTCTATGCATCTACTCCTGTGCTTCAAAATCTGGAAACCTAACAGAAACTGTAAAAGGAAAAGCAAAACAGAAAGAAGAAAAGCAAGAAATATTTAAGCCTAGCATGAAGTCAGGTTGGGTCAAGACAGAGGTCAACCGACCAAATGTCTTATTATGCCATGGTTCGATCCACCATAATCAAATTTACAATAATGTCTATCTGATAGTAAAGCTGTTCCAGTCTATTGACTGTGGGCAGAAAAGATCTGCCTGACCGAGTCACAGAATTTTCAATTGTCTCATATGCATGTGACGAGGAAGATCAAAGATGAACTGATGCAGTGAGATTATGGTGCTGGAGAAGAATATTGAAAGTACCATGGAGGGGTCAAAGAACAAACCGATCTGTGTTGAAAGAAGCCAGAGTGCTCCAAGGAAGCAAGGATGGGAAGACTTGGTCTTACCTACTTCAGACCCATTGGCAGGAGACTCCAGTCCTTGGAGAAGACTTCATGCTTGGTAAAGTGAGAGGGGGCAGTGGCAAATGAGAAGTCTTTCAAGGAGATGGATTGACACAGCGGCTGCAACAGTGCACTCAGGTGTGGGAACGATTATGAGGATGGCGCAGGACCATGTGGTATTTCATTCTGCTATGCATAGGGTCATTATGGGTGAGAACTAATTTGAGAGCACCTAAAAACAACAACAACAACAACAACAACTCAACCCAGTCTAACTCAAGTTCATAGGTCAGATGCTATCCGGGGCCCTCTGCAGACTCAGGTAGCTGCAGGCCTATGAAGCATTACCAGGCTACCACCTGCTTGACAAGTTGGATCCCATCTCTACTTCTACACAAGTACCAATAAGAGGTTTTTATTGGCTAGTTTTTGGAAATAGACCTTCAGGTCTTTTTTCCTAGTTTGTCTGATCCTAACCTGTTCCACATCATAGCAAGAGGATAGAAGAGTGATGGGTGTGCATGAGGTTAAATGCAGAGTATCCAACCTAGGTTTCTCACATGAAAGGCAAGAATTCTACTAATGAATTACCAAAATACTCAAACTCACTACCAATGAGTCAATTCCATCTCACAGTGATTGTGGTAGTTACATAGACTAGTGTCAATTTGAGGATTAAGAGTGTAGGGGTAGAGTCTAGGCTGTTAATCAGGATATGGCCAATGAGATCTCTGTGTGAGCATGGCCTTCCCCTAAGGATCCTGGGAATTGTTGAATTTTACTCCTTAGAGGTGGGAGACTCTCTGCTCACACCATGGAAGACATAGCAGCTGACAAGACACATGGACCCACCCTGATGCAGCCCTGAGTGCTGGAGAAGCCATGCAGAGACCCCTGCCAGTGCTGAGATATTTCCAATGCTACTGGATCCAAGGACTTTCTACCCACTGGCCTGTGATCTTCTACATTCGGAGTCATTGCATGTGTTTCGCGAGTCTGCAGACTTTATAGATCAGTGTTGGACATATGGGCTAATATTGGACTTAGGACTTGATCTGGACTGGGCTGGGATGTTTTCTCAATGTTGAAGTGCTTTTGTGTATAAATTTTCTTCTTATATACATATGCGTGTTTATGGATTTGTTTCTCTAGTCTACCCGGACTAACACAGTGATCTTATAGGACAAGGTAGAGCTGTCCCTGTGGACTTCCACATTTATAATAATTTATGGGAGTATAAAGCCTCATCTTTCTTCTGAGGAGCAACTGGGAGTTTTGAACCTCGAGGTTGTCAGTGCAACCCATAACCATCAGGACTCCAACGTTTCACTTATAATATTGTATAATCTGTGCTGATAATTTACTATGTGATAGATCAGTCATCTTGAACCTCTTCAGAGAATTATGCATGCAGGAGACAATTGACAATATCAGGAAAGTATTTTTATTGATACAACTGTGTGTGTGTGTGTGTGTGTGTGTACACAAAAGAGAGATGGGGCATACTGGCATCTGTGAGGAGAGGCCAGGGATGCTATAAACATCTACAACGCACCAGCAGACCCCACAACAAAGCATTATTCAGCCCAGAATGTCAAATGTTGAGATTGAGAAATGTTGTGTGACATAAAACTCTGAGAGTTTGGATGAACAAATCTTAGATGATTTAATTAGCTAATTAACTCCTCAAAACACTTGGAAGTACATAGTATGGCTATCCAAATTTTATAGAAAAGGAATTACATGACTCACCTAAGATTAGTATAAGGATTCCTATGGTGTAGTGGTAAGCATTGACCAGCTAAACCACCAGTGGCTCTGACAGAGAAAGACAAGACTTGCCACTCTTGTAAACAGTTAGAGCCTTGAAATCGCTAAAGAGCAATTCTTCTCTGATCTCTCGACTTGCTATGAATCAGAATCAACTGGAGAGCAATGAGCTTGTTTCTCATCTAAGATCATAGCGCTAGTGAGAGTTGTTTCAAGGTAGGTCGTCATCCCTTAGGCTTAACCTTCTTAACTATTGTCCCTTGACCCAGTGGCTGTAGCAATGGGCTCAAACAGAACTACAATTGTGAGGATAGTGCAAGATCAGGAAGTCTGTCTCTCTGTTGTACATAGGGTTGCTATGCGTTGAAACAGACTTGTGATAGTTAGGTTTCTTTATGCCAACAGGCACCTGTAAGAAGATATGGGTGGAGGTTAGCCTATCAATTGGGTTGCAGTCTGGTAACCTCCCTTGGAGATGTGACTGAGATATGTATCTCTCCAAAGACTGCTCTCTCTCTCTCTGAGTTGACCTTCCTTTGCTTGCCACCAGTGCCCTGTGATGTTTTGGAACCTCATACTTTTCACCCACTGCGTTGTGAGCTTGCAGTTTGCATCATTGCATGTGACTGTGTGAGTCTGAAGTGGGATTTACCGACTATTATCTGACTCATGGACCATTAGCAGACTCATGGAGTTTAATTAACCTAGGCTGGGATGTTTTCTTGATATATAGTTAATTCTTGACATAAAGCTCTTTCTTACACATCTATGTTACTGGATTAGTTTCTCTAGTCAACCCGACCTAACACAGAACTTCACAACAGCAATTGTGTCTGGTTTGGGAATGTACAGAGGAGATGACAGGTGGGCACTTGTGTAGAGATGGAGTGACTATGTTCTCTGACCTAATGTGTCAGAGCACCTGCTTTACCAAGTGAGTGTGACACTCCTCAGAAGCAACATGATGTACCTGTGTGAGTTTCTGTGACAGGAAGATATATATCAGTATATTTAAAAATAAGTATATATATCAAATCTGAAAAAAGTGTATAATCGATTTTTATTGTATATGGGTTTTGTGTTAGTCTGGGTACTTTGGAGAAACAAATCCACAGCAACTCATGTATAAGAGAGAGTTTTATGTAGAGAAAATGTGCATCACGAAAACATCACAACTCAATGCTGCCCAAGCCCACAAGTCCAACATTAACCCATTAACCCAACACCAGTCCACAAAGTCCTCCACCTCACAAAACAGAGGCAATGATGCCAACTGCAGGAGGAAAGCTGAGTCAGTGAACGAACAAGCATCTCAGCACTAGCAGGGGTCTCCACACTGCTGCTCCAGCACCCAGGGCTGCATAGGGGTAGGTCCATGTAGCTTCTCCTTGGGGATGTCTTGTAGGAAGGCAATCTTGCAAGCTGAAGCAGGGAACTGCTAAGGCAGCTGCATCCTGGTGCAACCATCACAAAACAAGAGACCCGAGAACTAGAAAGGCGAGGCTCACCATCCATTTATCCCTCCACCTTTCAATTAGCCCCACATGTGATTATTGGCCAGGCTGGCACAATTAACTAACTCAGGTTTCACCTAAGGTACATCTGGCCCAAACCATGATAGTTTCCATTCTTTCGGATGCATGTGCCTCTCAAACCCCTCATTGGCATCTCCATGAGATGGATTGACACAGTAGCTTCACCAATGGGCTCAGTCATAGGAACAATTGTGAGGATGGCCTAGGACCAGGCAGTGTTTGGAGTTGTATTTTTCACAGGGTCGCTATGGGACCTAACAACAACAACGTGTGCATATGGGGGGAAATCACTATGAAAGACGGAAGAAGAATCGCCGTGCTTGAATTCTGCTGCTGGCAAAAAATGTTGAACGTATCCTGGAATGTCAGGAAGCAGGTCTGTCTCGGAGGAAGTACAGCTAGAATATTTCTCAGAAGCAAGGATGGGGAGATTTCGTCTCATGGACTTTGAACGTGTTATCAGAAGAAACCTGTCCTTGGAAAAGGACATCGTGCCTGTAAAGCAGGGAGCCCATGAAAAAGAGGTAGACCCTCAACCAGATGGATTGACAAAGTGGCTGGAACCATGGGCTCAGGCCTAAGGACAAGAAGTGTTTCCTGCTGTTGTAAACAGGTAGATGTAGATTTGAAGGCACCTAACACCAACATGGGTATTGTTGCAGATTTTAAAAGCAAAACTTACAAGCACATCAAAGTAAGCAGAGTTCATTGCTAGTGGCTGTTCAAAGCACATACTTTCCTTCATACGTTTTTAAATGATTTTAAAAAGCAAGCAAAAGAAACATCTACACTACTCACATCCTCTTGCTAAACCCAGTTCCCACTACTTGGAAAATAAATCTCCTAACGGCCACAATGGAATTTTCCTTTAGCATTGCATATAGAAAACACATGGATATATGGAAAGTCACTTTGAAAACAAGCTACAGAAAAAAGCACAAATCCAGCTCAATGTATGTTCACAAAGCAAATATGTTTTTTTTTTTTTAGCAACACTTAGACCAAGGGACAAAGAAATATCAAGTATCCCAGAGGCCTGTTTATAATGCTTTTATGTCCAAACTGACTCAGAAAAATTCCCCTCACCTTGCTTGTTACATCATATACTAGTGTTGCCTGCTTCTTAACTTACTGTGGGAGAAAGAGGAGGCTTTTTGCTTATGTAGAGATCAAAGCCATAGAAAACCAAAGGGGCAGTTCTACTCTGTACTTCTAGGATCACTGAGTCACGGTCAACCTATGGTAATGAGCCATCTGTGAAATTGTACCCTATTTATTCTTTTTTCTCTTGAAACGCAACTTGATGTCTAAGAGATTCATTCACATTGTTACATATGTAATGGTACTGTGTTCATGCTCCTTGCTCTCCTATTCTATTAGGTGAATATAAAACTTTTATTCTTTCTATTGTTGAGAAACATTTGGGTTAGTCTCAGACTGCGGCCACTATAAATAGTGCTCCTGTGAGTATTCTGTTAGATATCTTTTGTTGAATATGCACATAGACATTTATATTCTGTGTGTTTATGTATGTATGTAGAAATTAACATTTCTACTATCATTTCATTTCATTTTCCAAGAACTTTTTTGGAGTGCTCTTGTATATGTATGGATACACCTATACACATATATAATTAATGAGTTTGTGTAGTTCTAACCATGAATAAAATGAGCTTAAATGATTGCTGTTAGGATTCCTGTTCTTACATGCATGAGTTCATTTTAAACAAAATATACTTAAGTATGTCTCTATTATGAGTGGAAGGCTACAAACCAGTTTTTCCCCATAATTCACTTGTCTTCGTCTCCTTAAAGTTCATTAACACATCCAATCACAACAGTGACTTCTGAGGACCGGGGCTGGACCAGTTCAATTCACGGCAGAGAGGTCAGCTCAGACCGTGAGGGGGACTGTGCTTTTGGGGTCTCAAAGGGTCGCTAGGGGTTGGCACAGACTCACTGTCACTGAGTTACAACCACAATAGGATCATCTTTATAGGTTTCTTGGCGATAGCGGGAAGTGTTGGGGCGAAACTGCATTGATGAGGACAAGGCCAGGTGACAGGGCACGTACTCCTTTTTCAGAGTGGTATGGCTGTCCTACAAAACTTTCTTTGGGAAACTTTACTCCATCCACACCCAGGTCTGAAGTTGTCCCATAGTTGCCCCCTTTGGGCTTCTTTGTGTTCCCCAAACTCAAGGACACTTCCTTAGAAGCATGTTGTGCACCCATCGAGGACACGGAAATTGCCATTCTGAGGGGTGCAAATTGAAAAGCACAGGAGTCTTTGGGGAGCAGGCTAGGGGGATGGAAATAGGACTTTCAGAAGTGTACACACTGAGATGGAGGATATGTTCAGACAGAAAGAATTAGTCACATTTCGATATTCCTTTTAATAAGTTTCTATGATTTTATAATGATATTTTTACTCATGCTTCTCACCCATTTTGGATAGTCGAAATATCATAAATCATTCTGAAAAATTAAGTTAAAAGTTCATTGCCATCTAATCACTGCATCTCATATTTGCAAGAACTGCAGAGGCCAATCTTCTCCAGGTGCTGGTGAGAGAGGAGAAGCTCCTTGAACCTTCCCATCAAGATCCAACTGGCTTCTCTTTCCTTAGATCTAAGCAAAAGGAAACTCAGCCCCTTACAGGAAGCGCACCCATTTTTCAGGAAGGTCTAATTTTAAGAAAAGTATTCTTTCTATTGATCTGAAATGTAGCCAATGCAACATTCCTTTTGTGATTCAAGTTTAACTTCCAAAGGTCATAAAGACTGATGTTCGTTACTATTTCACTTGAAGGTTTTGTCAGTATTAGAAGACAGTTATGATAACTCTTGTATTAGTAAGTGTTTGTAGAGTCTTTACCAACTGTGCATATACTAAGATACAGTTGACATCATTCCTTTTAAATGGTAATAGTAATTTAAACCTACTGGAATGAGAGATGGAAACATCAACACAGGGTTTGCACTTTTATATTTTCCTAATATTTCTAGAATTATCTTAGTAATCTCTCCTAGAGATTCATTCACTAATCCAATGCAGAATAGAGCACAACTATTTTCTCTTTTACTGTGAAGATTAAAAAAAATGAAAACAACCTTATTCTCTCTCTTTCTCCACCCCTCCCTCTCTTTCTCCTTTCTTCCCTCCTTCCCTTACCCCTCCTCTTTCTCATCTAACACCTATATATGTGACATCGTCAATCAATATCTTGTGATGATTTTCACTCATTTGCCCTGTAAACCACATCATGTCGAGTCCTTATTTCCCTGTCATCAAAGGGCACACAGCTAAAGACAGCGATTGATTCATCAGTCTGAAATTATAACGCATATGAAAGTAGATGTCACCGAACTGACCACAGATTACCTCTGCCAATGAAGCCCAACATATTCCAGCATCTTGTTTTATGGAACGGTGAGGCCTGAATGGCAGAAGCATGATCATTTTAGAGTGAAACCAGTACAAGTACAAAAAGCCCCAGAAGGAAGTAGGTATCCGATTTTGAGAGGAGGCTAGATCAATAATCAAAGACCAGATCCTAAAAGGTACCCCAAGCCCAATATAGTTGCTGTGCTAGTAGGCTATACAGTTTCTTTTGACTCATAGCAGCCCTAGGTCACAGAATCATTTTTCTAGCCATAATCATTACAGATGAGGCCACTGAGTGGGTTTGAGCTGCCAACCTTTGTTTTAGCAGTCAATTGCTCATCTGTTGCACCCCTAGGGCTCCTTTGAACAATAAGATGTAATGAAGATGCTAGTAAAATATTTAAGCAAGGGAATGATAAGATCAGATTGAATGTATTAGAAAAGCTCATTCTGGCTCCATACTGCACAATCAGTTTTCCAGGACTACACAGTTAGCCATAGTAATTTCAATTTAGATGGCGATCACATCATTGAATATAGGGCATTTCTGTACTCCATGTGCCATGAATCATTAAAGGCTAGGGGAAGAAAAATCAAAAAGGCATTTCTTTTTTTCTTTTCTAAAACAGATTTTAAAATGTTCATTTTTCCTGGCTCTCTTGTAGATGTTAACTTCAGACTTCAAATATTTATGTAATTTTACTGGTGTTGGTGGATTTCCTAACTTTGAAAACCAAGTATGACCTAGCTTCATTTCATATTAATAATGCCATCTGAGCTGGGTTTCTATGGGTTTTGGACAGTATTTGGGAAATACAGACGATCCTCTGGACTTTGAACAAACCGTTGCAGCTGTGCTTGTGTTAAGCAGTTTCAAGCCAAAAATAATTGTACTCTTGTATTACCATAGGGTGCTGGGTTTTCTTTTGTGTTCAAGAGTGATTTGGATGTATAAAGTATAGGATGCCAAGTTTGTCATACAACTCTTTAGAACTCAGGAGAGAATAGAGTTTGAGGTTACTTTTGTAGAAACAGGGCTTTTTATTTGTATAGGAAAACAGCCACGTTGATTCAAAGAAGGGAAAGAAAGAAGGCACTGTTTCATTTCAGTTTGAACCAACATACAATCTCCTGCAAACCCATAGCTCCAAAAAGATGAAAATGTACAGTGTCGGAAAACTTGAAAATCAACACTGGGGGGAGTAAAAAGAATTGAATGATGTCTTTGCTCCCCCCAAATGTCAGACTGTTTGCCTGAGAAGGCTCATTCGCCCACTGTTCTTTGACATCTATCAACTTGCTCTTCCTGGTGTTGGCAGTTGCCGTAGAATCAGTTCACACTTGTAGGGAATCCTGTGTACAATAGAACAAAGCACTTCTTTGCCGTACATCCCTATAACCATTGTTATGGTTTTGAGATCGCCTCTGAATTCAGGTACGCTATATTCCAGGTTGTCTGTTGGCTCTTCCCCACTTTAGAAAAATTGCTCCCCACTACCCAATGAACTTGCATATGAGAAATCGGTGGCCTGTTGCACACTCATCCCTGACTTTGTTCTGACTGATGATATTGAGCTGATTCCTGGGCATTACTACCCCTGTGGGTTTCTGAGGCTATAGATTTTTAATGGAGTAGGAATCACCATCTTGCAGAGCACCCAGGGAATTCACACTGCTGACCTTCCTGTGGTTAGCAGCCCAACACACAGTCCACTATGCCATCAGGGCTCTGAGGATGTAATTAGGCTTATAACATTCTATCATATGATCTACAGGTTCATTTTTATCACTGAGGCCAAGTATCTTTTACTTTGTTTCCAGCTTCCACATTCTAATCACCAGTAATGATCCATGTATCTTGATTGCATGTTTGATGGACTACAAACTGCTGAGGTTGGTATAAATCTTCGTTTTCTTTCTCATTGGCTTTCGTGGTGAGTAAATAATAAATGTGAGTCATAGTTGTTTCAACTGTTCTTCCTTGTAAGTATACAGATCTATTCTCTCACTGACATCATTGTAACACTTCAGGATAGATTCCAAAATGTTCTCATGGCTAACCCAACTGCAGTCCCCTTCAATTTGTTATTCCAAGCATAGTAGATAATATGATTGTTTCACTCAAAATGACCAAATATCAGTGTATGTAGCTAACTTTATGCTTATCTGGGGTAAACCTAGGACTTGGTAGAAAGTATTTTACCTTATTTCTATGCTCCCAACCACAGGCATGCAAAACTAGTCCAACTTTGAAAAAGATCTTCATTGTTCCAAGATAGAAATGTTTTCAAGTACAAGTTCTCCAAGTTGAATAATGTGCCCCCACCCCCACCCTGCAATAGCCCTCCATTAAGGGGCAGTCTTAAAGGAGCTACCATAATGGATGGTTCATTTCTGGGTCTGCCTGCTTCACCATGCCTGAGGACTATCTGTAGATAAGAGCCATCAGGTTCTATAGTCAAACCATCACAAATGTCGCAACCCCCTGGGGAGGCTCAGGGGTGTTTGGGTTCAACTAGCACTAGGTCAAGAGGCTGACTTGCCTCATGGTTTGTTTGTTAGGTTACCTGCTTATGATATTACCCATTGACTGAGTAATATGTTAGCTGTATGACATGCATGCCTTATGAAAAATCTGTAAGCCCTGTTATATATATCCATTGGAAAATACATTCACATTCTCAGTCCTGACATGGGACGAGAAGCCCCTGTGCCCTTCTGTCTGTCTGTCTTTAATATTTTTCACAATCACAAAGTCACTCCTGAGGATCCATTCAAGTGTTGGAGAATCCCTGCACCCCAACACATCCCATTTAACAGCTCCTAGTTTTCTCATTTCAAACTCCATACATTCCATATTTTGATTGGCATTGGATGTTTGAAGCTGTTTCTTTTTATTTTGTGTGGTTCCACATCAGCAAATGACAATTCCATTTGCTCTCTCTACATCACTAATATTGGGTCTACTTTGAGAAGGCAACTTATTTATTTTTTGAGAAGTCATATTTTGATTGCTTTCCAACTAGAGATGCTTTATCTTTTGGCTTTAAATCAGGGAATGTTCCATTCATAAGATTTTCAATTGCCAATTTTTCAGAATGAGACCACCAGATTTTTCTTCCTTAGTTTGCAAGCTCCGCTGAGCTGGTTGATCCTGCTGGTATTTCAAATATCAGTGGCATAGCTTTAAGCATCATAGCCAGCCAATGTAGTGCAAAAAAAAAATGACAGCGGAGCAGTAGAGAAGTGACATTAGAGAAGATAAAAAGAACTGTATTGAAATTAGATGTTATAGAAGGAAAATAAAAAGTAAATCTCTATAAGCAAATAGAAATAAAAAATGTACTTATGCCATGAAAATGAAGAGGCTGCATCACTGAAATATTGCTCCAAACCATTGCTCCAGAAGATAATTGGGTCAAATAAGTTATTTACTCTCACAGCCTAGAAAACTGCACAGGCATACTGTAGAATATGGTGGGTTCCATTGTAGACCGCCACAATAAAGCCAATGTTTCTTTCCCCAATGTATATCAAAGTTATGTTTACATGATGTCACACCAGGTACCCAGGTGGCACAGTGGTTTCTGGGTTGGACTGTTAGCCACAAGGTCTGTGGTCATAACTGACATGATGGCAATGACAGTGAGAGCAAATCTATTAAATATGCAATGTTTTTGTTGTTAGGCAACTCAGTCAATATGGAAGGCAGAATTGATTCATTTGAATTATGGTTCTGGCAAAGAATGTTGAACGTACTCTGGGATGTTGGGTGAATAAGCAAATCGGTCTTGGAGGATGTGCAGCCAGGCTGCTTCTCAGAACTGAGGATGGGGAGTCTTAGTCTCCAGGACTTTGGACAGGTGGTCAGGAGAGACCAGCCCCTGGAAAAAGGCTTTGTGTTGGTAAAGGAGAGGAGCTGTGAAAAAGAGGAACGCCCTCAACCAGACGAACTGCCACAGTGGCTACAACAACGGACTCGCATGTATTCAATAGCAGTATATGATAACATTATGAAAATATTGCGACAATGATCACATTGTGACACAGATACAGAAGGTGAGCAAATACATTGGGGGGGAAATGATGTTCATAGACTTGCTTGACACAGTGTGGTCACAGTCCCCAGTTTGTAGAAATATCAATATTCTCAAAGCACCATAGAGCCAAGTGCCGTAAAATGATGTACAGTATGCCTATAAGATGTCTACATTATGACTATTGTGCTCCTCTTCTTTACCTCAGAATGCTGTCACCATCTTCCCTACACCTTCTTTACACAGAATCTTTTGTTAATTTTTCATAGCACCGTGATTAAAAAAATTAGAAAGTTTCTGAATTTTGAAGCACATAAAAATAAAATGATGCACATCGAACAGTGGAGGAGGGGGTTAATGGGTCAGCACTTGCATGTGTATTTGTTCTGGTGCCGACAGCAAGTGGACGGGAAGGAATGCTGATGTACTGAGACAATACCAGGATGCCTCATGACTACGGGGTTACACAAATGGCCAAGCCATTGATGACTAGCTGAGATAGTGGGGACTCAAACCCATCCAGGTGCACTTTGAGACACAGGCCTGCCAATCTCTTCTCTTCTACACACAGGGTGCTGCCCTGAGTAGGCATTGATTTCATAGCAGATTAAAACAACCACAATAGTTGTGGAAGTAGAGACAGTAGAGACATAATGCAGTGAAATGGATATGGGATCAGGATTTTAATGTCCCCATATGTTCAATGGGGATAATTACCACAAACAACTCCTGTAACAAGTAATAATAGGCATATGCCAAGAGAAACCAGAAGGTTACCATGGAGTGGATTCCAATCATTGTGATCCCATAAGTGTAAGACTAGAACTCTGCTCCTCCATAGGATTTGCAGTGGCTGTGATCTTTGGGAAGTAGATTATCAGGCCTTGATTATAATGCAGTTCTGTAAGGAGGTTTGCTGGCTGCTTCAACTCCATACTGTTCTTTGAAGCAGCTAAGCAGTTGTGGGCAGAACAGACTTCCTTAATCGGGTCACAGCCTTGATCCTGTTGAGGAAGGCTTGACTGAAGGTACTACTGCTCGGTGTAAATCGACCGTGTGTGAAAGCTAGCTGACGTTATTGCTAGATTGAGATTTTGTATCTGGTTTGTCAACCTCCTGTTGAATAGCCCGCCAATCCCAAGACTTGTTACCGCATCGCTGACCTTCGATTCATTTGACTGATCCCAAATTCATTCAGCTCAGCACCCATTAATCTTTGGTCTTCCTGTGGCACATTTCTGCTACCTGTTCATCAGCCCCTGCAGCTGCAGGAGCCAGGGGAAGCCTCCAGTTTAAATCTCACCCATGGATCCTGTAGGTAACCACTTCTTCAAATGTGTGTCATGCTACTGGGTCACCTTTCTTTGGAGTGGGTACAAAAGTAGATTTCTTCTTGTCAGTTGGCCGTGCAGCTGTCTTCCTGGCATAGTGGAGAGAGGGTTTCCAGTGCTTCATCATCTAGTGGAAACATTTCTAGCGCCATTCCATCAATTCCTGGGCCCTTGTTTCTGACTAATGCTTTCAGTGTGTCTTGACCTTCCTTTAGCACCATTGGTTCTGCGCATAGGCTACTTGCTGAAATGATGGATGTGGGCTAGTTCTTTTTGGTAGACTGACTCCGTAGTCTTTTCCTTTTCTTTTGCTGCTTCCTGAATCCCTTTCTCTTATATATGTAACCAGATAAAACATAGCTTCTCTTGTTTTTCTGAACTCTTCGGCATATAATTTGGGGCTAGGAAGGGGCTTTTTCTCCCCCCAAAGAAAGATTAGTTCAACTTCCTAGCCTATGCTGGTTTGTGGAAATGTTAAATATGTACCTAATGAGTTACAGATCTGCCTCACTCACCATTTTCCCCTTCTCCTCACAAGTTCCTCCTCTTCAAAGTATTGCTGAAGACAATTTTGATTACTCAGTGGTGTCTAGTCATTACAGATTCTTGGAAAATTGCTTCTTGGTAAATTATAAGATTTGTCTTTTTCAATAGAAAAATTAAGTCAAAATAAATAAATAAATAAATAGAAATTAATAATTTTAAAAGAAAATATTAAGTCATTATCCAGAAATTGTGTCTGCATGGTGTTATTGGAACTCTGGCTTTAGCTACTATGTTAGAAAATCTATTGGTGAAAGTTGGCGTAGCAAATAACTATTATTCCTTTTTATCTCTGGTGGTAGAGGTGGTGATGCCTTGAGCCGCTGTCTCCAAGGTCAATGATTTGCATTTATCAGCCTCTTTCTGTGGGGGTAAGACAAGATTGTCGACTTCACGGATTTAAAATCTCAGAAACCCAAAGGAGCAGTTGTACTTGTCCTATAGGTTGGCAGTGAGTCAGAAGGAATTGACTGATGGCACTGTGTTTTGTTAATATTCTTATTCCTTTTGTGAGCCCTGGTGACCACGTGGGCTGTGTGCTGGGACTGCTAACTGCAAGAACAGCAGTTAAAGATCACCAGCAACTCCTTGGGAGAAAGAGGAAGCTTTCTGCTCCCATAAAGACGGACAGCCCGAGGAACCCAAATAGGTAGGGCTCTGTCCTATAAGGTTGACCTGAGTCACAATTGACTTGATGCTAGTTAGGTTATCAATTATGCAGTAAAATTACCTGACATCTACTAAATGGCTTTTGTGATCTGTACATTGTGCTGAAGCTATGCATATGACATGCTGTAATCCTCATTATATAACCATTTGCTGGGTAAAACCACTGAAGCCCAAAGAAGATTGGGACATATCACCAGAAGGGAAGAATCATGGGAGAAGGGAATTTTGCTTGATAAAGTCGAAGGTCAGCAAGAATCAGGGGGATCCTGAATAAAAGGGATTGAAACAGTGACTGCAAAGGTGAGCTCAAACATAGCAATGATTGCGAGGATGGCATATGACGAGGCAGTGTTCATGGTGACAAAAGATTTCCATGAGTTAAGGTGATTTGAAGGTACTTTTTAGCAACAATAAAAAAGCCACACAATTAGTAATCATAACTTCTGGTGATTTTAATAGTGACTCATACTAGTACTGTAACTCAATCACAGTAGTAGTGAGAAACTAGTAGGAGTTTAGGATAATATATATTCATGCCACGTGTATTATTTAGTTATCTAGTGATGCTGTAACAGACATATCGCAAGTGGGTGGTTGTAAAGAATAAAAATGTATTTTCTCAAAGCTCTGAAGCCTAAGTTCAAATCAGAGTCTCAGTTACAGTCATTAAAGAAACATATGTCATGAATATCATATATATTATTTCCAAATCTGTCTTAAACCTCATTATTGCATGTGCCTTGGAAAGGAATTATTTGTTTAAGAAAATTGGAAGGTATTACGTATTCTGCATCCTGTTGAAGATGTACAAAACTCTTTGGTAATAATGGAGAAGTCTGTAACTAAATATATTCACAATCACATACATTAACTGGACTTGGGTATGCTGGTGTTTGGACCCCTGGCTGGGTAGTGGGTTACGTTTTGGACTATGAACTGCAAGCACAGTAGTTGGACTTCATTGGTCACTCTGAGGGAGAAAGATGCGAGAGTGTCCTTCCATAAGGAATACAGCTCCAGAAACCCAGAGGGCAGCTCCACTCTATCTGACAGGGTCACTAATAGAATGGACATAGAAAACAGTGGGTAAAATCTGGTGTTTTTTAATGTATTTACTCACGAAGTCATTTTTATTATCTCCCCTTGGGCCATTTTTGCTTGAAAAATCCATAGAAAGATATAATCGATTGGGAGAAATAAAACACTACATTACTGAAAGAGCACATGGATATATTACTAGAAGAGTAGATTGGAAAGCACTATCCTCTTTCAGCTGCTTTGAGAATGAGGATAGTATTTCTTCCTTAAATTATTAGAGCAAGTAGCCAAGCAGGCTGTGCCAGTCTCTCAATGTCACCCGCTCAGTAGAGTAAAGGTTGGTTTTGCGTCTGATGTCTCATGCAGTTATTTGTGTCAGTACTCCGTCTGGAGTCACCTTCCTCCAGGGAGTCACTCATGGAACCCAGCTTCTTGCAACATCTGACTCATATTCTAAGCCATTCGGAGAGTCAAGTTTCCTCCGAAGCATATTTTAAAGTCTGAGAAACCTTCGCATGGTTTTATACGATATTATGAGGTTTATAGCACCTCCATGGAGAATTATCCACCACTTGTCTGCCAACTGTCTTACTGTGATAGCTTGTGTGTTGTTGCTGTGATGCTGAAAGTGAGGTTACTTGTACTTAAAATTCACTCAGGGTCACCTAAAGGGAGCAGGTATCAGCAGAGCTTCCAGCCTAAGAACAGACAATGAAGAAGGAGTCTGCTGCCCACGGCAGGAAAGGTAGCCACTGGAAACCTTATGCACAGCTTTCACACATTGTTAGATACTGAAGGTCTAATGAAAGAATTGAAGCTGAACATTGTCAGAGATAGTGCCTGAGGACTGGCTCCTGGGGTCAGAAGGCCCTGAAAATGTGACGGAGGAGGCATGCTTTCTGGCAATGGAGTACTCAATGGTGATTTGCATGGAGTAAAGCCTGTGGGAGGGAAGCCTTTGGGATATTCTTTCCTTCTGGGGTAGGACTCAAGGTAAAGAGAAACACTGAAAAACTTTGATAATAATCAGAACCTGGAATGTGTTAAGTATGAATCCAGTAAAATTGGAAATCATCAAAAATGAAATGGAGCATATAAAGATCAATATCCTAGGCATTAGTGAGATGAAATAGACTGGTAGTGACCACTTTGAATAAGATAAATCATATGAATGTCTATGCCTAGAATATGATATCAAGAGAAATGGAGTGGCATCCATTGTCAAAAAGCATATTTCAAAATCAATCTTGAAGTATAATTCTGGCTGTCATATGATATATCTCTGTCTTCAATGAAATCCATTTGGTATAAATATTATTCAAATTATACATCAGCCCCAAAGTTAGTGATGAAGATGTTGACGAATTCTATCAACAATTTCAGTAGCAAATAGATCAAAAAGGCAGTCAAAATTCATTGACAATGATTCATCATTGGAGTGTAAAAGCTGGAAACAGAGGAAGAAACAGAAGTTGGAAAATGTGGACTCAGCGATAGAAATGAAGCTGGAGATCGCATGATAGAATTTTGCAAGACCAAGGACTTGTTCATAACAAATACCTATTTTAACAACCCCAAAGATGACTATGCACATGAACATCGTCAGATGAGATCGACAGAAATCAATTTGAACACATCTCTGGGATTACATAATGGAAAAGCCATTATCAGCGGCTAAAACCAGGCTAAGGGCTAACTGTGGAGCAGACCATCAATTTCTCATATGTATGTTCAGAATAAAGCTAAAGAAAGTTAAAACAAGTACACAAGAGCCAAAACACAACCTTCAGTATATTCCACCTGAATTTCAAGAACAAATTGGAAGCATTGAATACTAATGACAGAAAATCTATGGGCAACCAGTAAGAAACTCATTCATAAAGAAAGCAAACGTTCATTACGAAGACAAAGAAAAAGATCAGCGTGGATGCCAGAAGACACTCTGAAGCTTACTCTTAATTGTAGAGTAGCTAAACCAAATAGAGGAAATGATGAAGTCAAAGAGCAGAATAAAAAAATTCATAGGACAACTCAAGACAAAGACAAATATAGTATTGAAATGTGCAAAGACTTAAAGTTTGAAAACAAAAAAGGAAGTAGTATATGACCAGGAAGCAATGATGTTGAAGGAAGGCTCCAAGCTGCACTGAAAGTATTAGTCCAGAACAAGGTTGTGGGAATTGATAGAACACTAATCGAAATGTTTCAACAAGGTGATGTAGCACTGGAAGTACTTACTGGTCTATGCCAAGAAATTTGGAAGACAGCTACTTGGCAAACTGACTGGAAGATATCCAGATTTGTAGCCATCCAAAAGAAAGGAAATTCAACAAGATGCTCCAAATATTGAACAATATCATTGAAACTGCATGCAAGTAAAGTGTTGCTTAGGTTCATCCAACAATGGCTGTAGCAGTACATTGATAGGGAGCTTCCAAAGGTTCAGGCCAGATTCAGAAGAGGATATGGAACAAAGGATATCATTGGTGATGTCAGATGGATCTTGGCTGAAAGCAAAAAACACCAGAAAGATGTTTACCTGTTTCATTGCTGATACAAACCAAGGTGTTCGCTGTGTGGATAATAACAAAATATAGATAGCTTGAGAAGAATGGGAATTCCAGAGCACTTATGTGTTAAACAGGGTTCTCTAGGGAAAGAAAACCAGGACAAATATCACAAGAAATGAACAGTTAATTAGTCCACAGAGCAGTACAGAGGGCTCCATTCAACTCACTTCTGTGAGACAGTTAATGTGTGGCTTCAGCTCACAAGGGCTGCTGGGTGCAAGTCACGGAAGCAGATAGCTGAGTCGTCTATAGAGCAATACAGGCAGTCCGGCCGCAGGCAACAAACAGCAGGGCATGTCACCAACAGTCAGCCAGATGAAAGGGGCCTGACAGTCCCCAGCTCAAGTGACATATATACCAGCCATGTGGCGAAGCAAGTTTTGAAGGAACTTCACACTATAGCAACGTGGTCCATGGGTTTGGTGTACCATAAGCCGTGTAGCTCAAAAGTTGAGGCAGAGAACTAGCTAAGGCTCAGAGAGCAAGAGACAGAAAGGCAAGGCTCTCCAAGCCATTTATTTCTTTGCCCTTAAATTAAACTGTGACCTTATTAATCCCACATGTGTTTATTGGCCAGGTTGGCACAATAGACCTACCTATGACAATCTACCCCTTGCTAACTTGGCACCTGTACACAATTCTTTAGCCATATAAAATTTCCAGATTAATGAAATCACACTTATAGCTAACATCAAACATCTATCATATATATAAATGAAAACACACTGAATCTAATTGAATCTGGTACATCATACATGAACAAAGGAAAGATTTTCAATAAGCCCATATAAAGAAACGAAACTAACTGCTAGGTAGAACTACCTTCTTCTACTACCCATTCTGTATTACCTTTGCTCTTAGCAAGCACCTCAGCTGGCTGTGGCTCTTTGCCTGGTGGGGTGACCCAGACCTTCATTCCTCAGGTGTTTGGGTCATTAGACTTCCTGCCAGGATTGGGTTTCTGTAATTTACCATTTGCTTTAATCACAGGGCATGGTAGTACTAAGAGTTGGCCTATAGGATCTCCTGGATTCTAGACATAATTTACCTCCATTATGTAGCACTAGACTAATTTCTCCTTGGCAATCAGGATCAATCACACCACTCAGTACCCTTCCTGACCTGTTGATCCAAAGGCATGAGAAGCCCAAAGTGGCCAGGGGGCATTCTCAGCTATCAGTTCAGTGGAATTCGTGCTGTGTTTCTAGGTGGGAGAGTTCCTTCCTTCAGGACCAGGACCTCCAGGCCTGAGGAACACAGGGTTGCTGGGACAGGAAGCAAAAATGCTGCAAGTGGATCACTAGGAGTAATAGTGAGTGGTGCCATGCCAGCTTCTACACCTTGTTTCTTAGACTGATAAGTCCTGACTATTAGAGACACCACACCATATATTGGCCGCTGCTTTAGAGAGCCTCCTGGAGAACATTGCCCCAGCCTCAAAAGTTGTATCTACCTATCTGGCACTGTAATTGTGTCTTTAGGAGGCCATTCTATCCTTCTATCAAGCCAGCTGCTTCAGGATGATGAGTAACATGATATGACCAGTGGATTCCATGGGCATGGGCCCATTGTCACACTTCATTTGCCATGAAGTGAGTTCCTTGATCTGAAGCAATGCTATGTGGGATGGCATGCCGGTGGATGAGGCATTCTGTAAGTCCACAAATGGTAGTTTTGGCAGAAGCATTGTGTGCAGGGAAGGCAAATCCATATCCGGAGTAGGTGTCTATTCCAGTAAGAACAAAATGCTTCTCCCTTCATGATGGAAGTGGTTCTATTAATCAACCTGCCATTAGGGTGCCATTTGATCTCCCCGAGGAATGGTCCCATATCTTGGACTCAATGTTGGTTTCTGCTGCTGGCAGATGGGGCACTCAGCAGTGGCAGTGGCCAAGTCAGCCTTGGTGAGCGGAAGTCAATGTTGCTGTTCCTATGCATAACCTCCATCCCTGCCACCATGTCCACTTTGTTCATGTGCCCATTGGGCAATTACGGGAGTGGCAGAGGAAAGAGGAGGACTAGTCTACACTGTGTGTGTCATCTTATCCGCTTGATTTTTTAAGTCCTTCTCTTCAGAGGTAACTCTTTGGTGAGCCTTCACATGCAAAATGATTCTCTTGACTTTCATGGCTCATTTAGAGAGGTCTATCCACATACCCCTCTTCCTCATACCTCCTTGTCACCAATTTTCCAATCATGTTCCTTCTAATTCCTTGACCATCCAGCCAAGCCATTAGCTACAGCCCATGAATCTGTATACAGTGTCACATCGGGCCATTTTTCCTTGTAGGCAAATTGAATGGCCAGGTGCACTGCTTGAAGTTCTGCCCATTGGGAGGATTTCTCTTCAACACTGTCCTTTAGGGAGATCCCAGAAAGGGACTGTAATGCTGCTGCTGTCTTTCTGAGTGGCACCTGCATAGCATGCAGAGCCATCAGTAAAATAAGCATGAAGTCTCTGTTCTTCAGTTAAGTTATCATAAAGAACTCCCCAGGAGGCCATAGGTGCAGACTGGGAGAAGGAAGGTACTGTGACAGGAGTGGAAACTGTGGGCATTTGGGCCACGTCTTCATGCAGCTTACTTGTCAGATCAAAAGCTGTATACCAAGTACCAGGAGAAGTATTAATTTGCTCAAGCAATGAAATCACATCTGGAGTGGCAGCTGCAATTGGATTCACCACCTGGTTAAGTTTACGATAGTCCACTCCCATTCTCCAGGATCCATCTGTTTTCTTTATAGGCCAAATAGATGAGTTAAATGGGGATGTGTTAGGAATTACCACCCCTGCATCTTTCAAGTCTTTGATGGTGGCACTGATCTCTGCAATCCCTCCAGGAATGCGGTATTGCTTTTGGTTTACTATTTTCCTAGGCAATGGCAGTTCTAATGGTGTCCACTTGGCCTTTCCTACCATGATAGCCCTTATTCCACATTTCAGGGATCCAATATGGGGGATCTGCCAGTTACTAAGTATGTCTATTCCAGTGATACATTCTGGAACTGGGAAATAATGACAGGATGCTTCGGGGCCTCACTGGACTCATGGTGAGGTGTAACTGAGCCAAAACTCCATTGATAACTTGACTTTGATATGCCCCCACTCTGACTGGTGGGCCTTCAAAATAGTTTGGGTCTTCTGTAATTAGTGTCAGTTCAGAGTCAGTGTTCAGTAATTCCCCCAAAAGTTTGATTATTTTCTTTTTCCCATGAAGAGTCACTATTGTGAAAGGCCGCAGGTCCCTGTGAGGAAGGCAGCCACACACTGGTCCAAACATCAGAGAGCAAGAGATAGAAAGGTGAGGCTTGCCGAGCCATTTATCTCTTTGCCCTTCAATTAAACTGTGGCTTTATTAACCCCACAAGTGTTTATTGGCAAGGTTGGCACAATAAACCTACCTGCCATGAGTTCATTCTGCTCATGAGGAACTTGTATTTGGATCAAGAGGCAGTTGTGGGAACAGTATAAGAGAATGAGTCATGGTTTAAAATCAGGAAAAGTGCAACAGCGTTGTATTTTTTCACCATATTTATTCCATCCTTATTATGCTGAATACACCATCAGAGAAGCTGGAGTGTATGAAGAAGAAGGTGACATCAGGATTGGGGAAAGGCTTAGTAGCAACATGTGATATGCAGATGTTTGCTGAAAGTCAGGAGGACTTGAATCACTTGCTGATGAAACTCAAGGATTACATTCTTCAGTATAGATTACAACTCACTGTAAAGAACACCAATATCTTCACAACTGGACCAATAGGTAACAACATTCTAAATGAAACACAAGGTGTAAGTTGCCCAGGATTTTGTCTTGTTTGGATCCTAAATCGATGCTCATGGAAGCATCAGTCAAGTGATCAAAAGACATGTGCAGTAATTCAATCTACTGCACAAGACCTCTTTAAAATATGGAAAATGGAAGATGTACCTTTGAGATCTCAGGGTTACCTGATCCAAACCATGGTATTTCCTATTGTCTCCCATGCATCTGAAAGTTGGACACTGAGTAAGGAAGACTGAAGAAGAATCCATGCCCTTGCATTATGGTGCTGGGGAATAATGTTGAAAGTATTTTGAAAACCTGAAAGGATCGCTTTGATGTACTTGAAAGGATAACATCGAAATGACTGCTGAAAGGACAAACCAATCTGCCTTGGAAGAAGTAAGGCTAGCATGCTCCT
>NW_022111370.1:4283301-4284858 GCF_000313985.2 Echinops telfairi | reverse complement strand
TAAAGCAGAGAACTGGCTAAGGCAGCTGCACCCTAGTCCAGAGATCAGAAAGCAAGAGACCCGAGAATAGAAATGTGAATCTCACTGAGCCATTTATCCCACTGCCCTTCAATTAACCCCACATGTGTTTATCGACCAGGTTGGCACAATAAACTAACTACCTCAGTGGGTTAGGTTCAGTTGAGCCTGAGGGACCACATATGCAGAGTACCAGTTCACAAAATGGAGTTGGACTTTGGAAATCTGTGAGAAGGGTAGATAGTGTCTGAGTCTGTGAGGGGAGCTGAAAATATAGTGTAAAGCATTTATGAACCCTAGTAAGGATTTGAGATTTCATATTATATGGTTAAAGATCAATGGATTTTTCCAGGTGAGCACAAAAATATATACATATTTCTGTAACATAGCTCTGATGAATGCATGGTGGACTGCCAAGAAGAAAGATGGATGGAAAGGGAGACTAAACTTGAGGAAGCTATTGCACCCAATTGGAAAGGGAGTCCGTGACTTCATTGTAGAAGACAATGAGCTGGAGGAGACCAGTTGAACTTGTCAGATAATTCCTGGGAAAGAATATGATTTGATATAGGAGTCTTCAGTTTTTTGAAGGATAGAACTTGGAGATAGTGATAACTTTAACTCTCTAGTGGGAAGGATGACATAATTTTTTAATTATTGTTTTGAAACTACGACAACGGCCCCAAACCACCAAATTCCCTGCTATGGATTTGAAACAGACTCAGGCACACTCTATGACAGAGTACAACTGGCCTTCTGGGTTTCAGCAACTATCACTCTTGATGTAAGTAGAAAGCCCTGTTTTTCTCCTTCAAAGTAGCTAGTAGCTTCGAACTTCCAACCTTTTGATAGCCCAATGCATAACCACTAGGTCCCCTGGGCTCCTAGGAGTAAAGGCAATTCATTTTTATTATGTTACATTAAGTTTAATGTGATTGTCAGAAATTGAAACACGTGAACGCTCTCTTAAAAAAAATGGTATAGATTCAGTTTCAATATTGGACAGAGAGGAAGCCACTCAGGAGGGTGGGGAGGAAATGCAGGGAGGAAATGCAGGGAGGAAAGGCAGAGTCCAGGGACTCTTTCATGGCACCTTTTTCATGGACAAGAAAGTTAACTGATGGGGAGAGGAACAAGAAGGTGAGGGAGAAAGGGGAACCGATTACAAGGATCTACCTACAAGCTCCTCCCTGGGGGACAGACAGCAGAGAAGTGAGTGAAGAGAGACATCGGACAGTGTAAGATATTACAGAATAATAATCATTTATAAATTATCAAGGGTTCATGGGGAAGAAGAGCGGGGCAGGAGGGGAAAATGTGGATACCAAGGGCTCAAGTAGAAGGCAAATGTTTTGAGAATGATGATGCAACATATGTACAAATGTGCTTGACACAATGGATTGATGTATGGATTGTGATGAGTTGTACGAGCCCCCAATAAAATGAGCCCCCTTAGCAAAAATAGAAAATTTTTAAATGTTCCAAGGTAGGATGGTATTCAGTAGTGGAAAAAAAAAGGTCCATTCATAAAATAAAACA
>NW_022111370.1:4274773-4279952 GCF_000313985.2 Echinops telfairi | reverse complement strand
ATTCTTCTCGGGGGGAGGGGCAGGCATCCACTTAGTATTTGTATAGCCATTTCTTCTCATTCCGAGTCATACCCTTCAGAAAATGAAGCTCTTGATTGTTTAATTCCCATAGACTTTACTCCAATCATGTCATTATGGTTGACTCTACTTGGAGAAGACAGCTCTTTCCCAGTTATATGTTGAGTGTCTTCTCACCTAATGGGCTCATCTTCTATCCCTATCTCTGACAAACCTCAGCTTCCATTTATTAGCTCTTTGGTATCTGACCATGTTTCCAGGCTATACATATGTTTTTCAGTCCCTAGTTCACCCAAAGAGAGTAGCCAATCCCTTCCTAGTAGTCTTTTAGTCTTGATGCTCTGCTGAAGCCAATTCACTTTGGAGACACTGCAGGCATTTTAAATACCAGTGACACAAGAACACATAAGCTACCACAGAATGACACACTGACAGACAAGTGGTGGCAATATTTAATACCATAAGAAAAATCCAGTCATTGTGGTACTTTGTCTTTCCAAAGCTATTTAGGTTCACTGCATATTTGTCACAATTGCACGCTTTCGCTGATTCACTAGATAAAATCTAATACATTTCTGCAAACCTCTGATCATTCTTTGGAATTTGATATTATAGTTAATTCTCTGGTTCTTAGGAGATTCTGCTATGGCCTAAAAGAATTTTATTCATAGATGTAAATACAACACTTTGCCGGTCCTTTTGTTTTTTATTTTTATCTGGGATTCACTTCTTGATTGTCATCTTCTTGTTTATCACTTTCTCATCAGTCCTCAATGTCATACATACCTTCCTAAGCACCCAAAGAATATTTTTATGCATTGAGCTCATAGGTGGTATAATATCTCTTGGCTGATAACCAAAAGGGAGGAAATTCAAATCCACCCAGGAAGAAAGGCTTTGTGATCCGGAAATGTCTGAAAATCAGCTATTGAAACTCGATAGAGCATGATTGTACTTCAACATGCTTACTGTTCATGGGAGACAACTTGGTGGCTGACATTAACATCTCCAAATGGTAACTATATATCCACGTTAGGCAACTTCAGGCCTTCACTTTGTACCACTTCTATATCACATGCCAATTTTGCTCTCTGTGCATTGACCTGATGACAGTGAGTTTGCTTGGGTTTTGTATTCCCTATGCTTATTTGTTTGGGTTGGGTTGTCAGTTTAATCCTCTTTATGTCCTTTGCTATCCCCTACAACTCCCCCTAGCCTTCTTACCCGATTTAATTTGTGCCTCGTTATATGACAGTTAATAAATTAAAACACACACATCGAGTCAATTCCAACTCATAGCAACCCTGTAGGACAGAGTACAATTGCCCCTGTGGGATTCTGAATCTGTCACTCTTCACTTGAGTAGAAATGTGTTGTATTAAATGACGTTCTCTATTTATTGTCTCTAGTCTCTAATATCCATGGCAATGGCTACACAGTTAAACAAAGCTAACAAGTTGTAATACAAGGAGAACTGCTCAGGATTAGGTTGTTTTTGCTGATGTGTTAAAAAGTTTTCTCAGGCATGCTAATGAATGCCCTAAGCAGCATACCACTCTGCTGGAAGCATCAACCCAAAAGCATACTGTTCAAGTTCTATGGATCCACAAACCCAGTAAGCCTCACCCCAAAGGAATTCAGCTCTGTTTCCAGGGGTCAGCCAGCTCAACTTCCTCTTATCAAGCACCCATAGTCAGCCTCCTGCACAAATTATGTTCATCGTAATTTGCTCTGTGGGCTGGAAAGTTGTGGTAGTTAGATTATTTCATATCAACTTGATAAAATGAGTGAAGAGGTGGCGGAGGATAGCCTGTCAATCAGGTCACAGCCTGATGTTACCTCCTGGTGTGTGTGAACTTTTCATGAGGGTTCTGGGAACTTCCTCTCTCTCTAGAGGAGGACCACACTCTCTCCCTGCTTCACCTTCCTGTGGAGGAGACACTCAGAGAGCTGGAGGAGTCAAGGCTGAGATGCTTCCAGCAGCAATGGATCCACAAGACTTTCCTCCCACCGACCTGTGATCTTTCTGCATTTGCCATCACTGCATGTGCTTCATGAGTCTGAAGAGGAATTTATAGATTGGTATTGAACATATGGGCTAACATCAAACTTATGGACTTGATCTGGACTGGGATGTCTTCTCAATATACAATTGCTCTCTCTTACACACATATGAGTAGCCCTGGATTTGTTTCTCTAGTCAACCTGGTCTAACACAACAGTCCATCACTTTGTTCCATGATCTGGTCCCTGGTTTTCTTGCTGTGCTCCTCTGGTATTATAACTGTTCTCTGCATCTGGGCGCAGGGATCTCAGCGCAGGAATCTCAAACCCAGAGATCTCACACCCAGGGATTTCACTGCGCAAAGATCTCAGGCCCAGAGAACACGATCCACTTCTGGCTTTTGGTGGTAATGAGAACACTCCTGTTTCTCAGGTGCTCATTTTATATACAGCAGAATGCCACTCCAGGGAATCCTGATCACAATTACTCACAGGTAAATCCCATCAGCATCTTCCCCCATCTTCTTACCAGTCCCATGGAGGGAAATGTCATTTGGTGGGAGTTAGAGATTTTGACTAAAAGAGCCACATTAAATAACCACCACCTTTACCGAACAAAAGCCTCATCTTTCTCCCACAGAGTGGCTGGTGGTTTCAAACTTCTGACTTTGCAGTTAGCAGCTCAACTTGTAACCCACTAGGCCATAAAAGCTCCTCAGTTAATAAATCGTATCAATCATTCCTCGTGGTTCATACATCAAGGAGCGCTGGTGGCATAGTGGTTTCATGTTGGGCTGCCCTCCACATGGCCGACAGTCTGAAACCACCAGCTCATTTGCAGGAGTATGACGGGATTTCTACTCTCATAAACAGCTATAGTCTTGGACATTAACAAAGGCATTTCCACCCTGTTCTATAGAGTCTCTGTGAGTTAGCATTGACTTGATAACTTTGAGTTGAGGTGAGTTGAGAGTGAGAGTTCTTAAATCAGTGTCCAGGTTTCTATATTCACCATAAATGTTTATAGCTAATGTAAAAAGTTGAGAGCACCTTTATGGCAGAAATAGGTCTGATGGCTCCTTCATGTTTCCCCACCTCTAAGGACATTGTCATTCAACACTGGTTGCAGCTGTACATTGTCAAAGAGCTTCTAGGAATTGAAGCCAATCCAGAAGAAGATTTAGCCCAAAGATATATCTTCGTTGCTAAGGGAGTCTTCTTACTTGGATCCACAACTAATGTTCATGGAAGTAGTAGTTTGAAAAACCAAATGACATTTTGGACTGGGAAAATTTGTTTCATAACGATTCTTCAAATGATGACCAGGGATTCCATTTTGAGGACTAAGGTGTGCCTTAGCAGAGCCATGACATTTTCCTGTTTATTATTGGTGTGAAAATGGGGAGCTGAAAAAGAAATGACCAACGAAGAACAGATGTATGGTACTGCAAAGCATACAGAGTCCTGTGGACTCGCAGAAGAATAAAGACATCTATGAGAAGAAGAAGAAGAAGAAGAAGAAGAAGAAGAAGAAGAAGAAGAAGAAGAAGAAGGAGAAGGAGAAGGAGAAGGAGAAGAAGAAGCAGCGAAGAAGCAGCAGCTATGTTGGAAGAAGGACAACCATCTTACTCTCTAGATGAAAGGATGAGAGGACCTCGCCTCACATACTTTGGACATGTTATTAAGAGAGACATGTCCCTGGACAAGGACATCATGCTTGGCAAAGTAGAAGGACAGTAAAAACTAGCAAGGCTCTCCACAATACGGGTTGGCGTAGTGGGATCAGATAATATGTAACAACAATGGTGAGGATGGTGCAGAGCCAGGCAGCATTTCTTTGTATTGTTTCTAGTATTGCGATGAGTCGAAACCAACTGGATAACACTGATCAACAACAAAGTTTGTGACACCATCCATTAGTGCTGTAGACATACCTGCAATGCAGAAGTCTGAGTCAGGAAGGAGCTGAAACTGGACTGAAGGACTTGGTAGGGAAAATGAGTTTAAGACAGCGGGGAGAAGGGTGACGTGTGGTAACTAACAGACTTTGGCGTTCGATTAAGGACTGATTGTAGGCAGGCTCAAACAGAAATATCCCATTTCGTTCTGCTGTACAGAGAGCCAATGGGAGTTGGTACCACACTTAAAGGCACTTAGCATTGGGCTGCTAATCATGAGGTCAGCAGCCAGTCCTTTCCACTTCGGTGAAGAGTTACAATCCCAGAAACCAACATTTGTACTCTGTTATATAGGATCTCTAGGAGTTGGCCTTGACTCAATGGCAGTGAGTTTTGTTTCATTTTAACAAAACAACAACTTTGTTGTTAGATTTGTAATGTTTCCAAAGTGGGAGATATCAGCTCATCCAATGTTCTGGAATGATCCAAAGGAGAGGATACCGTATATACTCGAGTATAAGCCACGTTTTTCAGCACATTTTTAATGGAGTTTTTGCCATAAAATTAGGTGCCTTGATGGATATTCAGGTTGGATTGTATTCGAGTATATATGGTACCCACACATTTACCTGTGTTATAGCCTATAGTACAAAGGTTTTTAATTGCCAGAGTGTTTTTTTTTTCTGGAAAGTTAAACACTGTGCCAAATAAGTTTGGGAATCTATGGAGACACACAAACTAGTTCTAGCTAATGTATTTTGAGTGCTGATCCCATTTACAGGCAGCAAATGTAAAAGCAGAGTGATTTTCCTATATTTATTTTTTTCCTTTACCTAAGGAGTTCCACCATTGCATGCCAGTTTGTCAGTTTGCTTTGCAGTGGTGGATTGTGTGTTGCTGTGATACTGAAACAATGTCACTCATATTCCAATGGCAGTTCGTTTGCCCCAAGTGAACAGCTTTCATCAGTTTCCAGCCTATGAAGGACAATGAAGATGGTCTAAGCTCCCTGTTTCGAGGAAAGAGCCACTGAACATCTTGTGCATAGTTCAAAACGTTGTCAGACTGACACCTAATGAATGTCAGCAAAACACTGTCCAGAGATGTATCAGAGGAGAGGCTCCTCTTCCCAGAAGGCATGGGAAATGTGAATGAGGAGGACCTGATTTCTTTCTTTGTTTTCCTTTTTTTAATAATTTTATTGGGGGCTCATGCAACTCTTATCACAATCCACACATCCATCCATTGTGTCACATACA
>NW_022111370.1:4268983-4274412 GCF_000313985.2 Echinops telfairi | reverse complement strand
GGGGCATGACTCACGGTAAGAAGAAACAGCTACAATGATAAGAACTTGCAATGTGTGACGTATGAATGTAGGAAAATTGGATGGGTCAAAAATGAAATAAAAGACATAAAATCAATATCTTAGGTATTAGTGAGCTGAAATGGACAGGTATTAGCCATTTTGAATCAGAAACCATGTGATACATTATGCCAGAAATAAAACAATCAAGAGGAATTACGTTGCATGCAAGTAAAATTTTGCTTAAGACCATCCAACAATATTACAGCAGTATATTGACAGGAAACTGCCAGTAGTTCTGGCCAGATTCAGAAAAGGCTGGAACAAAGGACATCATTGCTGATGTCAGATGCATTTTGACTCAAAGCAGAGACCACCAGAAATATATCTACTTGTATTTTATTGAGTATGCAAAAAACATTTAATTGTGCAGACCATAATAAAGTGAGTAACCTTGAAACAAAAAAGGGGACTTCCAGAACACTTCATTGTGCTCATGAGGAACTTGTACATGGATCAATGTTTGTATGAACACAAAAAGGGGATACTGCTTGGTTTACAATCAGGAAATGTGTGCCTGTGGGCTGTACCCTCTCACCATACGTGTTCAATCTGCGTGCTGAGCTTATAATCTGTGAAACTAGATTATATGAAAAGGATGTGGGTGGCATTAGGATTGGAGGAAGGCTCATTAGCAATCTGCAATATTCAGATGACACAACTTGGTTTGCTGAAAACTAGGAGAACCTGAAGCACTTGCTACTAAAGGTCAAAGATTGAGGTCTTACACATGGATTACAACTCAATGTGAAGACCATACTTCTCCCAAATGGACTAATAGGTAGCATAATAATAAATGGAAAAAAAAGTTGAAGTTGTCAATGATTTTGTCTTACTTGGATCCACAATCTATACTCATGGAAGCAGTAGTAAAAAGAAAAAAAGTCATGTTGAATTAGGTAAATCTGCTTCACAAGACTTCTTGTACGGAATGAAAAGCAAGGATATTTCTCTGAGAAACAAGGCACCCCTAACCCGAGCCATGGCATTCTTCATTCCCTCGTACACATGTGAAAGATGGACATTGAAAACGGAAGACTGAAGAAGAATCGATGCATTTGAATTGTGGTGCCTGGTGAAGGATATTGCAAGTACCGTTGACTCCTAAAAGAACAAGCCAATCTGCCTTGGAAGAAGTAAGCTCAGAGTGCTTCTTAGAGGCAATGGTGACCAGACCTCCTTTTACATTCTTTGGGCGTATTGTCAGGGGAGGTCAGTCCCTGGAGAAGAACATCACTCTTGGTGAGGTGGAGTGGCAGCTAAAAAGAGGAAGTCCCTAATGAAATGTATTGGCACGATGGGCTTAGTCATGGGAACAATGGTGAGGCTGACGCAGGACCATGCACTGTTCTGTTCTCTTTGCCCATAGAGTCAGGATAGGTCAGAACCAACTCAAGAGCACCTAACGACAAAACAGCAAGGAGCTCTGGTGTCATAGTGGTTAAGGGATGCGCCAGGATCCACGAAGTCAGCAGTTTGAAGCCCCCAGCTTCTTCTTCTTTGAGAGAACAATGGAGTTTACTATTGTAGTAAATAGTCTTGTAAAGTCATTGGGGCAGTTCTGCCTTGTCCCATAGGGTTGTCTTGAGTCAGCATGAACTCGATGGCAGTTGAGTGAGAAGCAACCTTACGGACTAAATGTTGCAGATGGTCTTTTTTTAAGGTACGATGACAGTTGGCCAGGGATCTGCCTCAATAGGAGTAACCTCCACGTTCTAGGATTTTGTTAGTGCAGTCTGTTAAAGCTCTTCCTGTCTAATACACTTTCTAGCTATTCTTCTGGTTGCTAGAGTTTTTCTCTTTTGACTCTATACCACTACTATGTAGCACTCCACTATCATCCTGATAGGCTATCATGATCCTTCCATGATGTAATAAACCTCTTGTCAAGATAATACTGACTCATGGTGATTATGTGTGTGAGGGGCCACTGACAGTTTAGTGCTAGAACTGTTACCTTGCATGTATGAGACTCAGGTTCAATCCCCTGGCCTGGTGCTTCATGCACAACCACCCCTGTTTTCCGGTGGAAACTTACATGTTGCTTTAAGCCTGAGCAGCTCTCAGTACAGTTTTGAGGCTTAGATGAAGTAGGTGTAAAGGAATGGCAGCTCTTTAAAGACTGGCTAGTGAAGATCCTTTGGGTCACAGTAGTCTGATGTCTAAAAGATCTCGGAATCGGAGCAGGGCTCTGTAGGATTTCCTTCTGTTCTCTGTGGGGTCACCATGGGCTACAAGTCTCTTGAGAGCAGTTAACAAGAGTAACAGCAACATGTCTATGAGGAACGTCTGTGTGTTCTGACAGCCCACATGAGTTTCTTCAGGATGTAGTTGGTGATAATCGAAGACCCATATTTTCTTCAACATCCTGCCAGTTCTTCATGTACGTCTTCCCCATTCACTTTATACAACATATTGTTGTTGTTGTTGTTGTTGCTGTTAGGAGCTGTGGAGTCAGTTCCAAGTGACAGCAAATCAAGCAGAACAGAACGTAAAACCACAGGGTCATGCATCATCCTTACAATTGTTTTTAAGTTTGAATCCACTGTGGCAGGCATTGTACCAATCCAGCATGTTGAGATCTTTATACGGCAGGTTAGTTTTCCTTTCACTTTTTTAGACATATAGTATAGCCTTCATTTTTATTCAAGTAGTAAATAAATACATTCCCTTTAGCCTCTCCTAATAATACATTTAAAGTATTACAGAGGAAGTCTTGCCATCCTTACCTCTAAGGAGCACCCTGGGCTTACTTCTTCCTGGACAGATCGGTTTGTCCTTGTAGCAGTCCATGATACTTTCAATATTCTTTTCCATAATCATAATTCAAATGCATTGGTTCTTCTTCAGCTTTCCTTACTCAATATCCAACTTTCCTACATATCAGGCAATGGAAAATATCATGGCTTGGTTCAAGCAAACTTTAATTCTCAAAGTAACATCTTTACATTTCAATACTTGAAAGAAGCCTTGCGCAGCAGATCAGAATCCACTAAGTGGCAGTGGACCACAAGGCCTCTTTGTTGTGTGTTTATCTTTGGATGACTCTGTTATTCATTCTACCTTTACTTTAGTACTGAACACACTACATTGAAATTATCTAATTATTTTTTTCATATTTTCAAAACTGTAATTGGGTATTACCAAAGTAAATAAACAAGTTTAGAGTGCAAAATGAAAGCACCTTACTGTTTTAAAGGTGCAAAAAGCAAGAAAATACAGCATCAACGCATCCACATTTTAAATAATTGTTTGTGTGGTTGGTAAATGTCATTTATAAACATTTTTCAATACAAAATTGATTGTTAAATCAGTTTACAGAGATTAAAAAAATCAGTGTTTAATACTAACTTTAACTATAAATAACTAAAAAGAAAAAAGTCCTCTATCCTGATTTTGCCTGAACATCTATGTCTTCTGCTCCTTGCCCTTTGGAGAAAACATTGCAGTGTACGGCTGCCGTCTTTTTGGACGAGGACAGGGAGTACATTCTTCCTTAATGTAACCTCGCTCCATACAAATCTGAGTAGAAGGAAAGCCAATTTCCCAAAAATTCTCTGGTGTGTTGGGTGGAATATAGCGGAATCAGAGTCTTGAGCAGGTGGATAACTTCTTTTCTCTTTCTTCGGCTGGCATATCTGCATATTAAATTCACATTCTTTTTTTTGGGGGGGGTATAGTGTACTTTATTGATGGTACATGACAAGGTCGAGTTCTCTAAGCCCCTCCCCTTCCTTCAGCGAGTCTGGATGGAATATTCTCACTGTGTTGGGGGATTGAATTAGGCAAAGACTCCCCAGCAGCTGAGGGCCTCTCTTCCTCTAGTGCTGTTGCTGGGGCTGGTGGTCCAGGGGGGCTCTTACTCCTTGGAGGTCATGTGGACCATAAGATCCACCACTCTGTGGCTGTAGCCAAATTCATTGTCATACCAGGAAATGAGCTTGACAATGCCAGCCCCAGCATCAAAAGTGGAAGAGTGGGGGTCACTGTTGAAGTCACAGGAGACAACCTGGTCCTCAGTGTAGCCCAGGATGCCATTTAGAGGACCATCAGCCACCTGCTTCACCACCTTCTTGATGTCATCGTACTTGGCAGCTTTCTCCAGATGGCAGATGAGATCCACGATGGACACATTGGGGATGGGGACACGGAAGGCCATGCCAGTCAGTTTCCCATTCAGCTCCGGGATAACCTGGCCCACAACCTTGGCAGTGCCAGTAGATGTGGGGATGATATTCTGAGCAACCCCACTGCCATCACACCAGAGTTTCCCAGAGGGGCCATCCACAGTCTTCTGGGTGGCAGTGATGGCATCGACTGTGGTCATGAGTACTTCCACGATGCCAAAATTGTCATAGATGACCTTGGCCAGGGGAGCTAAGTAGTCGGTGGTGCAGGAGGCATTGCTGACAATCTTGAGGGAGTTGTCATACTTCTCGTGGTTCACACCAATCAGAAACATGGGGGCATCAGCAGAAGGGGCAGAGATGATCACCCTTTTGGCACCGCCCTTCAAGTGAGCCCCAGCCTTTTCTACGGTGGTGAAGACACCAGTGGACTCTACGACATACTCAGCACCGGCCTCAGATCACTTGATGTTGGTGGGATCTGGCTCCTGGAAGATGGAGATGGCCTTCCCATTGACGTTAAACTTCCCATTCTCAGCCTTGACAGTGCCATTGAACTTGCCGTGAGTGGAATCATACTGGAACATGTAGACCATGTAGTTCAGATCAATGAAGGGGTCATTGATGGCAACAATTTCCACTTTTCCAGAATTGAAAGCAGCCCTGGTGACCAGGCGCCCAATGCGGCCAAATCCATTCACTCTGACCTTCACCATCATGTCTCTGGGTTGCGGCTGGGACTGCATGGGAACGGGAGAGGCGGCTGTCTGTCCCACAAGGAAGAGCAGAGAGCCTAAATTCACATTCTTTACATGTGTGTACAAGTAGTTTCTTTAGATCTTCCTTTCTCCAAACTACCTCAATATGAGGAACATTTTGTATGCTAGTATCCCTTTCATCATCCTTAAAATATGGCTCCACAAAAGCTTTCTGCTTGATTTTATCATATTTATCACCATTGCTGTTTGGTTTCTGTGGGGTAGTTGGCAATTCTTCCGCATTACCTGCTACTTGAGGGAAATTATCTGCCAAGCAGGATTCATATTCTTCATGTGTTGTCTGATCAAATACATCTTCCAAGCTATCATTCATTTTTCTCTCTTCACTTGGAATTTTTCCTCCCTTCTGATCTTGCATCTTCATTTTTAAAAGCAAGACAAATGGGTGCATAAGCAAATGTGGTGAAGAAAGCTGATGGTGCCCGGCTATCAAAAAGTATAGCGTCTGGGGTCTTAAAGGCTTGAA
>NW_022111370.1:4264734-4268433 GCF_000313985.2 Echinops telfairi | reverse complement strand
GACAGGGAAAGATATGACAAAATAACAATTTATAAATTATCAAGGGTTCATGAGGGAGGGGGGAGCGGGGAGAGAGGGGAAAAATGAGGACCTGATGCTGGGGGCTTAAGTGGAGAGGAAATGTTTTGAGAATGATGAGGACAATGAATGTACAAATGTGCTTTACACAATTGATGTGTGTGTGGATTGTGATAAGAGTTGTATGAGCCCCTAATAAAATGATTAAAAAAAATGAGAGACGAAAAAGAAAAAAAAAGCACAGTACAGTCTAACCAATGTACAGTCCATGTCCACGGTCTCTCCTCCTGCTAATCTTCACTGGCTGCCGTCTTTTGTATCTATTATAGCAATATCCATTCTATACTGAGAAAGGTCTGCTTCGGGATCCAGACTCCACTGGACATTTTCAAAGGATACATCTGGTTGTTTTGCAGAGACTTTATCTTGGCAATTCGACGTGGGATCAACTGAAGAACTGATGCAAGTTCACATGCTCCTTGGGTGGTCCTGGTCTTCATTTTCAGTGGCTCATGAGAAGTAGCATCCTTCGTGTCATCACAAAGATATTCCGTTTCTGAACTTTCACGTGCATGTAGAGGGATTTTGAAGACAGCATTTTCTTCTTTTATTGTGTTTTCTCATCTGGAGAGGGTTCACTCAAAGTCTGCGGTGTGTGCACTCCTGCAAACAGGGATCCTCTGGGGAATCTTTGGGTAGCACACAGCTCCCATTCAAGACCTTACAATTTGAAGAAGAGCGCTTCGGAATGGGTTTCAAAGGCTCATAAAGAGTCATTTGCCTAAATTTGTTTTCAGTGGTCTCAGTTCCTTGGCTTTTCTGACGCTGTACAGCTGAAAACCGATCAGACAGATCCATAGGTTTATCCATCACATACTCTCTGCAGCTGGAAAAATCACTATCCTTTGGAAAAGCATTTTCTTTATCAAAAGAAGCTTGGGGGTAGTTTATTTCATGTTCACTTTCTTCCTCGGTTTTCCTCCTTTTGCATGTTCTGCTGCCCAGTGGTTTCAAGGGTACTAGGGGTTTATCAGTGATGCCCTCTTTCCGATGACCAGTACTGTCTTGAGTACCTACAGATTTGCTGACACGCTTATGTACGAGCATCTGTCTATTAGAACATAACTGGCTAACGATCATGTTCTCTTTAGATCCAACAGCAGGAAGTGTGAAAAGGCCACTATTTTCAGATATTGATCTAATTTTCTCTGGCCTAGGATTAGAAATGTTGTTGAAAGGTGCTATTCTATGATGTTTTCCCCCCAGACTCTAGAAGAGAAGGGAATGAACTTGTATTCAAACCTAAACTAATTTTCACATGAGAAGTGGGTCCAAACACAGGCGATGATGCCCGAGTAGTTGATTCTTCTTGGGAGTAGACTCTGATAATCTTAAATCATCTCCATTATTTCATGCAGATTCCTCAAAAGGTTGTTTCTTGTGATCTTCTTCCAAAGAGTGGTAGAACTCATCTTCCAGAGGACTCATGGGATGTTGTGATTCAGATCTTCTTGAACACCAACTCCAAGTGTTTCAACAGCAACTGTGGCTAAATTAAAAGATGACTTATCAGTGGAGTAACTATTTGTTCCATGTGTTTTAGCCATTGGAGGTTGACTTTGATTGCAACTCTCAGCAACCAGGATTTCACTTTCATTAGGGTTATGTTGTAGATGAGTTGAAGACTGGATCTTTTTTTCAGCTCATTTGTGGACACAGAGTGCTCTAATTTAGCATGTGTTTGCTCCATGTATCGAACATGAAGATTCTCCTTTCTTCGTAGTCGGTTACCCTAGGAGTATGTAAAAGCTGTTATTGGGGAATCTGGAATAACTTCTTCCTCAGATTCAAGTTCACTTGCTTGATGCTGTTGCTCATTCTCAATTCGCTGCTACAGCTGTTTAGAAAGCTTTTTATTTTCTTCCTGCAGAGTCTCCTTTTCATTCATGAGCTCTGTGATAAGTTTTAGATTCTGCTGCCAGATATTTTCAAACTCTTGGTGTTTCTTCTGCATATGTTCATCAGTTACTGCACAGCGACCACATAACCCTGCTCTTAACTGATCGTCTAAAACTTTAATGGTTTCATGAAGGACTTTTTGTTGCTCTCGCTGTTGTTGGGTTTTGGTGAAAAATTCTTCTAGTCTCCGTGCATCTAAAATTCATTCCTTTTTCAGTTTGATAACTTTTACTTGTAAACCTTGAACTTCTTTATCATGGTACGCCTTTAGTTTTGCCCAAAGTTCCTTAAAATCATTAGATATCTGCAGAACTAGGGCTTCCACAACTGCTACCAGAGATGTTCATCTTGCCGAATATGCTTCACACTCCTCTTTGCCTAATGATTTACAATCTTCTTTGTTACATTGTTAGTATGAACTTGTCTTTGGAGACAGCTGAAATACAGCATTGCCAAGAGCCTCGAGATTCGAGAAAGCTCCAAGGAGGAAGCGGAGCCCCTCAGGACTGTGGAGACACAGCCACTCGCTTCTCTTTAGTCTCTTTTGTTTTCACTCCACAGCCAAAGGCCCAGCGGGAAACGCGGCCCCTCAGGGCAGCCTGCACTTTTCCGTGGGAGGAGGAAACCGGGAGCCGCGGGCCGGGCTGTGCCCCTGGACCCGCCCCAAAATTATCTAATTATTTGCATGTCTTCAGAAACTAAAAAGAGTACTTCTAGCTGTCCTGTAGGGTAATTATGAGTTGGTATCAACTAGATAGCAGTGAGATTTTTTTACACATTTTCATATGAACATCATCAATAATTAGAGAATATTTATTATTATGGTCCCAGGACCTGATAAGTAGTACATGCTAGAGAACACTTTTATTGAGGTTGCTGTTAGGTACCCTTGTGTCAGGTGGGATTCATACTGACCCCAGTGAAACAGAATGAAACACTTCCAGGTCATCTCCCAACCTGACAGTTGTAGCTATGTTTGAATAGACAATTTGTCAATCCATCTCAATGCACTTTTATGTTCTTCGGTGACCCTCTACTTTACCAAGTGAGAATATGTCACAGAGACCATATCTGGCTTCTTCTGGCTTCAGCGAGGAGACAGAGATCCATCTCCCCACTAGTTCAAGGCCCATTGCCATAAGGCAGTACTTGGACACACCTCCACTCTCCATCTGTTGCCTTATTCTGACACCAAGCATTCCTTCAATGACACTCTACTTATTTGTAGGGTCAATATTTGGTTTCAATAGCTATGAAGTGCTTGCAGATAACACCATGACAGGAGCTTCTTAAGGAAGATAAGAAGTCACCAAAAATCAGGACCAATAAACACTAAGGATACAGTTATTGGCCCACAGCAGCACCTCACAGCCAGCTGTTGATTGTCTTCTTCTGGTGCTCAATCTCTCAGCCGTGTGGTCCTTTGGCCTCTGTCTCCTGGAACCAGGAAGCCCACCTGCAGCCTTACCTCCTCTCCTAAGGAAAGGTGGTCTTTGGTCTCAGGGACACAGCCCCTCCGCATGATTCCTTTGCTTTGTCTAAGGGTCTCCATGTCATAACCTTTGGTGCCTCTCATATTGGCCTCCCCGCCTCCCGGCAGGAATCTCAAACATGCTTCACTGAGGGATCTCCTTCCTTGATTGTCCTGGGATTTATCTCTGTTCCTGCTTTTCTTATACACAGGAGAATGGCAACTGAAAACTGTCCACTTGTAATTTCACA
>NW_022111370.1:4259702-4263961 GCF_000313985.2 Echinops telfairi | reverse complement strand
AAAACTACCATATTCTTTTTCATATACATAAAATATTTTGCTCCTGAGTTGTAAGCCAATTAAAAAAAAAAGAACAAAATATTCTGTAACATGAAACACACAATCATCTGGATTAGAGAAAGTAGCACTTTGAAATGATGAGTGTTAACTGCTAGTGATTGACTATCTACTTCTGGGAGTGAGTAGAAAAAATACTATTCCTCATTTACACTGCTCATTTATTTACTCATGCATACAGTATTTATGGAAAATACATCATGTTGAAGAAAGAATACTTCTTTAGGGACTTATGATTTATAGAAGATTTTTCCCAAGACCCCGAGTGAGGCTTTGAGCCTCACCAGCAATTTACAATATTTCTTCATAGCGAAACTAGTTGGTACCAAATCCATTGGTGATACCAATTCAGATACAATGAACTATTTATTTTGTTGAGTTGGAAGTAGTACAGATCATTAGATCATTAGAGTGCTAAGCATCCTACCAAAGGTTTGAAATGTAGTGTTAGTCTGGGAGGACTAGAGAAACATATCCATGGACACTCAGATATATATAATAAAGAGCTTTATACAAAGAGTAATTGTATATTAAAGAAACATCTCCCCCCCCCAGTCCAGATCAAGTCCATAAGTCCATTAGCCCATATGTCTGATAACCAAGCTAAAAATTCCTCTTCAGACGCACGCAAAACATGTAATGACCCTGAATACAGGAAGATCACAGGCCAGTGGGTGGAAAGTCTTGGAAGCACCTCAGTGCTGGCAGGGTCTCTACATGTCTCCTCCAGCTCCAGGGCACTAGCTTAGCCCCATGTGTTTTGTTGGCAGGAATGTCTCCCAGCGAATGTAAGAGTTCCGCCTCCAGTGAGCTATTTATCCCCTTCTGCCTCTAGATGAAGTTATCAAGCTGTGACCTGATTGATAAGCTAAACTCCACCTCTGCATTCTTAATAGTTTCAGGTTGAGAACAGATTATGTAACTACCACAGCTATTCACCCAGAAGCATCCAGTGAGAAAGGCTTGGTATTCTGTTTCTGAATGCTCAGTCATTGGAATTCCTATGGATCATAATTCTACTCTGACACAAGTGGAACTGATATGAGGTGGAATCAAATCTATGGTAACTGGTAGTGTAGTAGTTACATAATCTGCTGTCAACTTGAGATTTAAGAGTGAAGGGATGGTGTTTAGTCTGTCTATCAGGTCGTAGCTTGATGACCTAATTTTGGAGGTGCTTTGGAGATAAATAGCTTGCTGGAGGGAGGACACAGATACATTTCCTTTAAGACATTCCTGTTAACAAGCCACACGGAGACACACTGATGGAGCCAGAGCCCTGGAACAGAGGAGTCACGTGGAGCTGCAGCCCAGCATTGAGATCCTTCCACCGCCACTGGATCCACAAGATTTTATAACCACTGGCCTATAATCTTCCTGCATTTGGCATTATTGCATGGCTTTGTGAGTCTAATATGGAATTTATGGATTAGAATTGGGCATGTGGGCTAATATTGGACCTATGGACCTGATCTGGACTGGGTTGGGATGTTTCTCAATGTACAATTGCACTTTTATATAAAGCTTTTTTATGCACATAGGAGTGACCATGAATTTGTTTCTCTAGTCGAACCTGGTCTAACAGAGGTAAGGTGCTCAGTTCAGATGGTAACACTCCCGCATTACCATCAGCTGTTGGAGAGGCAGTGGCGCTCTTTGATCGCAATATCATTTCCCTGGTTAAATAACATCAGACTATTAATGACTGCCTTTTGCTTCAGACTGAAGTGTGGCGTCTGTGTCATGGTGCAACGGGTTCCATAATAACTGAGCACAACTGTTAAGCTGTAACAAACAGTTTGAGGTTTCAAACCCACCTGGTGGCCCCATCAGAAAAATTCTTGGCAATTGTTGCCTGGAAATACGTATGGGGCTGTTCTACCATGTTACATGGAGCCAATATGAGTTTACATAGATTTGAAAGCACCTAGCAAAACAACAACCCTAATCTAGACGCATCTTTCACCATTTTCTGACTCGGGTGTTGTCCATAAGCGAGCCTAGACTGCTCCAACTTCCTCACACATATCAATGTCCTGCTTATTGCTTTGGCTTTGTCTCTGCCTATAACTCTTCCAGCCTCTGCAATCACCCTTTCCACTTCCCTACTTTAGTGCAGCCTACCTACTGATCCCTAATGATCTTTAAAACGTAGTTTAGTCACTACACCCACAGGGAACCTCTACTTACTCCAAGTGTGCTCATGTACTCCTCTTCTGCTCCCTAAATAACTTCTGATTATTTCTTTTTATTTCACTGTATTAGCACTGAGAAATTGTAATGACTAATTTTTGTGCTGCCTTCCCACTATACTGCAGGTTTTCTCAAAGGCAAGGAGTCTTCCTTTTCTATTTTTAGACACCAGGTTCTTGCATAGTATCAGACACCTGGCAGAAACAAATGAGGGAGGGAGAGAGAGAGAGAGAGAGAGAGAGAGAGAGAGAGAGAGAGAGAGAGAGAGAGAGAGAGAGAGAGAGAGAAAGTTACATTAGTTTTGCATTAGTTTAAAATTACCTTTTGGATGGAGTAACCAAAAACCAAAATAATAAAAAGACAGACTCCCTGCCATCAACTAGAGCTACACCTGTGACTTTACAAGAAGGTAACTCTTCATGGGAGTAGAAAGCTCCGTCTTTCTGCCTCGGAATGGCTGGGGGTTTTCCACTGCTGACCTTGTAGTTAGCAGCCAAACGTGCAACCACTACACCACCAAATACCTAAGAAAACAGTGTTTCTCATAAAATATTACACCTGAAGATAAAAGATTTCAAACTTGTATATATGCCTCATTTTGTTTTCAGTGATCCAGGCTCCTCGGTGGTTTTCTTCTTCATCCTTAACAATGACATCCTCCCATTCTCCTCTTGGTCGTAAAGGGTCTATTGCAGTTCCAATCATCATGCCTGTATCCAAAGTAAAACCCCACTGCCATCAAGTCGATGCGGACACATAGCCACCAGCCCCTGACATGACCTCTAAGTGGCTGGTGATTTTGAACTGCGGACCACTATGTTACCAGGGCTTCTTGGTCCCAGAGTAGCAAGAGGCAAAAAGGGTCAATGGAGACAGCCACATTAAAAAAATACAAAACCTGAATGTATTCACTGTAAAGGACCATTTTGAAGATCATTTATTAATGTGTTCAGCTGCTAAATTTGCAGGCTTGCACCCAGCCACAGACACCTTGGATAAAAGCCAGTCATCTGCTTCTGTGAACTCCTCCATTGATAACTGTGTGGGGCACAGGTCTACTCGGACACACAAGGGTTCACCACGCATGGTCATCAAGTCCACAGAAACTGGCTTCCAAGGACTGCTTGTGTGTATTGCCTGAATCACCTCACGTGAGGGATGGATTCAACCGTTTGTTGAGACTAGAGAGTTCAAGTGAGACTCCATTCTAAAAAGCTGCACCTTTTCTTAGATGATGTCCTGTTAACAAAGCATACTCATGACGGGAGCTCAGCGTTAGAAAGATCAACCTAGGTAACAGGTGGAGCACGTTGGGGATGAGGGAAAGGGCCTTAGCGGAGCTGGCAACATCAAGATGCTTCATTGTTTTCACGTCCACTGCACTCACCCATTCAAGTTAGGAGATGTGTGCATCTCCTAAGACCGAAACAGCTCTGCATGCTTTGAAATGGAAGTTTAACTGAGAAAGTTTATTGAACCTTTGTCAAAATTGGAAATCCAAAGGATTACCATTAGAATTTCCCTAGAGTCTTTATTGATTTGTTTTGTTTTATACATTAAACTGTATTATTTTGTATGGTATTAAAGGGTTTCAATTTTACTTCTATCCAGTTCCATCCCCTTTTGTATAGATTTTCCCATAACTCAGAAGTAATGTGGGGACACACTGCAGGTAGGTTTGCAACTATTTGGGGGGGTCTTGACTTCTTGTGGATCCCTATGTTTTATGCATGGCTCCATGCAAGTAACTACCATTTCCATGTGTTTGAGAACCAGTGCATTTGTGTACAGTTTCACAAGGGTAGAGGGGAATAAAAGAGCTAGATTGTCAACTTTCAAGTATAAGCTATCTGATAAGAAAATGAAGTGTAACTATATTTCTATAGAGTTAGGTGATAGAGAATGGTACAATATTTCCTCCTCTTCTTCCTCCTCCTCATTTTTGGATGAGGTTCTTTTGTAAAGAATTATCAATAATTTCTTTCAATTAATATTTTATTTTTGAATAT
>NW_022111370.1:4251626-4258698 GCF_000313985.2 Echinops telfairi | reverse complement strand
GAGCACACTGAACCTGCCTACTTTGGGACACCCTGGCAGGGAGAGAATTATTTGAGCCTTTGAGGATTGTTTGCTTTTGCTTTTTTTTTTTTTTTTAAATGTGAGTGGTTCATTTCTGCCCTGTGGTTTGCCTGTGTTATGTGGCTTTAGTTGTGAGGGTTTTTGTCTTCATAATGGGATACTAGGAACATTTAGCATTCACACTCACACTCAGCAATTGAAGTATTCAAAAACAATGAGCTGATGTTGGGGGCAATTATCTTACTAGGCTCTCTTAGAGGCCCTCGCTGCTTTTAAGCCACTAGTCTTTGATTCAAAGCTCCCATTTGCTTCAGCTCTATTCTTGGACCAAAGTTAGAAAGAAAATAAATCCCCCAGGGTTTTCTGAAAGTCAGCGAAACATATTTTTAAGCCCATCATGCATTCTTCAATCAACAGCACTTTGTGAGGTTAGCATCGTCAGAAAGAAAATTCAGATTATCTGTCTTCCTACGTATTTTTAAATGTACTTTGTCTAAATAGAGACTGATGCTACAACTGGTTCTCATTATACACTAATTACTTGCTAAATTTGATTCAGAAGAACAAAGGCATTTTGAGTTATTCAAGGACAAAAAAGTCTTCAACCCTCAAATATACATTTTTTAAATTCCGACTACTCAAAAATAGCTAACACACATTTCTTCTTATTGGAGGGGAAAATCTCCCAGGCTAGAAAATTTGTTCCAAGTGTCAGTGAGGAAAGAATTGATACTTTAGTTTGGTGCCTTAAAAATAGAAGAACGATAGGGGTAAGGCTATCTTCTTGAATCTAAAATATCTTTATATACAATTTTGTTAGCATGACTTTGATTTTCCCAAATTTTGTGACCCTTGATAATCTATAAAAATCAATTTTTTTCTCTTCTTCCAAGGAGTTCTGATACTTTAGAAATGTCTGCATGCTATATGCTTTCTTTGACATCGACAGCATCACCAGCGTATCCAAACTGTAGCTCAGCTCCCTGGTAAAGAAATGTGTTCCCTTGCCACGTTTGGTTTTACAAATACTTGCTTCTGAAATATGCTTAGTCTCTTCGAAGTGCTTTTATACTTTTCCACAGAAATATTTCTGTGAAACACCATTCTGTTTATTCTTCTGCTGCTTCCATATGCTTCTTTCAGAATAAGTCCTGAAACCTTAAGGACATCCCAACAGGTGTTGCCTTGGCTGGTGTTGCTCCAAAATGGCTCCTTAAAGTTTTAAAAAATCAAGGAAACAGCTTCGGTGACCGAGGCAAGCCTAAACCAAGTAGAGTCTTTTCAGTTGTCCTAGAGTAGCGGTTCTTAACCTGTGGGTCCCGACCCCTTTGGGCGCCGAATGACCCTTTCACAGAAGTCGCCTGATTCATAACAGTAGCAAAATGAGTAATGAAGTATCAATGAAAATAATTTTATGGTTGAGGGGTCACCACACATGAGGAACTGTTTAAAGGGTCACAGTATTAGGAAGGTTGAGAACCACTGTCAATTGATGTGGAAGCGGGGCATGGGAAAAGGAAGACAGAAAAAAACGGATGTGTTCAGATGGGGATGTTGGTGATAAATACCAACTATCCCATGGTCTGCCAGAAGAATGAACAAATAAGTATCAGAAGAAGCACAACCAAAATGTTCCTTAGAAGTGAGACTTGTGCTCATTTAATCTAGACATATAATCTGGAGGGGCCAATGGTTGGAGAAGTACATCAAACTAGGCAACTAAAGCGTTCACAAACATGATGGAATTTCTCAATGGGGTGGAGCGAATGAAAGCAATAACAATGGCCGCAAACATACTAAGGATCATAAGGGTGGTGCCAGACCCGGCAATGGGTTCGCGGCAATGGGTTCGATCTCTTACACGTACGCCAGAGCTGATTTAACCACTAACAAAAGCACCATGTTGAATTCTAGTCATTCAGCACAGGGCTATGGCTATGGTAGACCCTCAATGCCTGCTCCTTACAAGCTTGACGGGAGAAGCAAATGAAGTGAGAGGAGTGTAAAAATTCTGCTTCCTACATATTATTTCTAAAGTTATTTTGGAATCTTCTGTTGATAATTGATCCATTGGGATACAAATTCAACAGCACTAGCCTGGGAAAGCAAGATACATTTAGGAAATCCATATTTATTGTCAGTGATGCACTCTTCAAAGTCTAGAAGCTCCTTTACATATATTATTAACATTTTTCTGATATGTAACTCTCTCATAGCTAAATATGTATCCTCCTTGATCCAAAACCACACACGCTGCAGTGGAATCAATTCTTAACTCATCTTGACATTTTGAAATCCCTGGAGTAGAAGTGTGCCAAAGGGTTTCTGGGGCTGTAAATGCTAAGGAAGTGCATTACACATCTTTCTCTCCCGTAGTGGGGGATGAGTTCAAATTGCAGATCTTTTGTTTATCTTCTGAATGCTTAACCATCATACCCTTGGAGTCCCAATGGTTATTTTTCCTTCAGGACTTAAATCCCTGAAGCCAACAGCTGTCTGTACTTCATTTCTGTATGTTCAGACTGGCAAAGAAGTGAACGTAGGTCTGGTTCGGCTAGTGCAACTCCACAGCCATTCTAGGTTTGTGGTACCATGGATACAAGTCCAGCCCTCAGTTCATTACCGGAGAGGATATCTTGGAATCTTACAATTTGCAGCATCATCATCGTTCTTCAGAAAATATTTGATTCTCATAATTCTACTGAATTAATACAAGCTTTGCTTTCCCAGGACCAGCTGCTGGCATCAAAGGTGAAGTTGTCAGGCACCAACTCAAAGGTTGGCAATGGAATGCACCCAGTGAGTCTGTGGGAGCAAGGCTTCATGCTCTGCTTCTGTCAAGAAGACCTCCAGAAGAGGCCTGGGGGGCCCTTCTGCTCTCCCACATGCCATCCCTCTGAGGAGGAACCGGCTTGATGGCACCACAGAATATCAAATTGCTTACATCTGCTGCTGAAAGTTTGAAACCTCTGTGATGGACATTTTAGAATAATTTAACCACCTGATACCCTTCTCATCCATCACACGGACAAATGGTTACATCTGTACCAAGAAATAAATTCATATATGAGATATGAACCAGCTCAAGGCAGGCTTACACACCTTGATTCAGGAAGAAACTGTGCATTACTTGAAGTTATTGATCTTTTTTGGAAAAGTTGTGACTTCTTACGTAAATGGGAACAAAAATCTTCAACTAAAATAATCTGCATATTACGAAAGATACACACATGCATGCACACACATACATATGCACAGAGACTTCAAAAAGTTCAGAGAAAATGAAATTAAAAATAAGGAAAATTTTCCATGAACATTTTTAAGCTCCCTTATGCAAATACACAAGGTTGTGATAAATTATTATTATCATCGTTGACTTTACTCCTTTCTGTCCCTGGTGGGATACTGCATTATGCATTGGGCTGCTCACTTCCAGTTTTGCAGTTGCAACCCACCAGCAACTCAGCAGAAAAACAATGAGGCTTTACACTACTATAAAAATAAATTGGTCTGTCTGGGCACACCAAACTGGATTATGTATAAAGGTTGAATTCATTTTTTTAAACATTGGTTTAACTTTGTATTGGGAGAAAATTGATTGCATGTCTTTTAATTGTACTTTTTAAAATAACAATAATTTTCTTGAAAAACATAAGCTTTCCCTTAGAAGAAATTACTCCTTCGAAATAAATGTAAATAAAAATAGGTAAACATTTCACGTCTTTCAGTGATATTTTTATTATTCCACTGTTGCAATCCTCTAAACTAGACAGATGTTTGGGAGGTATAGGCAAGCTATAAAATATACCACTTGATCACATTAAGTGGCACTATGAAAGACATTAGTTAGCTTCAGATAAATCACAAATGTCCGATTTGCAGATATGTACTTTCAAAGATTTTGTAGGCATTCTCTTTATTCTTTTGTCAGTTCATCTCTTTTTTTTTAACTACATAAATATCTAATCTAGAGGAAAATATAGTTCATTTTGTCTTTATCTTTAGATAGCCATGACATCTCTACTCTATCTAGTTCTGTCAATTTTGAAATTCCCAGACCCAATCATAAACTTGGGTCTAGACTCATAACTGCCAAACCATTACATGAGACCTATAAAACTTGTCTAAAATAACACATTTAAAATCTCCTGTCTGCCCCATGCTTCTGCATTTCCACTTTCCCGAATTGCTCTCTTCTACCCTTAAGGGAGCCCTGGCAGAATAATGGTTATGCGTTGGATTGCTTGCTAACTGCAAGGTCTGCAATTTGAAACCACCAGCTCTTCATGGGAGAAAGACAAGGCTTTCCACTCCCATAAATATTACATTCTCAGAAACTCACAGGGGCACTCTACCTTGTCCTATAGGGTCATTATGAGTAATATTGTCTATTTAAAATATATACACATATAGTATTAGTCTTAGTTTAGGAGAGCTACCAAATAGAAATACCATTATAGGTGTCTTTAAACACAAAAACAAATGAACAACAAAAAACCCAGAAATGGTTATCTCATAATCCTAAGCCCAAAATTAGAAACTAGAGTATCAGCAGTGTGGACACCATCTGTGAGCCTCTCGACTAGTTTCTGGCGTCCCAGCAATCTCTGAGGATCCTGTGCTTTTAGACAGCCCTCCCATGGTGTCTGCCCCACAGTGCGTGTCTTTGTGTCCAGCCTGCTGATTTCATCAGACACTATACGGAGTGATCAGGTTTAGGTCCATCTACTCGGGTCTGACCTCAATAAACACAACAGGTGAATATTAAGGATGTATGGAGAAAGATGAGAGATGTGGAGATATTAAACATTTCCCCCCTTAACCTCACATGTATATCCTCATGGGTAGAGAAGACATGGACTTTGAAGATGGGGATCTGTGTTGAAAATGATCTAACCATCCATTCCTTTATCTTTAAAAATGGAGGTTACAGTACTTATTCTTTAGGGCAAAAATAGGTTACAGAGTAGAATGAATCCATAAGGTTTTCTTGGCTGTAATCTTTACAAGATCAAGGGGTAATGTTTTGTTCTTATAGATATAAACTCACAAGTTGGAACAACAGTCCTTAAAGAAGCAGAGTCCCAGGGCTGTTCCCTTGACAATGTGGCTGGGTGTATTTGAACTGCCAACTTCTTGGTTCTCAAATGGATGCAAACCATTTGTGTCCGTCAGAGATATCGGTGCCTCATCCTTTTTAACTGCACTATGTTTTGGATCTATTATCTTACTGTAAGTAGATAGGGTGACATAACCTTTCTTTCCAATATTGAAGGTAACATTTTTTAATGTGCTCACTCCAAACCCCAGAGCATGTGAAATCTTGTATTTCTGCCTTCGACTCACTTTTCTGAAATAAGCTGTAATTGGAAGCCTGGGAAAACTTAAATATTGGGTTAATTATGCTTGCAAGGCTAATATATAAAAATTTTAAAAATACAACATTACAAAGAAATATTTAGTAGAGTTTTAAGGGTTTAAATGTTCATCTGATAATTCTAATTGTGTCAACTTGGTGGAAAATGGAGCAATGTATTCAGAGATTTTTGTAATCATGCAGATAATTATCTTATATCTTGTTTGAACAGAAATGTAAACTACGTGGGAGCTTTATCATCATAATGTATCTCAATTAGTTGCCTTAAACATTAGAAGATGGCTCCTGTTAGAATTTGTCTTCTAGGGATATTAGTTAATGTACCTACAATATGTTAGATAAAGTTTTTCTTCCCTCTCACATTTAGTAAGTGGAAATACTATCTGTATTGTTAATTTAAAGTATTGTAGTGGGGTGTTATAATTAATATAATTATTTATGGATTAAGAGATGCTAATGAATCTAATGACACCACTTTGTCTGTCAGTTTGTCATCCTGTGGTGACTTGCTGTGATGCTGGAAACTTTATCATTCACATTTTGAATACCAGCAGGGTCAACCAAAGTGAAGAGGGTTCAGTGTAGCTCCCAGACTACTAGTAAACTGCAGAGAACAAATGGGCAGTACAATCTGAGCAGTTAGCCACTGAAAACCTTGTGTAGAACACCTAAGCAATGTTAGATGGTGCTGGAAGATGAGCCCCTCTGTCATGAGACACTCCAATTAGAACTGAGGAAGAGTGACCTTCTCAAAGTAGATTGGACCAGAATTATGTGGAGGAAGTAAGCTTGTAAGCACCTTCATTTGCTAACGAGGAATGACTCAAAAATGAGAAGTAAGTAACAGCTGCACACATCTATAAAAATCTGAACATCAAATGTAAGAAGTAAAAACGTAGGAAAAATGGAAGTCATCAAAAATGAAATAAAACACACAGAATCAATATCCCAGACATTAGTGAGCTGAGCTGGAGTGGCCTTGGCCATTTTGAATCATTTTACATCTACTATGCGGAGCTTGACGAAGACAGATCTGTTTATTTTTTTGCCAGTTCGTGGTGCTTTCAATATCCTCAGCCAGCCCCATAGTTCCAATGCATCGATTCTTCTTAGGGTTTCCTTACTCATGGCCAGCTTTCACATACCTATGAAGTGATTGAAATTACCATGACTTGGGTCAGGCATACCTGAGCCTTCAAGTTACATCGTTGTCTTTCATCATAGTCAGCCCTTGACCTGATCATAGCTGCTGATAATGGGCTTCTCCATCTTCTCTTGCCACAAATGTAGTCTATTAGATATTTCTGTATACAATCTGGAGAAGTCCACTAGTATTCTCACCATTTGCGTTGTTGCAAAAAAAAAGGTATTTGCTATGAAGAAACCATTGGTCTTGCAAAATTCCATCATGAGATCTCAGGCTTTGTTTCCATCACCAAGGACTACTCTTTCTATGAAGTGCCAAGACCAGGCAAGTAAGTCTTGGAAGTAATACCATGAGCAAGTTCTTCAGAAGGGAGAATGGAGAACTTAGGCTGACATATTTTGGACATGTTATGAGGAGAGACCAGTCCCTGGGGAAGTTTATCATGTTTGCTGGAGGGGCATCAAAAAAAAGGAAGTCCCTTGACAATATCGATGGACACAGTGGTTGTAGCAATTGTAACAAACAAG
>NW_022111370.1:4247900-4249039 GCF_000313985.2 Echinops telfairi | reverse complement strand
GTCTTAAAGGGACCTCAACTTAAAGCGACGCAAGGCAGCCGCACACTGGTCCGATGATCACAGAGCGAGAGACAAGAAAGGCAAGGCTCACCAAGCCATTTATCTCTCTGCCCTTCAGTCAATCCCACCTGCGTTTATCAGCCAGGCTGGCACAATAAACTATCTCAGGGTGTTTGTTGAAACATTAATTATAAAGTTAGACAAAATTAAACAGCACACATATTCCACAATTGAGGTATGATTAAGTATGTATGTATTGTTAATTTAAGTAATTAGTAAAAAATTATGAAAACTACACTTCAAGATATTTTTCAATAGCATGTACAATGCACAAATTAAGGTGAACATCCAGGAAATAAAATTAATTTTGTAGTTTGAACTCAGCTATATAATTGTGAAATGCAGAGGAATGAAAGTGGGAACAATATGTGCAATCAGTTCTTCTGGGGGCAATTTAGAATATTTCCTCTCACCCTTGCTTTCTATAATATCCATATTTCTGAATATAATTTTTTAATCAGAATAAGTAGTCCCTTTATATTAGTTGTGTACACAAGAGCAACTGATTTGGCAAAACTCTGTTGAAACAAACTGCTAAATTAAATTAAAGAATTCTCATGAGGAACAACTTTTTTGGTGGGAAAAAAAGTGTTCTTCTATTTTCGTTGCCAAGATAATTTAGTTCAGAAACACTTTTATCTTGTGCTCTGCTTAGAAACTTCATTGACTCTCTGCTGCTAAGTCTTCAAACCTGAACCACTTTGACTACTTTTCAAGGCCTTCCCCCCTTTTTTTTGTTCCATTCAAAATTATTCCTCATTATTCTGCCGTCAGCTTGTCTAGATCCACGTATATTGAAAACACCTTCATAACTCCGTACAGAATACCATTTCTCATTTTCTTATAAAACAAAATCATATGCACACACAATACTTCCTGGGGTTATCTGCTTGCCAGTCTGAGAGTATGAAGGGATGGATAATATTGCTCATTTATTTTTGCATTCATCAAATATGTTAGTCTCTTCTATAGTTCATATTGGAAGGTTAAAGACCTTCTTATGCAGGACTTTTTGCGGGGTGGTTAACGGTATCATATATATTTTTTAATACTCAAACTATTTATTGTGAATTAAGCAG
>NW_022111370.1:4245253-4247400 GCF_000313985.2 Echinops telfairi | reverse complement strand
GAAATTGGACATCCCCTTGCAGAAGGGCTGCGGGGAGGAGATGAACCAGTCAGGGTGCAGTATAGCAATGATGAAACATACAATTTTCCTCTAGTTCTTGAATGCTTCCCCCACCTCCGCACTATCATAATCCCAATTCTACCTTACAAATGCAGCTGGACCGGAGGATGTACACTGGTATAGATAGGAACTGGAAACACAGGGAATCCAGGACAGATGAACCCCTGAGGACAGTGGTCAGAGTCATGATACTGGGAGGGTGGAGGAAGGTGAGGGAGAAAGGGGAAACAGATTACAAAGATCTACATATAACCTCCTTCCTGGGGGACAGACAACGGAGAAGTGGGTAAAGGGAGATGTCGGTTGGTTAAGATAGCTTGATTTTTTTTAATAGCAGTAGTCTCATACGGTATTTGTCCTTTTGTGATTGAATGCACTGAGCCATGATTTTCTACATTATGACAATTTTCCATATTTATTCCTGTGATATTTTTAGGTTGAAGAACATTTACCTGCCTGGTATATAACCTACTGCTGATTTACCAAATTATTGTTCTGTTCAATGAACTTATTAGTGTCTTACTGTTAGGAACTCCTAGTCATCTTTTGTCTTCTGTTTTGTGTTTTTTTCATTATGTTTGATAGTGAGTTTATGGCCTGTATTAAGCCCATATATTTTACCCTATTTTTCCTTGATAATCTTTATAATTCTAAGGTTTACATTTAGGTCTTTAATTCATCGTGAGTTTGTTTTTGTCTATGAGTGAGTGAGATATAGGTCCTGTTTCTTTCCGCTGAAAATGGAAACGCAATATGCCAGCAGCACTATGTGGAGAAGACGCTCTCTCTCCCATTCACTGTGTTTTGACCCTTTGCTGAAAATCAATTCTCTGTCGGTGGATAGATTTATCCCTCAGGGCTTTATTCTGCTCCATTAGTCTGCATAACTCGTGTTGTATCCTTACCAGGCTGATTTGACTACTAGTTTTTAATAGCTTTGGGGGTCAGAAAATGCAAACTCTCCTATTGTATTCTTATTTATTAATGCTTTGCTTATCCTGGGTCATGTTATTTTCCATATACATTCTCTAGATTAGTTTTTCTCTCTCTTTAAAGAATGTATCTGGCTTCTGGATTTGAACATTGTTTTTATGTTATTGAGATAACACAAAGTTATCTTTGAGATTTCTAGAATATTAAGTCTTCCCGCACGCACATTCTATTTTATTATTTGTTACTAGAGAAAGTTTTATTATTCTTCCTAAAGACAAGTGCATGCCAGACATATTATGGTTTGCTTTTTGTCTCAACCACCAGGAAGATCAGAAATTTTTGTTGGTTGTTTTGGGTGCCCTTGAGTCAGTTCTGACTCACACTAACCCCATGTGGAGCAGAACAAAACACTGCCCAGACCTGTGGCATCCTCACAATTGCTGTATTTGAGATGATTGTTACAGCCGCTGTGCCACTCTATCAAAAAGGAGTGCTTTTCTCTTTCAATGATGCTCTCTTTTACTAAGCAGACTGATGCACTTCTCTAGGGAATGCTGTATCCTAATGACATTCCAAAATACATGCGATGGGATCTCACCATTCTAGCTTCTGGCCTTCTGAAGCATTCTGGGTGCACTTCTTCGAAGACAGATTTGCTTGTTCTTCTGTCAGTCTATGATCCTTTCAATATCCTTTGTCACGATCATAATTGTAATGCAGCAAACCTTCTGTGGTCTTATTATATTATATTTTTGTAAGTGTTATTACTCAGTGATTTTTATTTTGCCAAAGATGTGTGCAAGTTCTTAGTACTTAATTCTTAATTGACTTTTTTATTCACTGTGTTTTTTTTTAATTTTATGCATGTGTGATTTTATTTGACCCCCTCTTCTCATTGTATTTCACCATTTTAGTATTCATGGTACACATTTACATGTTAGAAACTTTGACAATAGCTTTGAGAGATTAAATTATCCTTGTAGTTATGGCATCAAATATTTGTCACTCTTAAGTCTTGTATCACTATTTCAGAAGATATTATAGCTTATTTGGGGTTATTATTCTTAGAAGGAAAACTCCAGTCCATAAGTGGTGCCTGTATAAGAATTGTATTCTACCTTATACATATGTTGTTGTTCTTGTGTGTCATCTAA
>NW_022111370.1:4243407-4244615 GCF_000313985.2 Echinops telfairi | reverse complement strand
TCACAAAGAAATGAAAGCAAACCTACAAAACACATCTTGCTTGATTAAGTCAGCATTTCCCAAATGTATTTCATCATAAAACACTTTGAGGGGAGCCACATTGTGGAAGTTTTTTATAATCTCTGTCTGGGAAACCAAATAAAACTGTCATCATCTTGGTATGCCTCTCCATATGGAAGCCTTTCTAGATTAATCTATAACTAAAACTGATTACAGCTACTTAGAACCTCAGACACTCCTAGTGGTTTCTGAGGGAAATGTCCATCTCCCTTTAGGATACATTTTAGCATCGATGTTGCAAACATGGCTTTCAGAATCACACAGCCTGAATTTGCATTCTTTCTTCAGAGTTATAAAGTATGTGTTATTGGCAGTAATGTAATTTCTCTGAGATCCAATTTCCTCATTTATAAAATAATGATAATAATCCCTAATCTGATCAATTGCACTATATGAATGAATATGATACATCAAGTTTGGAGGAAGGTGTGTTGACAACTTGTGATATGCAGAATATACCACTAGGCTTGTTGAAAGAAAAAAGGACTTGAAATACAGACGGGAAAAAATCAAGGATTGTAACCTTCAGTATGGATTATAACTCACTGTAAAGAAGATAAAACTACCCCCTCATTACTGGAACAATAAACAGCATGATGATAAACAGAGAGAAAATTGGAGCTTTTTAAAAATTTCATTTTACTTGGTTACACAATGAGACCCCATGGGATAATAGTTAAACAAAAAATGACAAAGAAGACATTTCATTGGGCAAATTCATTCAAAAGCCTCTTAAAATACCATACATATACATAACTTTGAAGACTTAAGGTGGACCTGACACGAACTATGGTATTTTCAGCCATCTCATATGCATGGGAACACTGTACAATGAATAAGGAAGACTGCAGAAGAATTTTACCTTTGAATTGTGGTTTTGGTGAAGAATACTAGATATGCTATGAATTGACATGAGAAAGACCATATATCTTGGAGTAATTACAATCAGAAATCTCCTTAGAAGCAAGGATGTTTGAGATGCTGTCGCACATATGTGGGCATGCTGTTAAGAGAAGCTATTTGCTGGAGGAGTACATTGTGCTGGATCAGTTAAAAAAAAACAAAGGATACCATCGAAGAGGTTCTCAACCTGGGGCTGGTGACCCCTTTGGGGGTTGAAGGACCCTTTCACAGGGGTCACCAATTCA
>NW_022111370.1:4234155-4242757 GCF_000313985.2 Echinops telfairi | reverse complement strand
ATTGTAAAATGCATTAAAGATGTGAACAGTATCCTCTAGTCTCAACATTGGAAAAATCCGTTTTATCACAACTTCAATAACAAAATTCTAGTGTAGTTGGCAATGTGTTGTCATGAGTGAGTACTTTATTTTCACAGACAGTTAACAGTCTAATATTTTAATTAATTTTATTTTCTGCTAGTTATTATCCAACAGCTCAAATTAAGTTGATCTTGCTTGACATCAAGCAGGCAACCTAGAAATATTAAGAAAACGTAGGATGGAGTTAAAATACCCACATATATAACACGGCTCTACCACCTATCCTTCACTCAAGCCCTCTGTAGCTCTGTCCCCTTGAATATAATGGAGTTTCAATTTTCATAGAGTTAGTATAACATAAGTCTATGTAGCATACAAAAGTGATATTTTAAAGTACATACTAAAATAATGTGTAATTTAATTGCTGGCATGTAACCAATGTCTTTCAGCATCCATCTGTCATTTTAGCATGCTGTGGTGATTTGCATGTTCCTGTGATGCTGCAAGCTATGCCACTGGTATTTTAAATACCAGCAGAATAACATGTACTTTGAGGTGTCAGAGGTGCTCATCAACTATGCAAGACTAGGAAGAAAGGCCTGGTGATCTACTTCTGAATATTGGCCAATGCAAACCTTGTTTATCACAACAGAACATTGTCTAATTTACTTGCTTTGGGAACATCATCTGGAGAGATTAATGCCTAGGAGAAGACATTATGTTTGCTGAGTTGAGGGCAAGCAAGAATGAGTGAGACCCTAAATGAAAACAATTGCTGTGATAGCTACAATATTGGGCATGTATATGCTGGTGATCATGAAGATTATGTAGGTCTTGATACTCTATTGTTGTTTTGTACATAAGGTTGCCATGAGTCAGAATCAACTTGGCAGTAGCCTTCTATGTATATGTTTGCCTATCTATCAATCAATTGATTGATAGATTTTTCTCACTAGATAGTTATCAATCCATATATCACAAAATAAGCTCTTAATATTAAAATGTTGGGCCCTAAAGTCATAGAAGTAATTAATAATAGAATTGTCGTATCATTTAGGTTTTGAACCTGGGTGTCTTTCCAAAGGTTGTCCTAAAGAGGAGGAAGACTTTAAAACCAATTTCATCTCTTTAACCATCCTAACTTATTACTCCCTTTAGATTACTTACTGGATTAAACCAGAAGGGAAGACTTTTTGTGATATTTTTCAACCTGAAAACCTGAAGAAATATATTGTCTTGAGTTGCAATATTGAAGTCTCCTATGGTCCCTAAATTTCTTTGACATAGCTTTTTTTAATGAATTAATTTATTTTAAATAAAATATTTTGGTTTATTGATTTTTTTCTGATGGGTGCAATGCAACTGTGATAGTTACAAAATCTGGTGTCAATTTGAGGATTAAGATTGTTGGGGTGGAGTCTAGGCTGTCAATCAGGATATAGCCAATGAGGCCTCCTTGTAGACATGACCTTCCCCTAAGGATTCCGGGAATTCCTGGATTCCCTCCGTGGAAGGCTGGAGAGACTCTGTCTCTGTTCCCACACTGTGGGAGACATAGCAGCTGACAAGAAACATGTTAGATGCTATTAAGTTGATTCTAATTCATAGATACCCTGTGTACAATAGAAGGCGATACTGCCTGATCCTAAGTCATCCTTACAATTGCTATTTGAGCCCATTGTTGCAGCCACATGGACCTACTCTGATGCAACCTGGAACCTGAGAAGCCACTACCCTGATGCAACCTGGAGTCTGCGAAGCCACGTAGAGACCCCTGCCAGAGCTGAGATGCTTACAACGCCATTGGATCCACAAGACTTCCAACCCAATGGCTCTGATCCTCCTGCATTTGGCATCATTGCATGTGTTTCATGAATTTGAAGAGGACTTTTTAGATTGGTATTGGACATATGGGCTAATGTTTGACTTATGGGCTTCACCTGGACTGTGCTGGGATGTTTTCTCAATATTCAATTGCTCTTGTATATAAACCTCTTTCTTAGACACATAAGGGTCTCCCTAGATTTGTTTTTCTAGGCTACCCAGCCTAAAACAACAACAAAATTTTCTTTGAAGATAAAATACAATTGAACTTATTTTCATTAAATTTCAAATACAAGTGTTCCCTGTTCTATAATTAACAGTGATCAAAAATGTGGAGGACACTGTATATGTGAATTGACAGGGTGGCTGCAACAATGGGCTCAAATAGCAATTGTAAGGATGACAGGATCAGGCAGTATCGCCTTCTATTGTACACAGGGTATCTATGAATTAGAACCAAATTAATAGCATCTAACAATAAGAGCACATAAATAATATCTTTGAAATTATAAAAACCTTTTCAACAACAAAAATGGCCAACTATTGTGTTAGGCTGGGTTGTCTAGGGAAAAAAAACCAGTGATATTCATATATGTATAAGAAAGAGATTTGTATCAAGAAATAATTTTATATCAAGAATGCATCCAAGCCCAGTCCCACTCAAGTTCGTGGGTTTGATGCTAGCCAGAGCCCTCTGCAGACTCCTCCAACAGTACTGCTGGTGCAGGAAAGTGAGGTGGAATGCAGGGAGGTCAGAGGCCATTGGGTGAAGAGTATTGTGGATCTAAGGTCTGTAGGAAGGCAGCAGGGTAACTGCTCCCAGGGTTGGGAAGTTCATGTGGGGTTGCCCCTGGTGGCAGACACATAGTCCTATCAAGGAGTAAGGTGAAGGGGCAAGAGAGAAAGAAATTATCACTACCTGTCTTATGAAAAGGCCAAACTCCCAAGGAGGTATCATCAGGCTGTGAACTGACAGATAGCTTGTTTCTAACCTGAAACTTTCATATAGATGCAAGTTAACATAAAATCTAATTGTCACAACTATGCACATAGAATTCACAATATGGAATACACAAGAATCAACTACATCTATGGAAAGAGACAATGGAGAAGCTCAATATCATTCGTCTTGGGGTTAACTGTGAACAGATCATCAGTTGCTCATATATAAGTTCAAGTTGAAGATGAAGAAAATTATAACAAATCCACAAGAGCTAAAATGCAAATTTGAATATATTCTACTTGAGTTTTAGGGCAACTCTCAAATGTAGATTTGAAACCTTGAATACTTACTCCCAAAACCAGATGAGCTGTGGAACAATATCAAAGACAAAGACAGAGTTGATGAATACAGCAAAAGGTCTTTAAGAAGACAAGAACAAACAAGAATAGCAAAATGGATGTCAGGAGACATTCTGAAACTTGTTCTTGACTGCAGAATAGGTAAAGCAAAAGGAAGAGTTGATGAAATAAAAGAACTAGACAAAAATTTCAAAGGTAGGCAATAGAAGATAAACTAAAATATTATAATGTAATACGAAGACTTGAAGTTATAAAGCCAAAAAGAAAGAAGTTTTGAGGCATTTCTCAAGCTGAAAGAACTGACAGAGAAAAAAAATCAAGTCTCAAGGTTCTATATTGAAGGATACCTAGGCAAAATATTGAACAGTTCACAAAGTAACACAAGTAGACAGAGCAATGCATAGTATCAGTACAGGAGAAAAAACCACATTCAGCTACTTTAAGAGTTAGCATATGATCAAGAAATGATGGTACTGAAGGAAGAAGTCCAAACTGCATGTACAGAATGAGCAAAAGACAGCACTCCAGGCATTGATGGAATACCAAGTGAAATGTTTCCAGAGCTGAGTAAGAAAAGGAAATGCCATTCATGTCTGCCAGGGAATTTGGAAATAACTACCTGGCCAATGTACTGGAAGTAATAAATATTTGTTCCCATTCCAAAGAAAGGTAATCCAGCAGAATGAAAATAAGTATCAAAACATCATTATATTACCATAAGTAAAATTTTTTTAAGCCAATTCAATAAAAGTTGTAGCCGTAAATGAAAAGGAAGCTTCCAGAACACCAGATGGAATTTGGCTGAAAGAAGATAATATCACAAAGATGTTAACGTTTGATATACTGAGTATGAAAAATTGTTTGATTGTAGATCATAATGAATTATACGTAACTTTGCAAAGATGGGAATTTCCAGAACAGTTCATTGTGCTCATGTGGAGCATGTACATTGACCAAAAGTCAGTCATTCAAATGTAAGAAGGGGATGCTGAGTGGTTTCAAATCAGGAAAAGTATGTGGCAAGGTTGTATCCTATCACTTTACCCTTTTCTATATGTATATATATATAATACATATATATACATATATGAAGAGAGAGAGAGAAAGCAAATATATAATCAGCTATATATTATGAAGAAGAAATCAGGGTTGGAAAAAGACACAATAAAAACCTGAGACATACAGATTAAACAAGCTTGTTTGCTGAAAGTGAAGAAGGCTTGAAGCATTACCGATGAAAATCATGGACCACAGCTTTGTACGTGGATCACATAAGAATATAACCCAGTGCCATCAAGCTGATTCCCACTCCTAGTGACTTTATGCAAGGGCTCTAAGGATATGAATTTTTGTGGTTATTCGTGTTAGGTTCCATGATTTTGATTCCGACCCATAACAAACCCTATGCACAGCAGAACTAAACACTGCATGGTCTTGTAGCATCCTCGCAAATCCTCCTGTGCCGGAGCCCATTGTTGCAGCCATGGTCAATCCAGGTCATTGAGGGCCTTCCTCTTTTTCACTGTCCTTTCACTTGATCAAGAAAGTTGGCCTTCTCCAGGGACAGGTCACTCCTGACACTATGCCAAAAGTATGTAAGACAAAGTCTGGCCATCATTGCCGCTAAGCAGCACTCTGGTCATACCTCTTCCAATACAGATCTGGGTTTGTCCTTTGAGCAATCCATGGTATTCTTAATATTGTTCTCTAGCACCACAATTCAAATGCATCGATTCTTCTTCTGTGTTCCTTATTCAGTGTCCAACTTTCAATGACACCATGGAGAATACCATGGCTTGAGCCAGGCGCACCTCAGCCTTCAAAGTAACTTCCTTGCTTTTCAATACACTAAAGTGGTTCGTGCAGCAGATTTATGGAACACGATGCATTCTTTATCTTTGACTGCCTCTCCGACGCACATTGACTGTGGAGCCAAGCAAGACAAAAAACTTGACAACTTCAATCTGTTCTCCATTTACTATAATGTTACCTTTTTATTCAGATGTGAGGATTTTTGTCTTTACAAGAGTAAAGTATTCCATACTTAAGACTGCAATAAAAAAAAGACTGCAATCTTTGATCTTCATCAGCAAGTGCTTCAAGTCTTCTTCACTTTCAGCAAGCAAGAATTTGTCATCTGCATATCAAAGGCTGTTAATAAACCTTCCTCAAATCATGACACCACATTCTTCAGTTTGGTAATGTACAGGGGCAGCAAAGGAGATGAAGGCACTTGGGATGACTGACTGACACAATGGCTGGCACAATGGGCTAAGGCACAGTTAGAATTGTGAGGATGGCACAGGACCAGGCAGTGTTTCTTTCTATTGTGTATAAGGTTGGAACTGACTTCATGACACCTTGTCATTCGGCCCCAGAGTTCCATAGTCTTGGGCCAGTTAAGGTAAATGTACTCTACAGTCTTGGGGCTGTTCTTTGAGTCTCCGTGCTACAGTCTGGAATGCATTTGGTATCAGTGGCCTCCAGCACTTCAGTCAGAGTTCTTGAACATGCTCCCCCAAGGTCCTCAGGGTTTTTCTTCCATTCTTGCTTCAAAGGTCAGACGAAGTCTTATCATCTATGTTAGACTGGGTTGACAAGAGAAATGTCCAGAGACACTCATATATGTATAAGAAAGAGCTTTATATCAGAGTCATTTTATATTAAGAAAACATCACAGCCCAATCTAGATCAAGTCCATAAGTCTGATATTAGCCCATAAGTCCCATACAAATTCCTAAATTCCTCTTCAGACTCATGCAACACATGCAACAATGCATAATCAGGATGATCACAGGCTGGTGGGTGAAAATCCTTGTGGATCTAATCCATGACTTGTATCAACAGGAAGATGTAGGCAGAGAAAGAGAGAGAGAGATGAAGTTCCCAAGATCCTCATGAGGAGGCCATGCCCACAAGGAGGCACCATCAGGCTGTGATCTGATTGACAGGCTAGATTCCACCCTTCACTCTTAATATCTTCAAATTGACATGAGATTATATAACTACCATACCCTGCTTGTTTCAAAGGAATATCCTAGCTGTCAATCTTCCAAGACAAATTTGCTAATTCGTTTGGCTGTTCATGGTACTTTCAATATTCTCCAATAGTTAAACTGCATTAATTCTTCTAATCCAGTGGTTCTCAACCTTCCTAATGATGCTACCTTTTAATACAGTTCCTCATGCTGTGGTGACCCCCAACCATAAAATTATTTTCGTTGCTACTTCAGAACTGTAATTATGCTACTGTTATGAATCATAATATAAATATCTGATATGTAGGATGTATTTTCATTGTTATAAATTGAACATAAAGCATAGTGATTAATCACAAAAACAATATGTAATTATGTATTGTGAACTATTTATTTCTAATTACAAATAAACGAAATTTTGTCTTGAAGCATAGTATGGCATGGGTAACAGTCTTCACACTGGGTAATTGTATGTGAGTCTATCTGCATGTGGGCGTATCTGCATGTGGGCAGAACCCCTGGAGATGGATAGAGGAGTGGTGTCTTGGTTCCTAAGACCATTGGAAATGTTTTTTACAATGGTCTTAGGCGACCCCAGTGAAAGAGTCATTTGATCCCCAAAGGGGTCACAACCCACAGTTTGAGAACCACTGTTATAAGCCATCTTTATTCATTATCTGAAGTTTACATGCATAAAGATCACTGATGCCAGTGAGTGACGGGATCACTGAAAATACCATAGTTTGTGTTAGGTACAATTTAGTCCATCTACGTGACATCTTTGTTAATGATTTTTTTTTTTCAGTTCTAACGCCTTTTTCTTCCTTACATAATTCCTTTCAAAATATTTACTCAGCATACAGATTAAATAAATATGGTGAAAAGCTAGAACCAGATGCACATTTTTAATTTTAAATCATGCTCTCATCAATCACTCTCTCTTGATCAATGTATACATTCCATATGAGCACAATTAAATGTTCTGGAATTCCCATTATTAACAATGTTATCTACAGATTTTTATAATCTCCACAGCCTGACATTTTGTGTCATTAATGAAACACAAGTAAACACTGTTCTGGTATCTGCTTTCAGCCAAGATCCCTGTTTATCAGCAATGATATTTCCTTTAGTCATACCCTTTTCCAAATCTAGCTTGAATTACTGGCTGTACCCTGTCAATGGACTGTTCCAACCAATGCTGAATTATCTGAAGAAAAATTTGGCTTGCCTATGATATTAATAATATTGTTTGGGAATGTCCATATTTTTGGTCACTCATTTTACAATGGACCCAGATATGGATTTCTTTCAGTTAATTTACCAATTTCCTTGACACAGGAGAATGCTACAAGTGCTTCATCACCTTGTTGAAACATTTCAATAGGAATTCCACTTATTTCTGCGTCCTTGTTTGTCAGAGGAAACCAGTCACTAACAACCAAAGGGTCAGTAGGCACAATTTTACAGCTATAATATATAAAGATCATAGAAAAGTCACAGAGGATAGGAAAGATAGAAGAGAGAGTACAATAAAGGAGTCAGACACATTTTATGGTAACATGCTCACTTCAGCCCCTCTTGATGGTCCGCATGGAGGTGAGAGAAGACAGTCTTTACTATCTTGGGATATTTATAGGTAGCCATAAGATATGCACATTCAGTACTTACATAAGTCACAAGGTGGGTGGAATCTACAATAAGATCCCTGAGCTCAAAGGTGGAAGGTTTTAGGGGAACTGGAAGAGATAGCAACAGGATACCTGCTTCTTAAGGAGATAAAACCAACCATGTACTCATTTTAAAGCAGCATAGGTGTTAAGGGAAATATGTGAGAATGATATTTAGAGCAGGATAATGTACGTGGACTTTATCTCTAACTTAATCAAAGTGGTGACTTTCCTACCGTGGAATACTAGCTTTCCAGATTCTCTCTGCTATCATACAGGGAATATAGTTCTCCACAGGGTTAGTTTCCCATACTTGGTTGTCCTGAATGTTTTCAGTGAAGCTTGGAAATCTGTCTTCAGTATTGTGGGTTATTTTTTTATTGTCTGCTAACTCTTGAATGCTAAATCTCAAGCAGTGCTTTTTGGTATAATGACTTCTGTATTTATTCTCTCTTTTTTTGGTACTCCCTGCATCATTCAATATTTTATTCATAATGCTTTCAAAGTTGCACTTCTAGACTGTAATCTTTTCTTCAGTTCCTACAGCATGAGATAATGTTAAGTGAATTCTTCCTTTTGTCTTTCTAATTCAGGTCTTTACATAATGAGTTAGTTTACTGTGCCAACCTGGCTGATAAACACATGTGGGGTTAATTGAAGGGCGGCCAGTTAAATGGCTCGGTGAGCCTCGCCTTTCTAGTTCTCAGGTCTCTTGCTTTCTGATGGTCAGACCAGGGTGCAGCTGCCTTAGCCAGTTCCCTGCTTTAGCTGGCAAGGCTCACTTCCTGTAAGACATCCCTGAGGAGA
>NW_022111370.1:4211237-4233204 GCF_000313985.2 Echinops telfairi | reverse complement strand
ACATTGAGTTGACCAGAATCTGACCAGATGAAAAGATTTTTGAGCCTGTAAACTGGTGCATATTGTTGCTGACTTTATAGATGGCCTGTCCAGATTTTACTTTGCTTATGGATGCAGACTTCACAAGGTCCCAACAGGAATGAAGATTTCTTCATGTCAAAAATATAATTGTCTCCTCAGAGTACTGGGTTGATGTAAGTGGGCAGTATATAAATTGGATACTCAAAATTGGGGGGATAAAGACATGAAGTGGTTGGCTTACAAACTTTCATAGATGGGGGGACATATTCACAGGATTATAAGATTAAAGTGTTACTTAATTGCAATCATGAAGCTAAAGAATTATGCACAGGTGCCAGGTTGGCAAGAGGTGGATTGAGTAGTTAGTTTATTGTGCCAACCTGGCCGATAAGCACATGTGGGGTTAATTGAAGGGCGGCCAGTTAAATGGCTCGGTGAGCCTTGCCTTTCTCGTTCTCAGGTCTCTTGCTTTGTGATGGTCAGACCAGCATGCAATTGCCTTAGCCAGTTCTCTGCTTCAGCTGGCAAGGTTTACTTCCTGTAAGGCACTCCCAAGGAAAATCCACATGGACTTACCCTGATGCAGCTTGGGTGCTGGGGCACCTGTGTGGAGACCCCTGCCAGCGCTGACATGTTTACACATTCAATGACTTGGCTTTCCTCCTGCAGTTGGCATCATACTGTGTGCTTTGTGAGATGAGGAGGACTTTGTGGATTGGTGCTGGACATATGGGTTAATGGGTTAATGTGGACTTGTGGGCTTATGCAGCATTGGGTTGGGATGTTTTATTGATGCACACTTAACCTTTATATAAAACTATCTCTTATACATGAGTTTCTGTGGATTTGTTTCTCTAAAGTGCCCAGACTAGCACACACACACATATATATTTAAATCATTTTATTTAGGGGTCTTACAATGCTTATTACACTCCATACTTCAATTGTATCAGGCATATTTGTACATATGTTTCCATCACTCTTTTCTACACAGTTACTTTCTATTGAGCCCTTCGTATCAGCTCCTCTCCCCACTGTTTTTCCCACACACACCCTCATGGCCTCTTGATTGGTTATAAATTATTATTATTTTCATATCTCACACCAACCACTGCCTCACTTTCCCCATGGTTTCCGTTGTTCTTTCCCCTGGAGGGGTGTGTGTGGTTTTGTGTCGATCATTGATTGGTTCCCCATTTCTCTCCTCCTTCCCTCTTCACCCTTCCCATCTGGTATCTCTCTTCCCATTCCTGCTCCTGGGTTGCATGTGTCAAGAGCTCTTATTTCTAATCTATGGCTGTTTACATGCTCTGGTCTACTCTGAAGTGAGAGGCATCACTGGGGTAATGGTGGTGGGGGTGAGGAAGCCTCAAGGAACCAGAGGAATACTGTGTGTTCCATCCATGCTTTACTGCACCCTCATTGATTCATCCCTTCCCTGTGACCCCTCTGTGGGTCTTAGCATATTTTGTGTTAATTGTATACTTTGTCTTCTTGAGCCCCCCTTTGAAATTTTTTGTTGAGCTCTTTTAGTTTATCCTTTAGTTCTTCCATTTGATACCTCAAGAGCAAGTTCCAAAGCCTCTTCTGACATCCCCTTTGATCTTTAATGTTCACTAAATTCAGGTGGGATATACTCAAGATGCTACTATGTTGCTAGTGAACTTGGTTTAATTTTCTTCAAATTCAATCTGAACTTCTCTCATAGACTCATTGCCAGTGCGTCATTTTCAGCTCATAGTGAATCTATAGGACCCTATAGGGTAGATTTGCCCCTGTAAGTGTCCAAGACTATACTTCTTGTAGAAAACCTCATCTTTTGCTCTTGACACAGTTGGGGGGTTCAAATTGCTAACCCTGTGGTTAGTAACTTGACATGTAACTACTATGCCATCAGAGTTACCACCCTGACCTTCCAGGTTAGTAAGTTATGGTCTGTTTCACAGCGAACCACCAGGTACAGCTATCTTCTCCGTCCCAAAGTTACAGTTCATTTGCTTCCTGTGTTTTCCATCTAGCAGGTGCCATATATGCTGCAGACAAAATGGTCCTTACAATGCAATAATTGGTCTTGAAAAATTTTCTCATGTGGTTTCCAATTTTGTTTCTATCACCAAGGCCATATTTTCTAACTGGTGCTCCTTCCTCTTTATGTTCAACTTCTGCATGTCTACCACGAGTAATTATAAATGTACCTTTTTTTCATATTTGTTACATTTCAGGCTGAAGAATCTGGTAGAATTTTTCAATTTATTCATCACTAGCTTTAGTGATTTGAATGTAAATTTGAATAATAATTTTTACTGGGTTACCTTGTATGCATACAGGTATTATACTACCACAGACAACATTGTCCTTCCAGTTAGATCTTGAAACATTCATTTTGACTAGGCATGTCATGCTATTCCTCTGAATTGGCATTGATCAACCCTATGATTGTCTGATTAAAAATGGCCAACACCAGTCCATTTTTCTTTTAGTTCTCTAATGCCTACAGCAGCAATCTTTTTGGATTTCATTTCACTTTTTTCACATCCAAATTTCCTAGACCCATTCTTTGTACATTCCATATCCCAAATATTAATGGACATTGGCATCTGTTTCTTCTCATTTTAACTTTTGCTCCATCAGCAAATGAAGGGTTATATAGCTGTGCTCCATTCATATCATTGTGTTCAACTCTATCCTGAGGAGTTAGCTCTTCACCAGTTACACTTTGAGGGTGTTCCTACCTCAAAAACTGATCTTCTGGCACTCTAGCTTACAGCAATCCTCCTGAGTAGAAGGTTGGAGTTAAACTAGTCTAGTCCGGTCAATTTTAGGAGGGTAGAAAATTAGTAGCATATGTAAATGCTATTCTCAGACTTGGAAGACAGTTATTTGATCAACCAACTGGAAGAGATCCATATTTGTTCCCATTCCAAAGAAAGGTGACCCAACAGAATGCACAAAGTATAGAACAATATTATTATTTCACATGCAAGTAAAATGTTGCTGAACCTCATCCAACTATCGTTACAGCAGCATTGACAGGGAGATGCCAGAAATTCATATAATATTCAATAGAGGACATGGAAGAAGGGATATCATTGCTGATGTCAGCTGAATCTTGGCTCAAAGCAGTGAATAATAGAAAAATGTTTACTTGGATGTTGATTATAAAAAGGATATTCACTGTGTGGATCATAACAAAGAATGAATAACATTGAGAGGAACAAGAATCTTAGAGCACTTCATTGTGTTCATGCAGAACCTGTACATGGGTCAAAAGGGAGTCATTTACCAAAAACAAAGAAATCCTGTGTGATTTAAAATCAGGAAAGCTGTGCATCAGGGTGGTCTCCTTCCACCATACTTATTCAGTCCGTATGCTGAGCAAATCATCAGAGCAGCTGGACTGTATGAAGAAGGATGAGGCATCAGGATTGGAAGAAGGCTCAATAACAACCTTAGATATGGTGATGCAGCTTTTCTTACTGAAAATGAGGACTGGAAACATGCTGACAAAGATCAACGATTGCAGTTTTCAATATGAATTACAACTCGTTAGTAAAAGAAAAATCCTCACAACTGTGCCAATAGGTAATATCATGGCAAACACAAAACCATTGAGATTATCAAAGATTTTCTCTTACTTGGATCCACCATCAGTGCTTATGGAATCAACAACCAAATATTCAAAGAACACATGGCATTGAGTATATGTGTGACACAAGGTCTCTTTAAAGAATTGAAGAGCAAAGAAATTGTAACCTTGACAAAGCCTAACCCTAGCCCTAGTATTTTTTATTACTTAATATGCATGTGAAGGTAGAACATTGAATAAGGAAGACCAAAGATTTGGTGCATCGAATATAGTGCTGGTGAAGAATGTTGAAAATACCACAGGCTGCTAAAAGAATGAACAGATATGATTTGGAAGAAGTACAGGCAGAATGCTCCCTAGAAGAGACGATGGTGAGATTTCATCTCAGGTACTTTGGACACGTCATCAGAAGAGACCAGTACCTGGAACAGGACATCACGCTGGGTAAAATAAAAAAGTAGTAAAACAAAGGAAGACCCTTAACAGGAAGGATTGACACCATGGCTTGAACAGTGGTGAGGATGGCACAGTTGCAGCAATATTTTGTTCTGTTGTACATAGCATTGTTCTGAGTGGGAACCGACTCCATGTCACCTACCAACAACAATGTTGTGTAATGGATTGTTAGCATGCACCCTCAACATTCTGACTCACAGCCTCCCTTTGAAACTTTCTGTTCAGCTCTTTTATTTCATCATTTCATTATTTCCCTTTAGCTATTATACATTGAAGAGCGAATTTTAGAGTCTCTCTTGACATCTATTTCACTCTTTCTATTCCTCTTTTTAGCGGTCACTTGGTTTCTTCATGTATGTGATTTTCATAAAACTATGATCATTGCCACGCATGTTGTTGAATGCAAAGAGGAAGCTGTTGCTCATGCAAAATTTGACTATGTGATCTCCTGCATTGCTTTTATCACCAAGGTCACCTTTCCCTCTACTGCGCCTTCTTCTTTGGTTACAACTTTCATATTCCAATCACTGGTAACTAACAAGGCATCTTGATAGCATGCTTGTTCAATTTCAGGCTGCAGAAATTGGTAAAAATATTCAATTTCTTTATATTTGGAATAAAGGGTTGATGTATAAATTTGCATAATAGTTTCTCAAACTCACCGCCATTGAGTAGATTCAGTCTCATAGTGAGTAGGGTAGAACTGTCCCTATGGATTTCTAAGACTTGCCCTCTTTGTGGGGAGTAAAAAGTCTTGTATTTCTCCTGAGAAGTGGCCAGTCATTTCGAACTGCTAATCTCATGGTTAGTGGCCCCCTGAGTAACAACTATACTACCAGGGCTCCTTCATAGTTGTGTAGTTAATAGGTAATGGTGTTAACTAATCTTCTTATGGGAGTATGGGTATCATTTGATCACTGATAGCATTGTACTTTATCCAATTTTTGTGTGTTTGTAATAAATTGGGCATAATTTCTCTTCAATTTTTTTGTTTCTTGCATAGCAGGTATTATTACTGCCTCTACCAGCCCATTTCAGCTCATTAATGCCTATATCAAGCTTGATGAATTTCATTTCATCTTTGACAACTTCCATATCACACGGTGCATGAGCTGGTAGTAATGGATTTTTGCAGTTGTTTATTTTCAATTTAGGTCATGCCCATCAGACAGTGAAGGTACTGAAAGTATTATTCCATCTGCAACACTATTTATAAGGTTTTTGGTGACCAATTTCTCAGAAGTGGACAACCTATTCTTCTTCCCAGGCTGTTCATAGTATCTCAGCTCACTGAAATCTGTTGACCATAGGTCATATGCTGGTATTTGAAATAGTGGTGGCTGGGTTTCTAGCGTCAGCCTCTAGCAGGAATACATAGTCACCACATTATGACAAACTGGCCACCCAAGTAGTGGCATGGAACACTACTGAGCCAGAAAGAGAAATGGAGTGCTGATTTATTATACAGGATTGATGAATCTAGGAAATTTTATGCTTGGTGAAGTTAGTCAATCACAAAAAGACATTGTATGATTTCACTTATATGAAATAACAAAAAGCATGCAAATATGTAGAGACCAAAGTTTGTATGTGATTATTTGGCACAGGAAGGAGGGAAGGGGGGGGTTATTTAATAAGTGTTTTGTTTATGATAATGGAGAATTTGCAATGACTCTGGGTGGTGGTTGTGTACCATGATTGATGTAATTGTTATTACATCATATATTATATATATATGAATATGTTAAGGTGGAAAATGTGATATACATGTGCAATGCAATTATATGTATATATATTTATATATGTACAATACAAAAATGAAACTGATATTGAGAATTCTTAGAATTTAAATGAGATTCATTAAGGTCTCCAGATAAGAAAGGCTGATCTTAAAATCCAGGCTTTTAGCCCTAACCCTGCATTTGTTACATTTCCCACACTACCTTTCTAAATTCCTTTAAAAACCTCTGAGCAAAATAGATTCCCAGATCTACTTTTATTCCTCTCTGTCAACAGTATACTTCCTAATTATCAATTTAGTTTACAGGTGAAAAGAAAACAGAGGGCTGTTTTCCAGTTGTTTAGCTAAAATTGCCCTCTTCTCTTTCAAAATTTAATTTGTTCTGGATGAGTGGACATAAATACACATATTCCAAGCCTTCCGTCTTTCAAAAACAGAAACCATAGATGAGATAAGAAATAAAAAATATCAATTTACAGTTTTAATGAACCATAGAATTTTAAGGTGGGAAGGAACTTTAGTCCTTAGGTTCACTTCAGGTGTTTCTGAAGTTGTGCTCTATAATCAGATGTGGACAAACTATAATGTCAAGTCTATCTAAGTAACCTGGGCTGATGTCATTTCATTAAGTCACGTGGCATGTAGACACCATTGTGGTGTGTTGCCTTTGACTCCGTTCCAGTTAGTGGCAATGTATGTATAATAGGACCAAACACGCCAAGTCCTGTGCCATCTCCATGATCTTTGATTTGTGGCCCCATTGTTGGAGCTAGTGTGCCAACCCATCTCAGTGAAAGTGGCTATCCTTTTTCGAATATATGTGCAAAGTAAAAAAGATAAGGTCTTAACATCCTTCCCTCTTAGAAACAAGTTGGTTGTTTCTAACCACGGCCCCTGTGGTTTTCTGAGGCTGTATCTCTTTATTGGAGTGGAAAGCCTGTATTTCTTTGCAGTTGATTTGGCAGGCTACACTGTGTTCAATATTCTTTTCCAACACCATCATTGCCTTGTATGACTTCTCCTTCTGTCTTCCTTTTGTCATTGTTCAGATTGTGTACACATGAAATCTCATGGTGTGGGTCAGGTCCATCTTGGTAATCAAAGTAATATGTTTGCATCTTCAAACTGTGGAGAGTTATTTTGCAGCACATCTACCCAAAGGTATTGGTTAAGTGTAGTGGTAGTGGTTAAGTGTTGGGTTGCAAGCCACATGGTGGGCAGTTTGAAACCATCATCAGTTCCGTGGTAGAAAGACTGGGCTTTCTACTCCCATACACAGTCATGGAAACCCACAGATGGTTTACTCTGAGTCAGTGTTGACTCGATGGTATTGAGCTTAGTTGTTTTTTGGTTTTTGTTTGTTTTTGATTGGTATATACTATTTGACACCGTGGCTACAGCAATGGCCATGAGGATGAGAAAAAGGACGAGGACGGTCCTGGGCTGTGCCGTGTTTGTTCTGTTGTGCATAAGGTCGCTATGGGTTGGGACAGACTCAAAGACACCTAACCACAGCATTGGTGACCCATGGATGTGGATTGTTGATCCAAACACAGTGATATCCTAAACAACTTGGTTTTTGTTCTCCACTTATCATGATGTAGTTAATTCGATCAGTTGTAAAGATTTGTTTTTTTAGGTTTAATCTACTTTTCTAGTGCTGCTGTAGCAAATGCCACAGTGGATGGCTTTAAAAGACAGAAATTAATTTTCTCATGGTCCAGGAGATGAAAAGTCTGAATTCAGGTTCTGGCTCAAGGAGATGATTTGCTTTCTCCATTGGCTCTAGAGGAAGACTTGGTCTCTTCTGAGCATCTACTCCTGGGCAGTCTTTATGTGATTATACATCTCTCTTCCTTTCTCTCTCCTCTGGTCACTCATATTGCTCACCACCCTTGAGTTATTTTTTACTCATATCTACCCTATAGCATAGGGTAGAACGGCCCCTGTGGTTTTCTGAGGCTGTATCTCTTTATTGGAGTGGAAAGCCTCATCTTTCTCCAGAGGAGTGGCCAGTGGTTTCAAAATGCTGACCTTGAGGTCAACGGTGCTACCTATAATCCACCACATACAATAATCATCCCTCATCCACATAACGAATAGAGCTCATTTCCAAGTTATAAACACATGAATTGAATTTGGGATCCATATCTTATATAACAATGTCTACATTTAGGATTTCTTTTTCCATTGCCTCTTATAACATATTTTTTGGTTAGAAAGGAATAGTATTAATTTTTATGTATTTATTTTTACTGAGTAAGTTACTGACCTCAATGGTTAGTTGTAATACCTTTTTAGTGATAACTTCTAGGTTTCCTAGGGGTACAATCATGAGGTAGATAAATAAGTACATTTTTTCTTCATTCATTCCAATCATTGTACGCCACATCTGTTTCCTGCCTTATCTGATATGCTATAATGTAAGTCTTCTTAAAATTTTCTGAAATAACAAAGATTCTGTGGACTTTTAGAAACATTATAAGCAGCTAAGAAGTTTTTCAGGTTTAATGTAGTAACACCTGGACAAAGCTGATGGCAAGGAAAAATCACTTTCTATTAGAGAGGAATTTATATTAAAAACTGGCTAAACTTGGGAATGTGTACTAGGAAAGACTTAAAAGGCTTTGATTCTGAAGTATGCAAGTCTAATTGATAACAATCAGGAAATTGATTCTATTTGAATAGCTGTCAATTGCCACTAATCTATTCATCTGAAACTGGCAAATTGTGGGAAATAATTAGAGTTTTCAGTTTATAAAGAGTTCTCAGAACTTGTCTTTAAAAATTAACATATTTTATTTGTAAAGCCTCTCCATAGTCTACTATTTAATCTATCAACAAAACATCATGTAGTTAATAATATGCATACCATAGTTAATATGCTCATCCAAATTATTAACTAATATGAAAGCCAATATGCTAACTTATTCAGCTTTTTAAAACTTTGAGAGATGGATAACGCATTGGTTTTTCACACAGCCCACTTGATAATCATCAAGTTGTTGTTGTTGGATGCCTTTGTGTTGGTTTAGACTCATAAGGACCTTATGTACAACAGAACAAGATATTGCCTGGTCCTATGTCATCTTCCCAATTGTTCTTATTTCTGAGTCTCCTGATGCAGCCACTGTGTAAATCCATCATATCGAAGAATTTTCTCATTTTAGTTGCCCCATGACTTTACCATGCATGATGTTTTTCTCCAGGGACTGGATTCTCCTGACAACATGTCCAAAGTACTTGAGATGAAGTCTTGCCATCCTTGTGTCTAAGGAGCATTCTACCTGAACTTCTTCTAAGAGAGATTGGTTTGTTCTTTTGGAAGTCCACGGTACTTAACAATTCTGTTGGTGTTGTTAGTGCTTATAAGCATATATTGTAAAATAAAACTTCCCCCTAGGGTTTTCTACGCTGCAATCTTTTCAGACCAGAGAAATAAAGGGCTCTCTATTCCCATAAGTAGTTACAATCCAGAACACCCCAGGTGCAGTTCCCCTCGGTTCTGTGGGGGCACTAGGAGTCAGCATCATCTCAATGGCAGTGAGTACTAGCAATCTTTCCAAGAGCACATCACTTCGGTCTTTCTTCTGCCAACCTTGCTGGGTGGGTTCAAATTCACAAGCTTTTGATTATCAGTTAAGTATTTGTAACCTTTTGCCATCATAGTTACCAACCCTGGAAGTTCATTTTCAAATAATATTTACCTCCAGTAACACTCGGGAGATTCTTTGATTCGTGTGGAGCAGGTGCTAGTCTGAATTCTAGCAGCATGGTCTCAAAAGGGCAGTGTGAAGACCTAGGCCAACCCTATGTGGGAAGCCTTCCCTTTAAGAACATCTTCAGTACCGTGAACTCTCTCAGGAGAAGGTACCTCTCCTGTTGAAGGTCAGTATTTCATTTGCCTAAAGCCAACTCCCAAGCTCCAGCTTTGGCTGTGTCTCATATTTCTCCATTTCCTTGGGTCAAGGGAGGAAGAACACCAGAGTTGGACTAAAGCAGAGACCATTATTACACAATAAGAAATATGGTTGTGATGGGCCCACAGGTCACTTCTTGGCTTCTTCATGGGCTGATTCAGAACTTCCAAAATAAGGTTCCGTGACCCAGCAGGTTTACGGCTCCATCACAAACTCTTGAGAAAGAGTGCCCCAATGTCCGACTCAGACCAGGGCCTCTGCAGCCCCCTGCTACTGCTGTGGGACCAGGCCTGACTCATAGCCCTGTGTCTTCATGTCATTGAGCCCCAAATCCTCCTTCTGGTCAAACGTACTTACAATGCTCCACTTCATCTCAGGATCATCTTCAGGGGTGTACACGTTCTGCAAATAGCTGTTTCCTGCTGGATTGTGTATAATAAACTGGGCCGTCATGTTACCCTGGATAAACTGCTCCACACAAATTAGGGTGGAGCCCAGAATTCTCTATGTTTTAGCCATTGGCCCAGGTAATTATGATAAATTGGTACATAGATTAGCTGGGAATCATGGTTTACTTGTTGGGCTGCTAATCAAAATATCAACAGTTCTAAACCCCCATTCACTCTGATTGAGAAAGAACGGGTTTTCTTCTCCTGTAAAGAGTTACAATCTTGGAACTCTACAGGGGCAGTTCTACCCTGTCCTGTAGGGTTGCTGTGATTTGGAATTGATGGAGAATACATTTTGAGTGATCCTGCTGAGGGTCGCTATGAGTTGGAATCCACTCCATGGCAATGAGAGGTCTTTGTAATTTACCCCAGAACACTGACTGTAGGGGCCATTGTTGGCTCATATCTGCTACCACCCATACATTTTAATGTTTTCTCTGAGCATTAGATGCTACTGAATTTTGACCTCTTCCCATACAGTTCTGACTTCTGAGATGACCCTCTTTTCCAGATGAACACTTACTAACTTCTATCTACTTACTTCTAAGGCTTGGGAAAACTTGCCTCCTTCCCCCAGGGTGGTGAGATGGGAGTTATACAAGCTCTTCCAAAGTAAAGAATACAGCCACATTTCCCCCTAGCATGCTTGGACTGAGCAGATGGGGGCTGGGTGAGGCCATTTCATAGGCTTGTGTGAAAGCCTCTATGGAAGTCCTCCGTTGATAGGCATGGCATGAAGGCACGTCCTTCTCTTCTTTGGTAAACTTGTTCTTGAGCCATAGGAGAACCAAACAAACAAAAGCAGTTACAAAACAAAACAAGATAAAGGAAGAAAGAAATTTTTTTCTGTTACTCCTGTTTACTTTCTTAGCCCATGGAGGATGCAGAGTAATGTTTAGCACTAGTTGTTGTTAGGAGCCATTGAGTCAGTTCCATCCCATGCAAACAGAAGGAAACACCGTCTGGTTCTGCATAACTGTTCCCAATTGAGCCCATATTTACAGCCACTTTGCTAATCCATCTCCTCGAGGACCTTCCTCTCTTGCACAGTTCCTCCACTTCACCAACCCTGATATCCTTTTGCAGGGACAGATATCTCCTTACAATATACACAAAGCATATAAAATGAAGTCTTGCCAGCCTGTCCTCTAAGGAACCCTCTGGCTGTACTTCTTCTAAGACAGATCCGTTTGTTGGTTTAGCGGGCCATGGTAGTTTCCATAGCACCAAAATTCAACTGCATCGATTCTTCTTCTGTCTTCCTTATTCAATATTCAACTTTCATATGCATATAAGGCAGTGGAAAATACCATGGTTTGAGCCAGGTGCACCTTAGTCCTCAAAGTAAAATTCTTGCTTTTTAATACTCTCAGGAGGTTGTGCTAGTTACATAATCCGGTGTCAAATTGGGACTTGAGAGCATTAAGAGGGAAGGGTTGGGGTCTAGTCTGTCAATCAGGTCATATCCAATGAGGCCTCTGTCTGGGCATAACCTTCTCCTGAGAATTCTGGGAAATTCTGTTATTTTCTTCGTTGGAGGCAGGAGACGCACTCTCTCTCTGCTCACTTCATGTGAGATGTCCCTGCGGAACAGCCACATGGACCTACCCTAATGGAACCCTGGGAACTGGAGAAGCCACCGAGACCCCTGCCAGTGCTGAGATGCTTACAATGCCACTGGATCCAAAGACTTTCTACCCACTGGCCTGTGATCTTCCTGTATTCGGCATCATTGCATGTGGTTCATGAGTCTGAAGAGGACTTTATAGATTGGTATCCAACATAGGGGCTAATATCAGACTTATGGGATTGGACTGGACTGGGTTGGGATGCTTACTTGATATACAATTACCCTTTATATAAAACTCTCTCTTATACACGTGAGTTTCCATGGATTTGTTTGTCTAATCTACCTGGACTAACACAGAGGTCTTGTGCAGCAGATTAACCAAACACAATGCATCCTTTGATCTTTTTTACTACTGCTTCCATGAGCATTGACTATGGATCCAAGATAGACAAAATCCTTGACAACTTCAATCTTTTCCCCATTTATCATGATCCTACTTATTGGTCCAGTTGTGAGGATTTTAATCTTCTTTATATTGAGTTATAAACCATATTGAAGGCTGCAATCTTTGATCTTCAAGTACTCCTCATTTTCAGCAAGCAAGGTTGTATCATTTGTTTATCAAGGTTGCTAATAGTGCATCGACATTGTTGGCTTATCCAATATTCATGACACATCCTTCTTCATGTAAGTCAATTTCATTGATTATTTTCTCAGTTTACAGGTTGAACACTATGGTGAGATGATACGACACTGAAGCAAACCGTTCCTGATTTTAAACTATGCAGCATTTCCCTAGCACTGGCAAAGTGGTAGAAGTGTCACATTGCATGCAGAATCCTGGGTTTGATTTCTGCCCAGTACAGGCCGGGCATGCTCACCACCCATCTGCCAATAGAGGAAATGCTTGCTGTGAGGTGGACAGGTTCCAGCAGAGATTCCTGACTAAGATGGACTAAGAAGAAGGACCTGGTCATTTACTCCCCCAACTGGTCAATGGAAACCCTCTGCCTTACAGGAGTCTGATCCACAACCACCATAGGATGGCACAGGGATGGGCAGTGGCAGGCAGCATTTCATGTTATGGTGCATGGGGTCACCTTACCTTGGGAGCTGACTCAGTGGTAGATAGGGCTGATAACTACTTTATTGTTTTAGGGTATTGTAAATAATTATCACCAGGAAGGAAAAAAATACAAATAGACAGAGCCTCTGAATATTTTCAATAATGTCTAAGACAGAAGAGAGGGATGAATAAAAAAATAGAGGACTGGTGATCAGTTTATTTCTGAAATCCAGGAGGAGTTTTCAACAAGAACAAGAGCAATAGATATTGATTTGAAAACATGGTCGTCATTCAGAACTAACATGCTATCAAGATACATTGAGTCTGTTTCATTGGAAGTATGCAGAAACACAAAGGGGCTTCATAAATGTGTGGACAAATTCCATGAGCTTTTACATACATTTTTCCACACATTTTTTGACGTCTTCTCATAGATTGTCTTTCCTTTGCTCAACTTGAATGTGGCCGGAAGTGGGAAGGTTCATTAGCCAACACTCAAAAAGAAGTAAGGGGAGAATGGTGGTGTATTGGGAGAGTTATAAAGCCCACAGCAAATTTCAAGTAACAATAGTGTTTTAATCACCTCCCTTGGTGAAGGCGGGAATTCTAACCCTTAGTTTTGGTCATGGGATACATAGCACACAGAGCCTTACGAGATTTGCAATCAAAACCAGAGTGAGCAAACCAGGGATGTTGGAGGTAGTTTTTGTGATATTAAGTTGGTGGGGATTCCCCTGGTTCTGCTGAGAAGATATAGATGGGGGTTTTTTGTTTGTTTTTAATAATCCCATGACCCTTACAACTGCTACTTAGAGGTAAGAAACAAACGTGCCCGGTCCACCTAATAAGAAGGGTTGTTTGACTGGGGGTCTTTATCTGGGGGAGCACGATGGGCTGGTGAAATTGCAGCTAGGCTATTGTGGATGCTTTCAATTTTCCCCAGATATTAACACACGCATATGGAAACTCAAATTTGGACTTATCCCATTGATGAATTCAATTTTGACTTCCTTCCTCCGTTCACATAAATGCCAACAAGTCCTACAGGGGCTCTGGACTAGGAGTTCTCTGAGTTAAATTTCTCCGTAGTCTAGGGATGAGCTCTGCATTGCACACCATTGTCAGGCCGAGTTTTAGGAACAAACACCGTGATTTGGGCTGGCTCCAAATAAGAAAAACAAAACACTTCAGAATAAGAAAAAGAAAAATATCACCCTGAAGACCATCTTTCAAGAAGATGTCCCTAAATGCTTGAATTAATGATGGCGTTTCGAGGTAAAGTTTGTACTGCTAAGACCAAATTTGAAGGAGGTCGCAGTCATTAGAATGAAGAATTTCCAAAATATCTGTTTTTAAAAAGTCACAGCACACAGCCATTTCCAATGTCTGTTCTTTGAGAGGAAGAAAGGGGGAGCCCCTTCTCTTCTTATCCATCTTGGGTGGTCCTGTGGTTCATTCACAGGAGCAGGAAGGCTATAATGGTTTCTCTTCTTTTCAAAGATTCCGAGTGCATGTTACGGTCCTGCCTTGATTGTCTGTTGCCATTGTCGGCGCTGCTTTGCCCAGACGAGCTTGGATAAGAGCCCGATAGGGGAGTTTCATTATCTTGTTTCCTAAGTGTTGTCTTCCTTGTGTTTGTGCCCATGGTCTCCTTTCTGTCTGCGGGCATCTTCTTTCTCATTGTGTTAGGCTGGGTCTTTGAAAAGGGAGAAAGGCATACACATCTCATTCAGCACACAGGGAAGAAGGAGGGTGATTAATAAATTGAGAGGAGAGATCTGAATCCTGAAAGTTACAAGCCTGAAAATTGCAAGCGAGCAGGGAGAAAGACAGTCAGAAGAGCTGATGGTGAGAAACACGATTGGATGGAACATTCAAAACGGCCATTCAGAGTGGTAACAAATTGGATATTCCTTTTAGTCTGTCAATCTCCTATTCTCAATTTGTATATAACATCTCCTTTTCTCAATGCTCTGTCTGAAGTATTTCCTCTTATGAAAAGAAGGGAGTTTTTCAAACTCAAGAGCCTAATTAGGAACACGGTTTTCCACCCTTTCACAATTGCATTGTAAGCTCAGCACCATTGACAATGGAGGCTCCATTGACAATGGAGGCATTTATTATCAAGTATGTCACAGTAGGACATCGCTGTCATTGGTAGCATCAAAATGGGCACTCTAGGGAGAAAATGGACTTAAGTTCAAGTGCTGTGCTGTCCATTCTTTGGAGCTTGTTATTTTATTATTTTCTGTCTGTCTACTGAAACAAGCTGGCACATACCATACTGGAACCAAGTTGAAGGGATTGCGAAACATCACGACATGACCATTCATTTGCTACGAACATATGGAATAGGCCTTGGATTTATATCAGGAAAAGGATTCTCACTTCCAATTTTCACATGTCTCTCAAAGGCTTCTTTTGTTTGCCTTTCAAGTCAGAACAGACCCAGAAAAGGAGATGTTGCCTACCATCAGGGATGGCTGGGAGAAAAAGAGGAGTTTGGCGTTAATCATGTCTAACTGTGCTTCTCTGAATGAAGCCTGGGCAGGATTATCCAGAGAGCAAGGTTTCTAGATACTGCCTTGAGAATTTCTGTGAGAGTGGGCAAATGTTTGCGTGTCTACGACTCTGCCTGGTAGATGCCAATGCCGCCAACCGGCAGAGAGGCCTCACTTGGCATGTCAAGGTCTGTGAGAAGAATCAAAATAGAAGATCCCTGAAATTGTGGCATCATCCTTAACCTATTCTTGCTCATACCCTGCCCTCCTAAGCTTATTTACTCTTGGCCACAATTTTCAATCACTTGACCTTATAGAGTCTGTCCTCCAAAGAGTTCGTTTGTTACCTCCACTGTTCTATCCCCACTGTAATTCAAACTCGTATTAGTTCTTGTTTAAATCTTCAATGGCCTCAAGAGTATTCCAAGACTCTGGTCTAACTTTAGTCTTGCCTCCTTGAAACTCTCTTAAATCAAATCTGACCAAACTATTCCTCTGATTGAAATCCATCAAACCCGCTTATTCTCCAAAGTGAAATCTAAGCTTCTTAGCATTGTGTATAAGACTTTCTTGATCTTTCCCTCTTCTATCTACCTAGTCTTCTCTGTAGCAACCCCAACACCTTGTTCCCACCAAGCAATGCCTTGTTTGACAGCCATAGAGAGCTATAGGTGGACTCCTAAGCATAAAGGGGTATGGTCCCTTTCCTAGGGAGGGAATTTCTATTGGTCCTTCAAAATCTAACTCAAATATACCTTCTTGGCAAAAGTTTTCGATGCAGATAAGACAAATGGGTAAAACAATCCCTTTTTGGTGTCCTCTTGTCATTTTGTAGTCATTTTTACTTAATTTCTTCTCTTTTAAAGCACTGTGGTCACCTGTGGCAATTACATAATCTCCTGCCAACTTGCGAAGGGGGGAAGTCTAGCCTGTTAATCAGCTAGACTAGACTAGACCCAGCTAGACTGGGTTGACTAGAGAAACAAATTCATAGACACTCGTCTGTGTATAAGAAAGAGATTTATATAAAGACTAATTGTATATTAAGAAAAACATCCCAGCCCAGTCAAGATCAAGTTCCTAAGTTTGATATTAGCCCATATGTCGATACCAGTCTGAAAGTTCCTCTTCAGACTTGTGTATTAGACCTTAATGACCTCATTGTGTATTAGACCTTAATGAATACACCTTGAGACTTGTGTATTAGACCTTAATGACCTCAATGAGCTATCGAGATAAATAGCTCACTGGAGATGGGATATACACTCAGTCCCTGTGAGACATTCTTATTGACAAGCCACATGGAGATAGGCTGATGGCAGCTAGTGCCTTGGAACTGTAGGAGTCACATGGAGACCCATGCCAGTGCTAAGATGCTTCCATGGCCACTGGATCCACAAGACTTTCTACACACTTGCCTGTGATCTCCCTGCACTCAGCATCATTGCATGTGTTGCCTGATTCTGAAGAGGAATTTACAGACTGGTATCGGACATATGGGTTAATATCAAACTTATGGACTTGATATTGACTGGGCTGGGATGTTTTCTTAATATACAATTAGTCTTTGTATAAGGCTCTTTCTTATACAGATTAGTGCCTATGAATTTGTTTCTCTAGTCAACCCAGACTAACATATCACCTTAAAAGCAAGATTCAAAATTCAACTCATGTTTTAAATATTCAATAATGCCTGCTTAATTAAATTGATTTTTTAAAGTGATTAAATAACATTTGAAGATTTCCAATTTTCAGAAATGGAGACAATATGAGGAAGGTGAAGGGATTGTGTGAAAGGCTGTAAAAGTGCTGTACAGAGTACTGTCTTAGCTAAAACGGGCCAGTTCAGTCAAATATGATTTCTGTCTTGTTCAGAAGCTTATGCGGATCACTACGAGGACTAGGAAACACGTAGAAACCGATGAGTTTGTCTGTGTATCTTTGTTTCAAGTCTGAAGTGTGTTGTTTAAATACTCTGCACAAATACCACCAATTGTATATAGAGCATGCAAATTGCTAATACGAGGGCTTATTTTATTCCAGCTGTGCTGCACTGGATAAAATTATTGAATATCTTTTACCTCATTAAACTTTAAGCCTACAGCAAGGCTGAAGATTTACAAAGCATCTATTTTCCTATTAGGCAAAAGGAAAAGAGTAACTTTATAAAGAAAAGCACAATAAAGTCCTTTCCCAACTCCCTCCTCTCCCGTTTCTGTTTGTATACACCAACCGGAGCCAAAGAATCCTGGGTTACCATAAATGCACAGTAAATTCTTAGCTTACTCTAAGGGCCAGGGCAGCTCTGAAAGATTTCAACTTTAAGAGAGAATGCTAGTCATAAAATTATGTTAAGGCTGGTCCAAAACACGACTTAAATTAGCCAGGAAAAATGGACTGGGTAGATAGCATGGCTTTGCTGCCAGAAATGGAAAAGTAATGCGCTCTGAGAGAGTCCCAAGTAGGTTGCACTTTTTCTTAGACCGGACAAATGGTGGTTTCTGAACTGTGTGAACAAGAGTTTTAGTTCTCCTATTGCCCCAAGGCAAGCAAGGGAGTGTCCTAACACACATCCTTCTTGTTTATATTTACTCGTCCGTATATTTATAGAGAAGTAGTGGTTCAGGAGTAGCGTTCTCTCTTTCTTTACATTTGAATCAGGTTCCATTTCCTGTCAATGAACCTCATACACAGCCACCACATGTTTGGCAGTAAGAATTGTATGTTGCTCTATATTGCTGCATACAGTTTTCAGGGCTCCTTCCTTCAAAGTGTGGAGCTGAGCCCTTCTTCATTGTCTATTCTTACAGTCAATCAGGTCACAGCTTGTTGGGGCCTCCTTGTGGACATGGCCGTCTCATAAAGAGGGCCCTGGCCAACTTCTACCCCCCCACCCCCACCCCCTCTGCCTTCACCTTCCTGCTGGTTATAGCCAGAATCCTGGTGATGTTGATCCACAAGACTTTGTACCCACCGGCCTGTGATCTTCTTGCATTCTGCTTCATTGCCTGTGGCTGCGTGAGTCTGAAGAGGGACTTATGGGTTCGTATTGGATTTATGGACTTGAGTTGGGCTGTGATGTTTCTTGATATAATGACTTCTTGATATTAAGCTCTTTCTTACACCTACATGAGCTCTCTGGGTTTCTTTCTCTAGTCAATCCAGCCTAACACAAGCACTAAGGTGCATCTGACCCAAGCCATGGTATTTTCCATTGCCTCTGAAAGTTGGATGTTGACTAGGGACAATGGAGGAAGAATCCATGTATTTGAATTGTGATGCTGGAGAAGAATACTGAAAGTATCATGGACTGCTTAAAAGGACGAACCATTCTGATTTAAAGAAGGATGGCTAGAGTATTCCTTAGAGGAAACGCTGGCAAGAATTCATCTTACATACTTTGGACATGTTGTCCAGAGAAACCAGTCCCTGGAGAAGAACATGATGTTTGGTAAAATGGAGGATTAGTGAAAAAGAAGGCCCTCAACTAGATGTAATGACACCGTGGCTGGAGTTACGGGCTCAGGCATAGGAACAATTGTAGGATGGCACAGGTCTGTGCAGGGTTTCGTTGTGTTGTGCACAGGGTCGCTATGGGGTGGAGCCGACTGGATGGTACCTAGCAACAACATGTAATGCTGAACAGCTGTCAATAGAGCTTCCAGACTAAGACTCAAAAGAGTGGCGTGATTTTCTTCTGAAAATCAGCTAATGCGAACCTTAGTAACACTGACTACCGTAGAGATGCACTTTGCTCCATAATACTTGAGTTGTTGCAATATTTGTTTATCCATTTGGTTGTTACAGATAAATTCTTAACTGTAATTGATGCTCGTTGCCGTAATAGTATATTGCCTGGAGTTTTACCTCTAATAACGGGCTTTATGTGCTAGATTTAATATTCTTGAGCCTGGGCAAGTGCACAAGTCTTTTTAAAAGAAACATGGTTTACTTGCACAAAACCGATCCGTTTTGAGAGAGCATTCATGCCCTTGGAGTGGTTTTTGAATAGAATATTGTCTAACTCATTTCCTTTGGAATCACTAGAACAGCGGTTCTCAACCTGTGGGTCACGACCCCTTTGGGGGTTGAAGACCCTTTCACAGGGGTCGCCCAATTCATAACAGTAGCAAAATTACAGTGATGAAGTAGCAACAAAAATAATTTTATGGTTTGGGGGGCCACCACAACATGAGGAAACATATTATAGGGTTATGGCATTAGGAAGTTTGAGAACGACTACACTAGAGGAAGTAACGATGTCTGGTAAAGTAGGGAGCCAAGAAGGGGGAGGGAACCCCTTGGTGAGACGGATTAGCACTAGAGCCACAATGATGGGACTCAAACATGTGAGAGGTCACCATGGGTGAACATCAACTGCATGGTGGCTATCTGGTCAGTATCTAGCTACCAGGGGAAAAACATGGAGACTTTTAAGCTGGTTTTCCTTTATCTTTTGAAAATCCTGGTTTATTTTGAGCAGGAATGTCATATCTGGCTAGATTCTCTGGGCCTGGCCTACATTGAACCTAAAATAACTTATTTACAATGAACATGGCTTGAGACTGAGATGGTTTTTATATTCATTTGCATGACATTCATTGGAAATATTCCTATGGAAAATGGAACACTGAGTAAGAAGTTCATAGTGCTGACCCAGGCCTTGGGTTCTGTAGTTGCAAGTCTGAATGAAGAAATTCAGTTGGAACATTAATTAAAATAGCAACACAATTAATTAGCACAACTTCCACGTGCCACATAATGATCAATAAAGGAAAGACAGAGGTTCCTTAGAGAAAAATTTAATCTAAGTGCAAATCTTTTATTCATAAGTTTTAAATTAGAGCTGCTTGACTTTTAAAAGCTCCATCTAAACATTAATATCTTTTTTCTTTATATTAAGTGGGGGGTGGTGGCACCCTTCTTTAGTAAACAAAAACATATGCAATTTTGCATAGTTCCAACAGAAAAACAAAATGAAAAACACAAGAATGAGATATCAATAAGAAAACATGAAAATGAATATATCATAAGCAGAGTTCTTTTTAGCCCATTAAATGTAAGTTCTAGTGAAATGTAAGTTCTAGCCCATTAAATGTAAGTCCTAATAAGTTCTATACTCAATGTTGTTTTCTATATCATGAACTATAGTGGAAGCTATCCCTACAGGCACATCCTATATCATGAAGTCAAATTCAAACCCAGAACTTTGAGAAACATAAAGAATATTGTTGAGTAAAGAATTCACTGGTATCAGAGTAATCCATTGAGCACAAATATATACTATTACAGCTTCTGAGCAAGTGCCCTTACAAACCTCTGTAGCCAAGGAAAGATTGACAGGGTGTTGATAAAAGTTCAGCACTTCTTGGTATGAACAATAGATTTTCACAGCGAATTCTTAAGTGGGACACAGAAAAGGCCAACCCTTCCAGCTCTAAATTAAAATCTTTTATCATCATTTAAATTATTATATCCTATCCTGGTGGCATAGTGGTGATGCATTGGGCTGCTAACTGCAAGACCAGCAGTTTGAAACAACTCTGCAGGACAAAGATGGGACTTTTTCCTTCTAAAATGAGTTACAGTCTTAGAAACACACTGGAGTAGTTCTACCCTATTCTATAGGGTCTCTGAGTTGGCACTGACCCAATGGCTTTTTTGGTTCACTATTCTGTACTCCTCTTGCCTGTCAGTTTGATTTACTACAGTGAATTGCATGTTGCCGTGATACTGGAAAGTATGCCACCAATATTTCAAACATCAGTGAGGTAATTCACTGAAAACCACTTTCCGTGGAGCTTCTAGAATAAGAATAGACCAGAAGTGGTAAGCGGGAGCCTTGGTGGTATAGAGGTTATGCGTTGGGCTGTGAGCCTCATGCTCAGCAGTTCAAAACCACCAGCAGCTTCCTAAGAGAACACTGGGCTTTCTGCTCCATAAACGGTTACTGTCTTAGAAACCCAAAGGGGCTTGCTGTGAGTCAGCATTGACTAATGGGAGTGAGTTTGGTTGGTTTTGGAGGAAGTGATAAAAGGTTGTCCTCTTCTAAGGGATTCACCACGGGAACCCATATGACTGGCAGTAGAACCTTTTGTGAAATAGGGCCAGAGGATGGGCCCTTCAGGTTGTTGTTTTGCCCTTCAGGTTGTTGTTTTGCTTGGTGCTGTAGAATCAGTTCAGACGGGTTGCGCCTCTATGTACAACAGAATGAAACACTGCCCCGTCCTTTGCCGTCTTTACAAATGCTCTCATGTGTCAGCCCATTGTTGCAGCTACAGTGTCCCTCCATCCTGTGCAGGGCAATTCTCAGTTTCACTGCTTCTGTGCTTTACCGAGCTTGATGTCCTTCTCCACAGACTGATAACATGTTCAAGGTACATGAGAGAAGTCTCACTGTTCTTGTCTCTAAGGCATATTCTGGCTGTGTGTCTTTCAATATAGATCTATTTGTTCTTTTGGCAGTCCATGGTGCTGTCAATATTCTTTGCCAGAATCATCATTCAAATACATGGATTCTTCTTTGGTCTTCCTAATTCAATGTCCAATGTTCACAAGCATATGAGGCAATTGAAAATATGGATTGGGTCAGGCACAACTTAGTCTTTCCCGCTTTTCAGCACCTTAAAGAAGTCTTCTGCAGAATATTTTTCCATT
>NW_022111370.1:4209886-4211137 GCF_000313985.2 Echinops telfairi | reverse complement strand
TGAGGCAATTGAAAATATGGATTGGGTCAGGCACAACTTAGTCTTTCCCGCTTTTCAGCACCTTAAAGAAGTCTTCTGCAGAATATTTTTCCATTGAAATGTGCCATTTGATCTCTTTACTGCTTCAGGCTGGAATTACTAAAATCATGGCTGGGGAATGACTATCTCCTCACTTCATGAGATGGATGGAGCAAAGATTTGGGGATCTTCAGTCGCTGATGAGGCAGACTTAAATGAGAAGAAATGGTTGCAAACATCCACTACTAATCAAAGCACGGGATGTGCAAAGTATAAATCTAAGAAAACTGGAAGCTGTTGAAAATGAAATTATATATATATCATCTATGTATCTATTTCCTGAGCACTAGTGAGCTACAATAGATTGATATTGAAAATTTTGAATCAGAAGTGATATGGTTTACTATGATTAGGATAGCACCACATTAATCCTTAAAAAGAACATGTTAAAGTCTATCTTAAATGCAATACTGCCTGTGCTAGAGTAATTATACACGTACAAGGAAGTACACCTAATGCAACTGTTATTCTCCTTATCCAAGAACCTCTAAAGACAGTTAGGAATAAATGAATAATTCTACCACTTTCTTTGAGCTGAAATTAAGTAAACATGAAGTCGAGATGCATTGATCATTACTGGTGATGAGAATGTGAAAGTCGGAAATGAAGAAGAATGAGAAGGTGACAAACACGGCTTGGTGATAAAATGAACCTGGATATCATGACATAATTTTGAAAGGCCAATTTCTTCATTGCAAATATCTTTTTCCAAACATAAATTGCCCTTTACATAGGAGTCTTGCCAGGTGGAATCACATTGACTATATATGGGGAAAGATACAATAAAGAAACCCAATATTATCAGCCAAAATAAAGTCAGGGGGTGATTATGGAACATACCACCATTTTTTAATATGAAAGTTCAGGTTGAGGATGGCACAAATTAAGTTCTTGAGAGCCCAAACACAATCTTAAGCATCTCCAACTTGAATTTAGACAATATCTCCAGAACAGATTGGATACATTGAACTCTGTGACAGTTAGCTTTTATGTCAACTTGATGGTTATTTGTGTGGTAGGGGTGGAGCCCAACCTGTCAATCAAGAGGCATCTTGTTACCACCTCCTTGGGGGGGTTGCCATTTGTATCTGAGTGAGAGTTACTGAGAGCTATTCCTCTCTTGCCCTTCATTTTCATTCTTGCTGGGACTCTGTCTGCCTCCAGGGATGGCCT
>NW_022111370.1:4203120-4209136 GCF_000313985.2 Echinops telfairi | reverse complement strand
AATGATTTAAAAAATAATAAAAAACCCCAAACAAACAAACAAACAACCCTGTTAGATATGTTCCCAAAAGGCTGAACATAAAACTCACATATCAATGAAGATGTCCTAGGGCCCATGGCCAATTAGTAAAGAGTCACAATGTCAATACAAAAAAGCCCAAAAAACATATCACTTTCACACGGAATTAGCGACATTCAGCTGAAGTCCAGAGCGCATGAACAGTTCTGGAACTTACTCATAGAGGGAAAGTACCCAAACATGAGAAAATATGCTACCTCCTTGACAGCATTATTCGACTCTATTTATTTATCTGAGCCAGCCTTTTCCCACATAAAGATAATTAAGTCTAAGTACCATTCCACCATGACTGATGATCATTTGGAAGTGAGCTTGAGGCTGGCTGTCAGCAGCTACCATCCAGCCTATGCATCTCTGGCTCATTCCATTCAGTGCAAGTCATGAGAGTAAGCTCAGGTAATGACAAAAAAATGTACACATTTAATTGTGTTGTGTTGTGCAATATGGACTCATGCAGTTATGCAAGGTACATAAACATACATTGTACATAAAAAGACTTTTCAATGCATTTATGAATAAATATAATAAACAAAAATAAATGTATGTTTTGCATTTTTGTAGTTGGTAGATCATTTTGACTTGATCATTTTATAAGGAGCTTGCATGCTGAAAATGTGTGCACACCCCTGCTCTAGACAACCCAGACTAACACACACTAATGATAAAAGGCCAGGTGAGTAATGGGATGAATCCAAGAACATTGGCATAAAGAAAGAGGTCATTAAAAACAAGGGAGAAAGAAAGAGAAGGCCAAAGTGGATGTCAGAAAGGACTCTGAAAGGTTCTCTTGCACACAGAGAAGCTAAAGTAAAGAGAAGAAATGAAGAAATAAAAGACTTGAATAGAAGATTGCATCGACACCTTCATTTCAAAGTAAGCACATTTAGGAACCCACATGGGCCTATTTAATAAACATCCAGATAAGTTTTATTATCTGTCCCCCTCGATGAGTTGGATATGGTAATTATTGGAACTTTATAAAGCACAGTTATCCTTTATCATACAGTCAAATGTCTTTTTTAAATTATGCTTTTGTTTTTTTCTTCTAAATAGTTCTCTGAAGTCTCCTTCTTACTTTATTATGTTCAAAACCAGACTGAGTGGTATTTTCATGTTAATATTTAGCTATACTCCAGAACAGGTTGACCAGAATTTCAAAAAAATCTTTAACTTTCCAAGAGGTGTGGAAACTTCATTCATCCTTTTCTAACTTATACTGTACTATTTCTTTCTAAAGATTTGTTCTCATTACTCATTTTAACCTTCAATATGTTCTCTTCCTTTTTATTTATTTCTTTGATTACTTCTTTGGATCTCACTTCTTCCTTTCTTTTTCTTTTTCTTTTTGAGATGAAATAATAACAACAGTAATATACTTTTATAAAACAGGGCACATTTTTATAATGTTTAAAATCAGTAAAGAAAGTTAGAAGAAACTTAGAATAATCCACATGTTCTATTATAACGATTGGCATGAGCATTTTGCTCTCATGGTTTTTTAATTTAAATGGAAGGACCTATACTTTTGCTCACATATTCTAGTCAGAAAACAAAACAAAACTCCTTTTGCTTTCTAATTGATGCTGATTCATAGTGACCCTATAGGACATTGTAGAACTGCCCTGTGAGTTTCCTGTACTGTAACTGTATGGAGTAGAAATACTCATCTTTATCCCACCAGAGTGTCTGGTGGTTTATAGATCTCAGCCCAATGAGTAACCACTGTGCCATGAAGCAGAAGGTATAATGCACCCCCAATAAAGGCAAAATCTTCTCAGTTCACAATAGGCAGAAGTGGTTCAGTATTAGAACTAACATCTACCCTGTGTGAGATCAGCTTTCAGCTCGAGGACAATGAGCCTCTGTCAGTAGATGGTTGTGTGTTGCTATGAGGTCCAACAGGTCTTCGTGGAGTGAACACACTAGAAACACTAGAAAGAAACACCCAGTCATCACCTTCCAGAAAATCAACCAATAAAACCTTATGTTACTGATTTTGATGTTGTTGTTGTAGCACATGTTACATGTGCTATCTGGGTTATCAATGGGTTAAGCATTGGCTGCCAACCACAAGGTCAGCATTTGGATGCTACCATCTGTTCCATGGCAGAGAGATGAACCTGTCTGCTCCTGTGAAGATTTACTGTCTCTGGAACCCTGGGGAGCAGTCTGACTCTGTCCTATATCCTGAATTATAGTCAGCTTACAGATGGTGGATTGGGTTGTAAGTTACAGAGCAGACTGTTCTATACGGTTGTCTTGGTTCTACTCTTTATAGAATCAGATTGCCTTTCCCCCCCCTAGGGCTTACTGGGTAGATTTGAACCATCAATCTTTTGGCTGCCAGTCAAGCACAAAATCTTTGTGCCACTCAGGAGCCTTCAATGGAAAGCCAATAGAGGACAATGGTCAATTCCAGAACTGATCCCGAGCTGGCATTGGAGGGAGCAGCATTTCCTTCCATTGTACAGGGAAGGGGTCATGGGGAGTCAGAGTAACTGGAGGAAAGCTCACAAAACCCTCACACAACCCACGGTCACATGAAGACTGAGCAAGTATAATCAAATAGGATGTAACAATATTCCCCCCAGGGCCAATCTCAATGCATTGGGTGCTGCTCTACATGTGAACTTGACTGTCTGGATCCACGCTTCACTTCCCCAGTGTCTGAGAGAGCTGGGGCATCAAGCTGACAGGAGCCTGACACATTTGACCTCAGTTGCTTTGGTCACTCTAGGCTGAGTCAATTTGTTACCTCCTGATGGTAGGGGACATCTTGTGTGGATATATTGTTCTATACACTACCAGAGTTCTGACCCAGATACATCTTTGGGAGCAAGAAGCCCAAGTAAGTACATCTACTACAATTTTTCTCAGCCTAAGGATTATATGTGTTGACATGTGAATGCTTGTTCACCCAGCTAACATTTACTGAGCATTATCTATGAAGGGAAATCTCGGATAAAAGATGAGTAAAGACATCTTTAATACCCTCACAGTACTCTGTGTCTGCTACAAAGGCAGACTATAAATCATACAACAATGTAATGCAGTACATACTATGGTGGACTTTGTCTCAGTACATATGGACACAGAAAGAGTTGCAGCTAAGAGATATTTATGCTAAGAATGCAGGGATGATTAAATGTGCCCAGAGGAACAAGGAAAGAATGTTTTAGACAGAGAAGAGTGAATAGAAGCTGAACTCTAAAGTGACCTTCCTCAATCCCATCCAATTCTTTACAAAGGAATAACTCATTATATTGGCCAAGACCCTTAATTCACTTTTGAGAAACTCATAGGGATGTTCTAATGCTGAACAGCTTCTGTCAATAGATTCCAAGAAAACATTTGACTCTGAAATGTTTTCTTTTGAGGACATTTCCTCTTAGAAACCACCTCAGAAGGACAACTAGCAAAAGACATTCTGAGAAATTCAAGCCACCTGGAGAGACTGTTGAGAAAGAGGCATCACATGGCGAGAGAAAAGCCAAGAGATCCACACATTGAGTGAACAATGCTCAACTCCCTTCGTTGAAGGCATATGGATGCAGTTCCTTTCTAAATACATGATCCTTAAAAGAATGTGCAACATAAATGACTCTTTTAGTCCAACCTGTTTTGGATGGTTCAGTTAAAAACTCCAAATCCAAACTCAATGCCATCGAGTCAATTCCTATTCACAGTGACCCTATGGGACAGGGTAGAGCTGTCCCTGTAGGTTTCTAAGTCTATAGCCCACATGGAAAAAGCACACCAGCCTGTGTGACCATGAGGTGTCAAAGGGATCAGGCATCAAAGAACAAATAATCATCATTGTGAATGCGGGTGAGTGCAGAGTGGAGACCCAAAGCCTATCTGTAGGCCACTGGACATCCCTTTACAGAAGGGTTTGCAGGTGAAGACGAGCCAGTCAGAGTGCAGGGTATCAACGATGAAACATACAACTTTCCTCTAGCTCTTAAATGCTTCCTCTCCCCACTATCATGATCCCAATTCTACCTTACAAATCTGGCTAGTCCACAGGATGCACTCTGGTACAGATAGGAACTGGAAACACAGGGAATCCAGGGTGGATGATCCCTTCAGGACCAGTGGTATGAGTGGCAATACTGGAAGGGTGGAGGGGGGGTGGGTTGGAAAGGGGAAGCCAATGACAAGAATCTACATATAACCTCCTCCCTGGGGGACGGACAACAGAAAAGTGGGTGAAGGGAACGTTGGACAGGGCAAGATATGACAAAATAATAATTTGTTAATTATCAAGGGTTCATGAGGAAGGGGGTATTGGGGAAGGAGGGAGAAAATGAGGAGCTGTTACCAGGGGCTTGGGTGGAGAGCAGATGTTTTGAGGATGATGAAGGCAATGAATGTACAACTGTGCTTTACACAACTGATGTATGTATGGATGTGATAAGAGTTGTATGAGCCCCCAATAAAATGATTTTTTTTTAAAGGAGTAGAAAGCTTCATCTTTCTCCTGAGAAGCCAATGGTGATTTTTCACTGTTGGGCTTATTGTTAGCAGCCCAATGTGTAACCACTATGCCACCAGGGTTTTCACAGTGAGTAACCATATAGAGAGAGTCATAGATAAAGTGTATTTGCCGTTCTAGCATGGGAATAGGCTACCAATGTGCAATCATATAGAAAGAATGATAGATAGAGTGTATTTGCCATTCTAGCATGGGAATAGCAAACAATTAAGCAGGTTAACATGACTGGAACCAGAAGTCTAGGGGAATGTATTCATTAGACTCCAATGTGGTCTGGTCTCTCCTCTCTCCTCACCCACTCTCCCTCCTACTCCATTTGTCCCAATTCTCTTCCTTTTCTTTCCTTCCTTCCCTCTCTTGCTCTCTGAAGTTCTCAAACCCTCTGTCTTTCCTTTGCCATCCCATTTCTCCTTCTCCTCTCTCTTCCCTCTTTAATACTATTCTTGTTGCTCTTTTCTGCATAGTAAAGAAGATGATAATCAATAGTCTATAATTCATGGTATTTTAGTTCTATGACTATTTTTACTTCTAGCTCCAAATTGAGTAAGTGCATTGTGACTCTTTTTAAATTAAAATATTTCCTTTGTCCACCTTTGAGGAAAAACACTGTGGTCAGTACAACAAACTATGACTGGCTAAGTCAAAGTCAAAATTCTCTATTCTCCAAAGTTTATGGTGCTTTGAGTAGGAGTCCTATACCCAAGGTAAATTATACGGTAAGTCATGTCACCAAAGAACAGGGGGTACTAGACTGACAATAGTTCATTACAATAAGAACAACAGTAATTGAATATATTTTGATGATTTGTATGTCATGGCATGAGTGCATTAAAAGTGCAGTTATAATCAGAACTTTCTGTTTTCATTGATAAGATATATTCTTTTGGCTATATTGCTTGCCAACCCCTTGTATATTTCTATATTTGTGAACTTATCCTTACTTTGTTTTTACTAAAATAGCACGGAGATTATTTTTTCTGTATAGAAAAAAATATCACTACAATTTAACCATCAAGTTTTTCCAATAAATGTACAGATGGATATATGATTAGAGAGAAAAAATCCTCCCATTTAGTTCTATTGTTCCTCGTCAGTGATACACTCTTTCAAGGTGTGTTAATGAGTTTCCCTGAAGAAGGACATCATGGTTGGTAGAGTAGAGAGGCAGAGAAAAAGAGGAAGCCTCTCAAGGAGATGGATGGACACAGTGGCTGCAAAACGGGGCTGAAGCATAGGAACAACAGTGAGGATGGGGTAGGTCTAGACAGCATTTAGTTCTGTTTTGCATAGAATCGTTATGGATCACAACTGACTTGGTGGCACTTCACAACAACAGGAACAGCAACAGCAACAACAGTGAGTTAAGTCTGTACTTAGCTGTAGGACTCATTGCTTAATTAATCCACTAAATATTTTATAAAATGGTCCTTCCCTATGTATAAG
>NW_022111370.1:4201026-4202301 GCF_000313985.2 Echinops telfairi | reverse complement strand
TACTGTTATGAATCGGGTGACCCCTGTGAAAGGTTCATTCGATCCCCCCCAAAGGGGTCATGGCCCATAGGTTGAGAACTGCTGCCTTAGAGGTTCTTTAACTCAAGCAGTAGTTAAAAGTCCTTTGATATGTCTAGGGCCCTGAAATACAGTATTGAGAGGATTCAGAATGTGGGCGTCTGATTTTGGATTCTTTAGGAAAGGCTGACTTCCACCAGCTGCTGTGTTCTCTCTTTGAATACAAAGTCTAGCAGGTGAGATAGAATGTTATTTTAAGGGATCCCTGTGGGGGGGTGGGAAAACTGGCATTTTCTTCTGTGTTAGTTGGTTATTCTCTGTGACAGTTACATAAATATTATTCAGTGTTGCTTTACTGTGTCTATTGTGATTAGGAAAAAAGGTAAAAGGAATAGGAGTCTTCCCTAACAGCAATAAAGGATGAATTAGTAAAACACACACAAGGGCGATATTCAAGAGTAGTTAGAAGGACAAATTCTGAGCATATCCTGAATGGGTGAGAATCCTTAATTCTGTACATCTTAATTCTCAAATTTGCTATAACCCTTAACATTCTCTATGCTAATATTTCCCCATAATAAAAATGGGGATAAGTATGTATAACTCATGTAACTGCTAATTAGTTATAAAAAATAAAGAATTCCTGATCACATGTACAAAGTACTTGAGATGAAGTCTTTCCAGCCTCCTTTGTAAAGAGCATTCTCAGTGTACTTGTCCTGAGACATACTTGGTTTTTTTTTTTAATTTTCACAGTTCATTATTATATATCCAATAGTCTTTATCAATAGCAAATTCAAATATATCACTTCTTCTTTAATCATTCTTATTAATTGTCGGCTGTTACATATATGCAACCCACTGCCAAGCTCACTGCCATTGAGTCATAGGATCCTATAGGACAGAATAGAACTGCCCCTGTGTGTTTGAGAGACTGAAACTCTTTATAGAAATGGTAAATCGTGTCCTTCTCTTAAAGACAGGCAGATGGTTTTGAACTGCTGACTTTTCAGTTAGTAAACCAATCATGTAGTGGTTGAAAATACCATCAGTTAGATCAGGTGTTCCTCAGTGATCAAAGTGACATCTTTGCTTTACAGAGGTTTTTTTGAACTTTTTGGAGAGGTCTTCAGTAGCAGATTTTTTCCATACATGATGATGTTTCATTTCTTGACTACTACTTTCATGGACATTGTATATCCAAAAACAAAAAAATCTCTCGCAATGTATTCTATCTTTCTGTTTTCCATGATGTTG
>NW_022111370.1:4183254-4184694 GCF_000313985.2 Echinops telfairi | reverse complement strand
CAAATGTTTTGAGAATGATGAGGGCAACAAATGTGCGTATGTGCTTGACACAATGGATGTATGTATAGATTGTGATGAGAATTGTACGAGCCCCCAATAAAATAATTTTTTTTTAAAGAATTTATTTTCAATTGCTTGATAAGCATGTAAAGCTGGACATTGAATCAAAGGGACCACAGAAGAATGGATCCTTTTGAATGGCGGTGCTGGAGAAGGATATTGAGTGTACCTAGGAATGCAAAATGGACAAACTCATCTGTTTGGGAAGACATCCAAAATGCTTCTTAGAGGCAAGGATGGAGAGACTTTTTCTTCTGTACTTTGCACTAGTTGTCAGGAGAGACCAGTCCCTGACGAAGGTCATTGTGCTTGGTAAGTGGAGGGACAGTGAAAGAGAGGACGGCCCTTAAGGAGATGGATTGACACCATAGCTACAACAATGGACTCAAGAATAGTAACAATTGTGAGCCTGGTGCAGGACCTTGTTCTGTTGTTCCCCGCAGGGATTAGAACCAACTCTATGTCATCTAACAACAACAAATCATTATGAGCGGAAAAAGCCTCTTCTTTCCCCCACATGACTGGTGGAGGCAAAACTACTGACCTTCTGGTTAATAATCCAACTGTGTTACCAGGGCTCCCCATAGAACCCTGAAGCATATAACCTGTCTCATCTCACAGATATGAAGAGTGAAGCCCCACAGATTCTCAGTACCTCTGCCAGCAGATCTGGTTTAATATTTGTTAATTGAATTAGCTCTTCTAGAGTAATATCAATCAAGTTTACTCTGAGACAAATTTCACCAACTAAAAATGGAGGCTAAATATTTCATGAAATATTTAAAAACTCATTTAATTGTCAAGCTCACATCTTTTCTTTTAAAAGACTTCTCCTTTTAATGAACGTGGGCACTGAGCATTGGGAACATTCCATGACCACTGTATCATGTTAAGCAATGGTGCTTCATAATCTGTGTGTGTGTGTGTAGGGTCATTGGCGGCATATTAAGTTCTTCATACTCCTGAGACAAACTATCACCAAGTGAGTGACTTTAAATTGCAGAAATTAACTGCCTCACAGATGTGAACATTGAAAGTCTAAGATTAGGGTATTGCTTGTTAGGAACCATCCAGTTTTCTCCAACCCGTGGGGACCTTGTGCACAACAGAAGGAAGCACTGCATGGTCCTGAGTCATCCTCGCAATTGTTCCTGCGGCTAAGCCCACTGTCACAGTCATGGTGTCCACTAATCCTCCCCTTTCTCAAGCATGACGTCCTTTCCCAAGGATTGATCACTCCTGACAATATGTCCAAAGTGTATAAGATGAAGTCTTGCCGTCCTTCTCTCCAGGAAGCACTCTGGCCTTACTTCTTTCCATGAGATCAGGTTCTTTTAGCCATCCATGGTACTTTCAATATTCTTCTCCAGCATCATAATT
>NW_022111370.1:4166599-4183035 GCF_000313985.2 Echinops telfairi | reverse complement strand
TGCTGCTTCCATGAGCATTGAATGTGGATCCATGCAAGATAAAATCCTTGACAACTTCATTTTGTTTCATTTATAATGATGCTACTTCTTGGTCTAGTTGTGAGGATTTTATCCTTCTTTACATTGAATTGTAACCCATGCTGAAGGCTCCAAACTGTCATCTTCATTGGCTCTTGATCGATGATCAAGATCAGGGTATGGTAGTGCTGATTTGTGAGGGAGAAATGGTCTCATACCTCTCAAAGCTTCTGATGACTCAAGCAACTCTGGACATTCCCTGTCTTGCATCTTCTCCCATTGACACGTGGGCATCCTTCCTTTGTCTCTCACATCTTAGGTTCTTTTAAGGACACCAGCTGTGTTTCTATTAGAAATCACCTTAGTTTGGTATGCGTCCATGTTATCAAACAGCATGACCCTACTTCCATATGGGTTACCACTCACAGGTGCAGGAGCGAATACTTTCATTGTGGGGGGCACACTTCAGTCTATAGCAATAAGAAAAGGGAAATAAAAATCATCTCCAAGATATTTTCCGTATCCACAAATAAAGCATTATAACCTTCCAGATTGGCATTACTGTATGATGCATTAGTTCAGAGCACAGGGTCTTTCTTCAGCCAGGCTGACTAGGAGCTGATTTGCTTTAAAAATGTTCTCATTGTGCGATCATCAATTAGTTAATTAACCTCTCTTTGACTAAGTTTCTCATCTTAAAATAAGGCAATAATAGTTCCAGATTTGTAGGGTTGCTGTGAATTAATATATGAAAGATAGCGCCTGGCACATTACTAAGAATTCAATTAATCCAGCAATTTACTGCTTAAAACTCCTTAGCAGTGAAGTTGAAATATTATGTAATTATTTAACTATTATGAACTCCAAGATTCTACTCCCACCGGTACCTCTTACGACTCTCTTCACTTTACTCCCCAAGTTCTTTTAAGGATCTCAAAAACGCTGACTTCCTTCCAATCTCAGGGATTCCGTTTTGACTGTCTGTTTTGCCTGTAAAATCTTTCTTTTAGTTATTTTACCCTTCAGGACTCAGTTTAATGTCAACAACGCAAGGCACAGGTGCGTGGACATCCCACACCCTGAGTGCTTTAAACAACAGAAGTTCATTGTCTCACATAGGTTGATTGGCTTTGTTGCCTTTGTTGGCGCCATTGACTTCTCAGGCGTGCAGTGAGGAAGAAAGTGGCCTGTGCACTGTGTCCCAGCTTCAGATGTATGCAGCAACTCATGGCATCCTCACACCCTAATTCCTGACCTCCGCTGCCTTTGGAACATAGATCACAGCACACATCATTTCACTTTTGGGTTTTTTTTTTCCTTCTTTTATTTCTCCCAATAAATTCTAAAGGTCCATGAAAGCAGACATTCTGTCTTTCCCCCAATTTTCAAAGCCAAAAAGTTGAAACCCAATTACAAAACTGTGGGTGAAAGAGGACCTGACTATATTCTTTTTCCCTTTGGAGCTCACTGTCAAACTTCAGACTCAGGTATTGAATCAATTTCAATCCATTATCTGGAAGGCTTTATATAACAATGGGCTAACTCACCTCCAGGTTTCTGCCTGCATCTATATATATAATAGTATAAAAGTTTGTAGTGTAAGACGACGCTTCTCTGGGTCCCTCCTGATTACTTATGTTTCATTACTTTCTACTAACTTTGATTGCCTGTACCCAGTGTCCTGGTTACTCTTTGGATGAAGGTTTGTTCCTATCCTATTTTCTCACAACTAGTGGATTGAAGCTTTGCATCTGTTCTCCACAAATATTGATTTTCTAAAAAGTTTTCAGAAATAGTTCTTTGCATGTAGAACTGAATTTACAAATAAGCTTACCTACATTTTGGTATGGGGACGTGAACTAACAGAATCATCTCGAGAGATTCCTGAACGCTTGCTGAGAATGAGATGTCACTCCGGCCTGGAAGACATAATAATACCAAGCCATCAATCACCACCTATAGAGTCAACCTCCTGAGGTGGGAGAGGAGGGGAAAATCAACCCTCCATTTATCCTTTGCCAATTTGAAGGAATACAATTGACTCAAACCAGCTGGGTTTGGCCTTTCTGAAAGGCTGTGACCCGTTTAATCAGTTTGGAATGTCTCCATAACTTTGAAGGTGGAACAGGAAGGATGGCAAGCATGGCCCAAGTCAGCTAGGACCAGCAATCTCCTCGGTTGCCATGTTTGATATAAGAGACACGATGATTAAAAGAGATAAAAAGCTATGTGAGTGGGGTCAGGGGTCACAGTAAGAAGATGGGTCATTCTTTATGATTTCGAAAGCCAACAAATTGTGTTTAGTTTGGAAAGACCTGAAAAACCTCACATAACTCAGCCTGTGCTCCATTTCATCCAGAGTGTGGGGGAAATAGTGCAATCTGCGGGTCCTGCTTTCTGTCTGTCATCTAAGCCATTCCACAGATAGTCATTCTGGGTAGTGTCTTTCAGTAAAGCCATTTCCCTGGAGAAATCGAGTTATTAATAAGGCATACATTGAAAGCTCAAGGACTTTCTCCTAGCTGTTTCTGATTTTGCCTTTTCCTAATGCAATTTCACTGCCCTCTTGGAACCTAGAAAAATAAGGGAGGTTTTCCTAACTTGCTTCCTAAATTGAATTGGTAAGCTCTACGCAAAACTCTGGTCCAAGAATATGGAAGATGCCCCATACGTTTTTTATGGGCTGTGAAGTCTGAGGAACACATATCACACTTGGTGCATTTGATCCTCACATCACCGTGGTGATGAACTCACCTTTACACTACCTGGAGCCCACAAGAGTTAAGATTCATTGATTTTTGGTACTGTTACTCTTCTTGTACTGATCTCACGGAACCAGCATCCATGCTGAGATTGGTTTCTTATACACTTTATTACCTCTGCAGTCCCTGTGATCTTCTCTCACTGTACCACATGTATCTGGCTCTCTGATCTACCTACTTCTACACTAAAAGAAATACCCACAAGTAGGTAACTTTAAAGAGCACAGATTTATTTTATCATATTCAGCAGGGTCTCAGCCTTGTCAATTCCTTCCTCATAGGTTTTCCTGGGGGTTCCATGGAGATCCTCCCGTGGCATATGTCTTCCTATGGTTATATGTGTGCATGTGCGTACTCAAGTGCACACATATGGGCATGAATTACACACATATGCACTATTTTTGTAACTCAGAAATGATCAGATTTAGGTCTCAACCTACTGAGATATTGTTTAATTAGTTCAACAAAGCCATGCCTGCTTCCAAACAAAATTATACCCACAGGTATAAGGGTTAGGATTCCTACACATATTTTGTGTAGACGTAATTGAATACACAGCACTGTCTAAGCATCAATATAGGGTAATTGCAATTCTCTTCCTCTCGTATACATGTACCTGAGCACTGGGAGGGATCTGGAGAGAAACAGCCCTCCTAAAACACACACCTATGCTTTTATTCTGCAACACCAAATGCACTGCCAAGGAGTCATTGCTGACCCATATTGATCCCCTTTCAATTTCTTATTATAACTGCTTATGGGCGTAGAAAGCACAGTCTTTCTCCTAGGCAGCTGGTGGTTTCGAACTACCTACTGTGCAGATCACAGTCCAACTAATAACCACTATAGCACCAGGGCCACCCTTGAAATTTATGATGGCTAACCTTATGATTCTTCACACTGCTTCAATATCCAACAACATTCTTAAAACCAGAGGTTGGCAAATGTTTTCTGGAAAGGGCATGTATTGTAAGCTTTGGGGAGGCATAGGGTTTCTGTTCTAACTCAGTCGTCATAGTGGGAGAGTGAACAGCCATCAGTAAATCATAAATGAATGGGTGTGGCTGCCTTCCACAAAGCTATTTACTAAAGCAGGCAATGGGCTGAATTTGGCCCACAGGCTGACATTTGATGATTTTTCTCTATATGATTCGAACCCATCTTTTGCTAGCCTAGATGACTATTTTCTATCTTTTCAATTTTCTGACACTTAGTTTCCACCCCATGCCAAGTCTTTGCGGTTCATCTTACTCTCTGTTGATTAACACAATAAAAGCAATCAGAAAAGAATGATCACATCTTCTATTCCCCTTGGCTGTGGGCCCACTTTTCCTCTACATTCCTTCCTGTCCTTGTGAGGCTTTGTTCTGAGGTTTTGTACATTGGATTCTAGCCCCTTCTCTGTGGAACTGTCCAGCTCTCCTCTCATGTATTATCACACACACACACACACACACACACACACACACACACCATTTACTAGATTTTTATGTTTAGCAACATAAAAATATATAACATAATATCCTCCATCTTTGAAAAAAAAATAGGGAGAGAAGAAAAGAAGAAAATCATGCTCCCTGGCCCTCACATGCCTTTTGAGCTCCAGCCCCATTGCTCTGGCTCCCCTTCAGGCAGCACGTCAGTGAATTATTTATGCTCCCTCTCCCTGCCCTCTCCTCCCTCCTGCTCTTTCCTGAACTCACTCCCATCTGATTTCCACTCCTGCCATATTCCACTAAAACAACTCATCACACTTGATCTAGCCCAGTTACCTCCCCATTGCCAACTCCACTCTTTATTATTTCAGTTCTCATTTTATTCCATATCTCAGCAACATTTGAGGAAATGGATACCTGCTTCCTCCTTGCCACATTACCTTCACGAGACTCCTGGGATTCCTTCTTTCTTTCTACCTACTGTAGCACATGCTGCTCCTTCTCCGGCACTGTGAGTCATGTGCACCAAATCAAATTTCACCTTCCTGACCACCTTCTCTAAAATAGCCGTCTCACCACAGCACTCTCTACCCCCCTCATCTTGATAGTCTCTTGATAACACTTATCACAATACAATTCATTATATATTTATATATGTTTTTTATTTTATTAGGGGCTCATATAACTCTTATCACAATCCATACATACATCAATTGTGTAAAGCACATTTCTACATTCATTGCCCTCATCATTCTCAAAACATTTGCTCTCCACCTAAGTCCCTGGCATCAGCTCCTCATTTTTCCCCTCCCTCCTCACTCCCCCCTCCCTCATGAACCCTTGATCATTTATAAATTATTATTTTGTCATATCTTGCACTGTCCAATCTCTCTCTTCACCCACTTTTCTGTTGTCCATCCCCCAGGGAGGAGGTTATATATAGATCCTTGTCCTCCTCTCTCCATTGGGATATAAATTCTAGGAGTGAAGGGCTAGTATTGTTTTCCGAATATCTCCTAGGAGAACAGTTTCTGACATCTAGCAGGCACTCATTAGACAATTTTTGAATAAGCGAGTTGTTTAAAGATCATCCACACAAGCAATCTTGTAGATCAGTGATTCTCAGTGGGTGACCCCTGTGAAAAGGTCATTTGACCCCAAAGAGTTCATGACTCACAGGTGAGAACCTTTGTGTTAGGTGATTCCCAATCACCCCCTGAAATTGTTACCTTTTTCAGTAAAGAAAATCCGACAGTGAAAAACAATTAAGTGACCTGTGAAAAATGACAGAGAGTAGAACCCCGGTACTTAACCCCATCACTACTCCACATCATCAGATTTCAACGCAAAATGTCAAGAAAATTTTGCATCTGAGCTCGAATAAAACATCAGGATCCGATCTGACGCACGGTGATTTTTGCAAATAAAAGCAGTTCGTGTTTTGGTCACTCGGCGTTCGTCGGCCTTGTTGGTATGCTTTGTTTAAATCTTTTGCGGCTGTGTTCCTAGCGTTTTGCTATAATTTTCTTAGTTTTTGTGGCTTTTTGTACTGTTTTCAGATAAAAAACATGGGTCCTAAGGCAGCGTTTTTTGAAAAGAACCAACATGATAAGGAACTGGTTAACCATGTTATCAATATTTTTGATATTGTAAATATTGATATGATTTAGTAAACCTTTTTAGAGAATAGGGAAGGAAATGCCAACAGCAGACCACATTAGACAGATTTTTTTTCCAAGAAAGCCAGCCAGGTCCTAGTGAAAAAAGGCAAAGAAGGGAAAAAACCTCCTGAAAAGCATCTACCTGTTGATTTGATGAAAGGGGATTCCCCTTCCAAATATGCCTCTCTCTCCATCCCTCCTCTCCACATTCCTGTCCACAGATCCAGATCCTCATCAGTCTCAAGGTATGGGCCATACCATAGTTGTTAAAAACTTTCAAAATGTTGTGTTTCTTATTTAAATTATATTATTAAACTCTGAACATATTTACTTTGAAATTTCTGCGTAATGTTTTGTATAAAAAGGCAAAAACTTGGTGGTCAGGAGTGGATTAATCTGCTTTCAGTTATTTCTTAGTGCAAAAATTGATTCAGAACTCAACTGCATGGTATCTCAATGCTCCATCTAGAACGGACTAGCATTGAGGTCCAGGGTTCTACTGTACAGATAACAAGCACACAATGAAAATACATTCTACCAGGTTTTTGAGAGAAAGCAACCCCAGCCTCCATTTAATACTTTGTTTGATTAGCTAGTGCCGCTATAACTCAAATATCATAAATGAATGTGTTTACAACAGAAATTTATTTTCTCACTATCTAGGAGGTTAACTATCTTGGTGTCTTCTGTGGACCTATCTCCGGTTTTCAGGAGACAATTGTGGTTGTGGTGATTACGTGCCATTTAGCTATGACCCCTTAATACAGTTCATGTTGTGGTGCTCCCCCAACCACAAAATTATTTTTGTTGCTGCTTCATAACTGTAGTGTTGCTACTGTTATGAATTGGGTGACCCCTGTGAAAGGATTGTTCGACACCCAAAGGGGTCATGACCCACAGGTTGAGAACCGCTGCTCCAGCGAATTCTGACACATACCAACCCTATGTACAATAGGAGGAAACACCACCCAGTCTTCCACCCTGCCCTCCATGGTTCTCATGTTTGAGCCCATGGCTGCAGCCTCTGTGTGAATACCTCCCATCAAGGGCCTCCCTCTTTCGCATGGCCCCTCCACTTTACCAAGCATGATGTCCTTCTCCAGGGATTCTCTCCTGATAACTTGTCAAAAGCGTTTCAAATGACGTTTCATCACCCTTGCCTCTAAGGAGCATTCCGACTGTACTTCTTTCAGGACAGAGCTTTGTTGGCTTGGTAATCCATGGTACTTTCAGTGCTTTTCTTGAATACCATAGCTGAAAAACATTGAGTGCTCTTTGGGCTTCATTATTCAATGAACAATATGCTTGTGAAACAATTGAAATACCTGGCCTTAGTTCAGGCACACTTTATTTGGTCCTCAAAGTAACATACTGGCTTTCTTCCACACTTCAAAGAGGCCATGCGTGGCAGAATCACCCAGGGCAATCCATCATTTGGTCCCCTGACTGCTGTTTGCATAAGCATTGATTGTCAATCCAAGCAAAATAACACCCTTGACCACTTCCAACTTTACTCATTTATCATGAAATTATATACTGATCCCCTTCTGAGCATTTTAGTTTACTTTACATTGAGTTGTAATCCACACTAAAGGCTACAATCCTTGATCTTCATCAGCAGGTACTTCAAATCCTCCTTATTTTAGCAGCAAGATTTCATCATCAGCAAACCAAAGTTTGTTAATAAGCCTTCCTCCAACCTGATGCCGTTCTCTTCTTCATACAATCCCGCTCCTCTTATGATTTGCTCTGCATATAGATTTAATATTATGGTGAGAGGATACAACCCTGACGCAAACCTTTCCTGATTTTAAGCCATGCAGTATTCTCTTGCTCTGTTCCTACAACTGCCTCTTGATCCACGTACAAGTTCCGAATGAGCACAGTGAAGTGTTCTTCAACTCCCATCTTCTCAAGGTTATCCACCATTTATTATTGTCTACCCAGTAGGATGCTTTTGCATAGTTAACGAAGCACAAATAAACATCGTTCTGCTATTCTCTGCTTTGAGCCAAGATGCATCTTATATTAGTAATGATATCTCTTGTTTTACATTTTCTTCTGAATTCAGCCTGAACGTCTCACAGTTGCCTGTCAATGTATTGCTGCATTTAGCTTATATAGTTTAGCTTACCTATTAAAAATTATCTGTTCTGAGCACTATGCTCTTTCCAAACCTCTGTATGTAGTATCAAACAGACTATAGGATCTCAGAAGATTATACAGAGATCTTAAGGGGCAGTACATGTAGGTAAATGGGGAAGGAACACCTCAGAAAATGAGAGTGAGAATGATTGAGTTCTCAATTTGAATGCTGTCAAGGCCACAAAATGACACATGTAGAAACTATTGAATCTGTATAAATTTTTCTTTGCATATTCTCAACAACAAAATCAACCTTTTTTTAAAATGCAACGATGTCACTTTATTGACTAAGTTGTGTCGGACCCATGCCACAGTCTTTTCATTTGCTTCATGTGCATGAAAATCTGCACTTGGAAAGAGGAAAACTGAACTGATGTATCATAATTAAGGTCTTCTTAAATATATTGGGTATACTATGGGCTGGCAAAAGAACATAACTAAAAGGCAATCTTAGGATAAATATAATTAGGATGTGCCTTAGAAACAAGACTTCATCTTGCTTATGTTGGACATATGATGAAGAAATATTAATCATTATCAGGTTGGTGAAGTAGAGGCCCAATAAAAATGAAGGTAGTCCTTGGTGTTTAACAGAGTGGAAGAAGGAATGGAGTTAATACATTAAAGGTCACAGAGATGGTCTGTGCCAAGGAATGCTTTGTTCTATTAGAATAAGTTTGCTATGAGTTGGATGAAGCCCACTGGCTAGCAAACTAATAACATCAACCAGGTGTACCTTCCTCAATAGCTTTTAAGGTAATTAGACTTCTTAGTATAAATAAGGTGTTTAGTAAAGTTTCTGGAACATGATAAATGCTAGTGAATTAGGTACTAAATGAAACTGATTTCTTCCTTTTCCTTCTGAGCCTGGTTTTAGCGTTGCAGTGGAAGGGGAACTAGCCCATATGCTGGGTAATTTTAACCTTTCTTGGACAGAGAACAGAGATAATTTAGGCTTTGTCTTCGTGAAGCTTGTGGTTTTTTTACTGACTGATTTGACCTGCCAGTTCAGAGGAGAAAAAGAAAACAAACTACCAAACACCTAGTCAGTTCAGTTCAACATCAATTTGGCCAGTTATTTTAAATGGAGCTGACTGACAGTTTTACCTTAAGCTATCAACGTGACTTGCTTTGGTACCACCTGAGCACCGGCTAAGTGCTGACAAGTGGTTTTTGGATTTAGGAAAATTATATCGGTGTGACAGTCCCAGGTCCTGCCTGTTTCTGGGGTCCTGAATCCAGGGCAAGAAGAGGAAATTACCCAGCTAATTAGATTCCAGTTGGTGGCCATACATTATATCTAATTCATGGAATTGGAGCCTGAACCAGCTTTGTTTTCTATTCTGTGGCAAACTTTGGAAGGTCTATGTTTGTCTTAATCAAAAAAATAAAATAATAAAAAGGAAAGGCTAAGGATTCAACTATTTTGTCCGCAACACCTTTTCTCAGCCGTGCTGGTCGGCATGTCTCTCTGTCTTTGCCTGGTCCCCAGCCTCTCAGCCAAGTAGCCTTTCAGCCTCTGCCTTTGTTCTTGGTGCAAATGTTCTGCTATACCTCGTGGTCTCAGTGCTGGTCTTTTGCTCTGTCTTATGATCTTGGCACTGTGGCCTCTGACATCTGCTACTCCAGGCAAGTGTCTCAACCACACTCCACTAATAATTTCCTTTCTTGACACTCAAGGAATTCTCTGTCCTCCTGCTTCTAAGATGGCTAATACTTATACTCAGCAGAATGAAAAAAATGTATCAATGCTTAAATTAGAATCCTTTACACCTTATTTACACACTCCTCCCAATCATTTGCTGTGAGTTACACAGACAAGCACAGAAGAGTTATACTCAGTAATTTCACTTCTCCACACCTTACATATCTCCAAAATCATCCTGCAATTGGCAGCACTGGCATCTCTGGACATTTTTAGAAATATAGAATCTCACAGCCCACCTGAAATCTACTGGTTCAGACGGAATAAAATCATTTTAACAAGACCCCAGGGAATTTGCACAGATGTGCAGATTGAGAAGCACTGGATGAAAACAGTTTTCCCACTGAATTGTCAACAGATAGTATGTGAGTTGAATTTTAACTAGTCATTTAGAGACTCTTAACTTTCTCAGGAATTGGGATTTATATAATATTGAGAGGTATCAACTCAAAACTCATTGTCATCCAGTTGATTCTGGCTTAGTGACCCTATAGGGCAGGGTAGAACTTTGTTACTGAGTTTCTAAGACGTTCAATCTTGACAGGAGTACAAAGCCTTGGCTCTCTCCTGTGGAGCAGCTAGTGTGTTCCAACTGATGACCTTGTGGTGAGCCTAGGACACCGCAGGGCTCTCTGAGTGGTAGACTGAGGTTATTCCAGCTCCAATTGTATTTCAGCCTTCCTATTTAGAAGCATTCTATAATCCAAACCAGATGTTTTAATGCTCCCTTTACACTCTTTTTCTTTCACTTTTCAAAATGATGTATAGATGCACACATTGATGGCAGTCAATAGTTTCTAACTAGAATGTAGCAACCATTGTTTATTTTCACAGTGTTTGTAGCTAGTCTCAGTTTGAAATGAAGGAAGCTAATTTTTGGTCACTGGAGTTGGCATGCAGTTTAGTTTGTAGAGAAATTCCTTTTTATTAAGATGTGAGTTGTGTTCACGTAAACATGGTCCATAAATTTCTAGTAACTGGTGTGCATGAATAGGACAAAACTCATGAAGCTACTATTTAAATGTGTACAGCTAAGTAAACATTGATTTAAAAGTATGAAATTTCCCCATTACCAAAATAAGCTCTTCTCAAATTTTAATGTACAACCATACCACTAGGGAATCTAATTAAAATGACAACTCTTATTTAATAGTTCTGGAACGGGAAAATAGCACCTGAGATTCTGGTATTTATAGTCAGTTCCAGGAGAGTACTGGGGGCCGAAGCTTCTGACTATGGGGTTGAGTGACAGGGTCTGAGGAAGACGTCCTGTGTGGTAAGCAAGCAAATGCATCAATGTGTCTTATAGTTCCTTCCAATCCAACCAAGCTCAACAACAGTTTGTATCACAGCACGGTGCCAACACCGATGCTAGAAAATAAGGCTTTATGTGTCCATGTCTGTGCTTCTTACAACCGGTGCTGCTCTGAATCACCTAGAGTGTTTGCTCAACGGCCAATTGCTGGGCAAAGTGTCAGTTTCTGATTGAATAAGTATGGAGAGTTGCCTGCTAGGAACACTTGCATTTCTAACAAGCGTCAGAAGATGTGGATGTTGCTAGTCTGAAGACCTCTCCTTGCCAGTCATTGCACTCTCTCCTTAGCAAGTTGACCAGCTGCTCTCGTGTCAGCTCCAACTCATGATCACCTCAGGTACAACATATTGAATCATTCTAATCCTGTATCATCCTTGGGTTGAGAATCCTGTCCTAATGTACCCTTGTGGCTCTGTGGCGGTCTATCTTATGAAGGGTCTCTTCCACTTCCACTGGTTCTCGACTTTACCAAATTCGACGTCCTCTTCCAGTAATTAATCCCTCCAGGGGGTATAGACTAAGCAAGTGAGTTAGACGTGTCCTGTTACAATCCATGAGTTTTGTTAACTAATTTGTGGAAGCAGAGTAGATTTCTATCTATTCTGTTGTAATCTGAAAGCTGCAGGGAAATCCGTACACCATGGTTGATCTTGCTGACATTTCAAATACTGGTGGCAACACTTTCATCCTAACAACAACATATAGGTCATATATATATATATAACAACAACATACAGGTATCATATATATATATATCATATATATATATAAATATGTATATATATATTTAACTTCCTGACATATAAGCAATAGCTGTTTTCTCTATTTATTCCTCTCAAAATGATGAGTGGGTAGCTGGCAGAGAATCTAAGTTCCTTGCCAAATAATACTTTAGTTTGACTAAAACTTGGCTCAATTTTACTAGCTCAATAAATTATGAATCTTTCTGGGGTTAAAAAACCACAAAAATAATGGAATTATTGTGAATTTACATAATTCTACCAACATATGGGCAAAATGTGGTTCCTTACCAAGATGCCCATAATGAAAGACTAGTCAGAGATACAAGAGTTTCAAATGGAGGTGGAATAAAAAACCTTCAAAACCCTGAAAAGCCCAGGAAATCAGGAGTGACAGCTGGAACTGAAAAAAGAGTTGGGGACACTTTTAGGTGTGTTGGATAAACATACTGAACCCTGGAGGATTCTCTGCGGAAACTTCATGTTGGTCATATCCATATCTTTGCAAATATAAGTCTGCAAAAGAAAAAAAATATTCATATCCTGTCTACTGGCAATGACACTGTATTCATTTCCCCTCTTCTTCCTTCAGGAGTTCAAGTAGTTCCCCTTGATGAAGTCTTTCCAAAACACATCATCTGATTGAGTTTGGTGCTCTTCTTTCTTGCTGTTGTTGTATGCCATCCAGTCCATTCTGACCATAGCCACCCTGTGCACAACAGAAGGAAACACGGCCCAGTCCCATGCCATCCTCACAAGTGTTCCTGTGCCTGAGCCCATTGCTGCAGCCACAGTGGCAATCATTCTCTTTGTGGGACTTCCTCTTCTTTGCTGTCCCTCTACCCTACCTACCTAAAATTATGTCCTTCCCCAGGGACTGGTCTCTCTTGACAATATGGCCAAAGTAGGTAAGATGAAGTGTTGCCATCCTGGCAACTCCCTGTCAATGTAATGCTGCAACTATTCTTGGATGATCTTAAGCAAAGTTTTACTGGCATGTGAGATCAATGAAATTGTTCTATAGCTTGAGCATTCTATTGGATTAGGATTTGGGCTTTTTTTTTTTTACTTGAGTGGATGCAAATATTGATCTCTTCCAGTCAGTTTGCCAAGAAGCTGCTTCCAAATTTCCTGGCATAGATGACTGTTCTTCCAGAGCTTCATCAGCTTGCTGAAACATTTTAATTAGTATTAAATTAATTCCTGGAGCCTTGTTCTTGGAAAATGCCTGCAGGCAGCTTGAACTTCTTCCTTCAGCACCATTGGTTCTTGCTCATATGCTACCAGTACTTGTCTGTGTACTGTGTACCGTGGTGTAGGGTGTGTTTCTATGATGTTGGAAGATATGTCCCTGGTATTTCAATGACAGCAAGGTCACTGAAAAGTGAACAGGTTTCAATGAAGCTTCTAGACTAAAATCAATGAAGGTTTATGATCCCCACTTTGGAGAAAATATCTGCTGAAAAATGTATGTATAGCTCAGAAGCATGTCAAAAACTCAAGGCTTAATGTATGGAAGCTGAAAAATGCTGGAGATATTGCAATAGGATGGACCCTTGTGTTGGGGGGACCCTCAAAATGTGAGTTAGGAGGAGCTGATTTCCAGGAGTGGAGTTGAACATGGTGAAGTGTGTTGGTTAAAGCCTGTAGGAGTAGAGTCTCTGGGTTCTTCATTTTCTAACGAAGGTAAGGACTCAAGATAAGGAGAAACGGCTAGAAAAGTCTTCTAATGATTGGAACTTGGATTGTACAAAGTATGAATCAAGTAACATTGGAAGTGATCAAGTACAGATCGATACTTAAGGCATTCATGAGAGGAAATGACTGGTATTGACTATTTTGAATCAGAAAATCATATGATTTATTATGCCTGGAGTAAACACAATCAAGAGAAATAGTGTGGTATTCATTGTCAAACAGAATTTTGCAAAATCAGTCATGAAGTATTATGCTGTGCATGATAGGATTTTATCAAGGAAATCTAATCAACATAATTTTATTTAAAGTTTTGGACCAACCACAAGAGTTAGGGATGAGAAATTGAAGAATTTTAACAATTACTTCAGTCAGAAATTGATCAAACTTGCACACAAGATGCATTGATAATTATTGGCTATTGGAATGCAAAATTGGAAACAAAGAGGAAGGAAGAATAGTTGAAAAATATGACTAGATGATAGAAATGAAGCTGGGGGTACCACGATAAAATTTTGCAAGAACACTGACTTGTTCATAGCAAATATCTACCCCCCAGCACAAAGGCAAATATACACATGGATTTCTCCAGTTAGAATACACAGAAATCAAATCGACTGCTTCTGTGGGAAAGGTTGATGGAGAGGTCAATATTAGCAGCCAAAACCAAGTCTGAGGATGACTGTGGAACAGATTATCAATTGCTTACATGTAAGTTCAAGATAAAGCTAATGAAAATGAAAACAAGTCCATAAGAGCCCCCCCAAAAACCTTGGGTCTATCCTACCCAAATTTAAAGAACATCTCAAAAACAGATTTGATGTATTAAACACTAATGAGCTGTGGGTGACCATGAACAGCATCATTAGTCTTTCTTAGTGCACCCTAAAGACCATAGTAATATTTTTACCAGTGCACTTCCACATTGTTTTATATGTTGTTTGTTGACACATTTGGTATATTCAGTGTCTAACAATATGTGTGTAACATATCATGAATATGGGTTAAACACTGACAAAACATTAGAAAGAAATTGATTTGCTAATTTAGGTATTTCATTAGATCCATGAATGGTTCAGGATAAATCCAGAGGATAGTTCTCAATTGTATTCTAGGTATGATTAATTATACTTCTTCAGAAAAAGTAAGTCATGCAGAAATTCATGTCAGGGAAGAGTAAAATATTACTTAAATATCATAGGGGAAAGAAGTACCTATAGGGAGACCTCTTTGTGTAATAATTATTCAAATTTATACACCAACCACTAAAGCTAATGATGAAAAAATTGCAGATTTCTACCAACATCTATGGTCGGACATCAAACATGCAATCAAGATTCATTGATAATTACTGGTGATTGCAATATCAAAGTAGAACATAAAGAGAAAGGATACAGAGTTGTGAAAACACAGTGACAGAAATGAAGCTGGAGATTCCATGACTGAATTTTGCAACACCAATGATTTCTTCATTTTTAACACCTGTTTTCCACTCATAAAGAGAAAGTATACATGTGAACCTCAGCAGATGGATTGCAGAGTAATCAAATCGGCTATATTATGGAAAGAGGCAATGGAGAAATTCGGTATCAACAGGCAAATGAGGTCACAGATGGCCTGTGAAATGCAAGGGGTACCAACAAAAACTAGGAAAAAGCTAGTAAGCATTTTTTTCCCACTAGTTGAGCATTGAGCAACTTGCTTTGAGTTAGTGGCCCAGTGGCGTCCCCTGGGAAAGTTCTCTCTGGTCACAGTGAACTTATTCATAAAAGCAGTTTTGCATAAACTAGCTTGATGTGATGGCCAATTTAAGACAACATCATGTGTCTGTGAAATTTTGTTTTCTGCTCATGAAAAGTGCCGCAGAATCTTCTGTGATGTTGAACACAGCTTACAAGAACAGTGCTATGGGAAAAACTTAAGTGTATGAATTCTTTTTTCATTTTAAAAGAGATTAAATGTTGATTGATGACAAACCTCATTTTGGAGATCCGTCAACTTCCCAAATGGATAAAAATGTCTACAAAATTCATGCACTTGTGCTTGGAGACCAACAGCAGGTCATTGTAGAGATGGGTAAATTGTCTGGACTATCTTGGAGCTCGGTTCAGCAAATTTTAGCTGCGAAATTTGTGTCTCAGTTTCTGACTGACCAGGGTGCAGAGCACCAACTGAAAACAGGCTGTGCTTTGAAAGAACAGCTCTGAAGCGACCCACTTTTTTCCCCCCAATGTCATTACTGGTGATGAGACATGGTGCTATTCTTATAACCCTGAAAGCAGACATCAAGCAAGCCAGTGGAGACACCATTATTACTTCACCCCAAACAACCTCATTAAGTGAAATCAAAGATCAAGACCAGGTGTCCTCAAACTACAGCTCACAGGCCACATGCAGCCCACCGAGGACATTTTTATCCAGCCTGCTGGGTGTTTTTACCCTGTTCATTTTTTTACTTCAAAATAAGATACGTGCCGTCTGCATTGGAATTTGTTCAGTTTTTTTTAAAACTATAGTCCGGCCCTCCAACAGGTCTGAGGGACAGTGAACTGGCCCTCTGTTTAAAAAGTTTGAGGACCCCTGATCAAGACAATGCTCATTTGCCTTTTGGATGTGAGGGGATAGTGCATTTGGAGTTCATTCCACCAGGCCAGACTGTTAATCAAGCTTTCTATTTAGAGGTTCTGAAAAGATTGTATAACAGTGTGCAACAAAAGCGGCCTGATTTGTAGCAGGCAGGGGACTGGTTTTGCCACCATGACAATGCACCTGCTCATGCAACCATCTCAGTGCATCAGTTTTTGGCAAAGAACAGCATGCCTCTGTTGCCCCACACACCTTACTCACCTGACCTCGTTCTGTGTGATTTCTTTATGTTTCTATGAATGAAAAGGGGCATGAGAAGACAGCAATTTGATGACATAGAAGAGATAAAGGGAAAACGAGGGAGGTGCTGTCA
>NW_022111370.1:4165134-4165991 GCF_000313985.2 Echinops telfairi | reverse complement strand
ATGGCCACAAGCCCAACCCTGAGCCCTCTGCATCCTTTCCTTTAAAAAAAGAAAAAAGAGACAATTTTCCTTTTTGGGGGGTGGAGAAACCCTCTCGTACACCATTAATTGTCCATATGCAAGTTCAGGCTGAAGCTAAAGAAAATTAAAACAAGTCCTTGAGAAGCAAAATCAGATCTCAATTATATCCCAAATTAATTTAGAGATGATCTCAAAACCAGATTTGAGTCATTGAATGCTAATGGGCAAATCCTGTCAAATTGTGGAATGGTATCTGGAACATCAGAGAGTGATGAGAGCACCATAGAACTTCCTTGCAAGACGTTGAGCCACCTCAAAAGAAACAAACACAAGGAACTCCACTTTAGAGAAGAAATAAAGTGTGACATTAGGGCCCAGCCAAGAAGTTGTACCATCGCCAAGAATCAACACAGTCCAAGGAGCCACCCCAAAAGTATGGGGAATCCCAATAAGACTTTGCTGAACCTGGCCCTACGCTCAAAAGCCAGCCAAGCCACCTAAAGTGTGGAGAAACTCGATAAGACTTGACTGGGGCAGTGAAGACATCAAAGAGCCAGCCAAGCTGTCCCTAAAAACCCAGGTAGAGACGCTGACTTTTCAGAGAGCTAGGAACCAAGGAGATATCAGCTCCTGCTCTCTCCAACTCTACTCTGGGTGAGAACACCGATGAGGCAATGTTTATTGGGACTATGATGCTAGAATAATATGTGTGAAGAGTGCTGTTATTATGCTCATACTTGCCCCAATACTGTTATCCTTATTAGTTTGAGTTATTTTTAGATTGTTTGGTGTGTGTTTGCAGTGAATAAACCGAGCATTCGAAAATGTCTAAGAGG
>NW_022111370.1:4161931-4163141 GCF_000313985.2 Echinops telfairi | reverse complement strand
CGTAGGTCCAGGTCTGTTTGCTGGTCCCATGAGACCCTCCCCTCTGATCCTGAGGGAGATCTAGGCCCTGCCCCTCTTCGCCCAAAGTCCATTCTTGGGGATCCTGAGGGGCTCTGTAGCTCTGCTTTACTCCAATTGCTGATCTGTTATGCTTCATTCTCCCATTGTCTCCCCACCATGTGTTCCCATTATTGTCCCCTGTCTCCATATGCTCCAGTTAGGGGACAACATGTCTTGAGCTGTTGGTAGTCCCACAATCCTCTCTATGCCCCAGCAGCTCCATGCAGGGACCTCATCCACTGGGCTTGGTGTGCCCATATGGAGTCTAGGCTGACTTCCCCTTTCTCTTTTTTCCTTCTTGGTTTTCTTCCATCTGGGTATGGTAGGTCAGCTCCTTTCCCCCACCAGAAGGTCTAGTGCCATTCTCTGCGGCACACACTTCCAGGGTGGGGGTGAGACTGGTTCTGGTTGGGGAAGTCCCTGTAGTCCAGTCTTTTTATGGATTCCACTATGTGTTACGTTGCCCTCCTGGTTTGGCATGTCACGGTGGAATCTGTATGCACACTCCAATTCTGTGGAGACATGACCAATACTCTCCCCCTGGGTAGGTTAGTACCCCCATGTCATCATCTCAGTTTCTCCCAACCCCTATTCTTCATCCTCCTTCCCCCTTTACCCTTCTTTATGTTTGATTCACATGTGCCTCCCTGGGTTTGCTCTGACCTCCCCCAGACTGCCTGTGTTTCCACCCATATATTGTGAGATAGGTGTCTTTTATTCTTGCTGCCCTGATTCATGTTATACTTGTCTTTTTGAAATTGGCTTACCTCACTTAACATAATTCCTTCCAACTCTTCCCATGAAATGTCGTGCTTCATGTGATCATCTGTGCTGCATCATATTCATTGTGTGTATATGCCAGAGTTTACTAATCCACTCTTCTATCGATGGAAATGGAGGTTGTTTCCAACTCTTTGCGATTGTGAATTGCACGACAATCTACATTGGAGTACAGATGACTGGTCGTGTTTTATTTCTTACCTCCTCTGGGTATGTGCCCAGTAGAGGGATGGCTGGGTCATAAGGTAGATCAATTTTCATTTTATTTAAGTATCACCAGATCGCTTTCTACAATGGCTGTAAATATCTACATGACCACCAGCAGTGGAGGAGAGTTCCTATTTCACCACATCCCCTCCTACATTTGTTG
>NW_022111370.1:4158657-4160038 GCF_000313985.2 Echinops telfairi | reverse complement strand
TTGTTGAGGTTCTTGACCTCTGTTTGAGGTAATATAGGAAGGGACTGTTTTTCCAAGTATTTATCCATGTCTTCCATGTTTCCTAATTCATGAGAATACAGTCAGTCATAATACTTTGTGATTGTCCTTTTAATCTCTTTAGGGTCTGCTGTAATTACCCCTATTTCATTTCTCATCTTGGTTATTGATGTTTGTTCCTTCCTTTCCTTGGTTAGGTTCACCAGCGGTCTGTCAATTCTGTTGATCCTCCCACAGAACCAGCTTTTTGCTGCATTTATCTTTTGCATTGTTCTCTTTTCTTCCCATTAGTTTAACTCTGCCCTGATTTTTATTATTTCTTCTCTTTTGCTATTGGAGGGGTTGTTCTGGTGACTCTGTTTTAGTTGTTGGAGGTTTTGTGGTAACATATCAGTCATAAACCTCTCTTCTTTGTTCTTACATGCATTTATTGATATCAAGCTACCTTTGATAACTGCCTTCACTGAATCCCATAAGGTTGGAAACATTGTATTCTCATTCTCACTAGTTTCTAGAAACTTCCTAACATTCTCTCTAATCTTGGCCGGTACCCATTCATGTTGCAGAAGATTGTTGTTCATCCTCCAATTGATTCCCCTTCTTTTCTGGTCATCCTTTTATTAATCTCCAGTTTTATGGCATGGTGATCCGAGAATGACATCTGAATAATCTCTGTGTTTGAATTTACTCAGGCTTGACTTGTGTCCCAGCATGTGGTCTATTCTTCAAAACGAGCCATGTGGGCTTGAGAAGAATGTGGATTTGTGTGTGTGTGTGTGTGTGTGTGTGTGTGTGTGTGTTTGTTTGGAAAACTGTAAATGACTACCAGGCCCAGTTGCCTAATTGCATTGTTTAGCTCTATAGCTGCTTTGCTGAGCTTCTTTCCCAGTTATCTGTCTTTCTCTGATAGTGGAGTATTAAAGTCACCTACTATGATCGTTAAATCCATGATTTCTTTTTTCATCTTTTTAATAGTTCATTTGATGAAATTCACTGCTTCATTGTTGGGCTCATAAATATTCAACATGCTGATTCCTGGGTTACTGATCCTTTGAGCATTATATAGTGCCCCTCCTTGTCCCATTTTATGGTTTGAACCTTGAGGTCTATTTTGTCAGAGATTAGGGATTGCCACCCCTGCTTTTTTTAAGTTGCCTTTTGCCTGGTATACTTTCCACTTGCCTTTTATTCTTAGTTTATTTTTGTTTGTGTGTTTAAGATGTGTCTTGAAGGCAACAGATTATTGGGCTATATTTTCTGAGCCAGTCCTCAGGCCTTTGCCTTTTAATGTATGAATTGAGGTCATTGACTATCATAGTTATTATCACAATCTGTGAATCCATTGCTGTCATAACATGTCTTG
>NW_022111370.1:4143899-4156909 GCF_000313985.2 Echinops telfairi | reverse complement strand
TGCTGTTCTACTCTGACACACATTGGGTTGCCATGAGACAAAATTTACTTGGTAATAATTAATCAAATGAAGATAAGAAGATGGGTGCTTTGTCTGGACCATTGTGGATGAGTGTGTGTGGCATGGAAAAGTATTTGCTGCATTAGGGACCAGATCCTAAAGGGCCTAGTAAGACAGGAAAGCTTTGTGTTTGGGCGTGGGAACATAACTGGGGGATTTGATGCAGCAGATCAGTATTGTCTGACTTATGCTTTAGAAAGGTCACTCTTGTTGCCTTGCTAAGAATGGACTATAAGATATGATAGCTTTATCTGGAAGAATTGTTGTAGTAGTCAAAGTACTGGGATTGTATGAGATTTCAGGAGTGACTGAAGCTAGTCTACTCCAGACCACAGTTTGGTGGTAAAATGGGTAAGATTTGCAGAGGAATTGTTGAGCAGAGTGAAAGCAAGCAAGGATAACTCTGTGCTATAAGTTAATGAGTGACCAGATGATGGTACCATTTACTAAAGGGAAAACTAAAGAAGCAATTCTGAGGGATATATATATATAAATATATATATAGCCAAAAATAAGAGATTTTGAGAAGGTACAGCATCTGAAGCTAAGAGAATATATTAGAATTTGTGATTCACATTTGGGAAGCCTGAACATTTGGGTGGTGCTTAATATATTGGTTGCCATCTCTGAAGATGAGAACATAAATAGAGTAGATATTTCTCTTTGTGAATTCCTACACATTGAGTAACATTGAAAAGGGAGACTTGTAACCTTGTGACCTTTGGGATAGCAGTAAAACATGTAGTATCACTTAACAGGGGCAGGCCAATAGGATTGCCATGGAGGATAGGTCTTGCATCCAGGAATCACAACTCAACCAAAGATTGCTACAACAAACATGACAAGGAACCAAACTAATGAGATCACACAAGCAAGGGCAATAGGTGTCTGGGTGCCAGGCTGTTAGCGCAGGTGACAGGTGGTGACCAAAGTGATGATAGGCAACTGGAATTTAATAAGTTACCTTCTTGGCAAAACCCCATAAGTTAAGTTCATTTCAGTTTCAAGTCCATAAGTTATTTGTTAATTTGGAAGCTTCTTCTGACTCAGCTAGCTTCAGGGACTGATTAATTCAAGATTGGCAGGAATACCTCACGCCAGAGGCCCAAAGATATAGGGCCAGCAGATTTGATGGCATATCAGAAGGCAGGCTCCTGATTGCTTCTTGGATTAATAAACAGTATGGTCATCTCTAGGCTCAAGTCAAAAGAACCAGAAGTTGACAACCCAGATGCAAAATCCAGACCTAATAAAACACAAGCATGCGTACTCACAGCATTCACTCATGTAGGAAGTAGGCCACACCTTCAAGGGAACTTCTTTTTATTGTATCAGAGATGTGACTACAGTATGAGGTCGGGAGGCGGGGGTGGGTGTGGGGTAGTGGGTTACACTCTGTCCTAATCTTCTTATAATTGATTAGATATTCACAATAGGTATCGTTATGGAGTTTATTACATTGGGTTAACATCACATCTTGGGTTTTAACTAGGCTTCAATTGCCAAACAACTGATTGAGACTCCTGGCCCAGTCAAGTTGACACAAAACCTAACACACAAGACAAGTGATTGAACAATTCATTAAAAATAAGTTTAACATAAATACATTTTGCCTAACGTCAACTCAGAATTGTACTTACTACATTATGATTCTTAATAACCAAGGTGTATTGGATGGAGCCCTGGTGGTGTAGTGACTAAATATGGAGCTGCTATCTGTATATTCAGCAGTTCAAAACCACCAGCTGCTCTGAGGGAGAAAGATTGGACTTTCTATTCCCATAAATAGTTACAGTCTCAGAAACCCACAGGGGGTTGCCATGAGTTAGCATTTACTCGATTGCAGTGAGAAGGTACAGCTGACCTAAAGTGTGGTCCTTTCAATGGCATTCTTGGTATAGGAACACTGGGCAATGAAAAGGAATCACAGAACAATTGATACATGTGGATTATGAAAAGTAAGAAAACTAATTTTACTATAGATTACCAGAGGAAGAAAATAGAAGCCATAAAATAACACAACTAAAATGACCCATAGAAGCAAGAATGACAAGACCTCGGTTCACTTACAATGGACATGCTATCAAGAAAATCCAATAGATAAAAAAGAGACATCACATTTGGTCCAGAGTCAGTGAAATCTAGAGATAGATTGACACAGCAGTCACAGCGATGGGGTTAAGCATACCGATGACCCTGCTATTGTCCAGGACTCAGCAACCTTTTGTCATGGATTTCCCTGAGTCGAAGATGCCTTGATAGTATCTAACAGCAGTGTTCTGGCACTCACTAACCAGAATCATTAACAATATAAATGAAACTTCTTAACTCATGTAGGATATTTTTGATAATTATTTTCGCATTTCTATGGAATAAGTGTACTTTCCTAATATATCATTTTGGGAGGGTGATCTTTAAGTACAAATCATAGTTATGAAATAGAGAGGTATTTTTTCCTGGAGTTGTGAACTTGATGCAGTTAACACAGTGGAGTCTGTCAAACCTTTAATCAGAGGCAGTTACTTTGATTTTCTAAAATTAAATAGCAAATCAGTTTGTCATCAGGTCTGAGAATTACTGCATTTCTGAAATCACTTCGTATACCCCAAAAGAGTATTACTGGATATGAATAATAACAACCTACAAATATATTGATGATAATGAACATCTGAATGTTCTGTAAGAAATTAAAGAGGAAAAAGAAGTCCCTGACAAGCATGAATAGTGACTCATGATGGCCAGAATTTTTAAAAATTTATGATCATTACAACATGAAAAATAATTATGAATAATAAAAATCTGTTACGATAATTAGCTGTAATGAATGCTCATGGCGAGCTAAATGAACTGGAACAATTTAAGGCAATAGCACATAATTTGCATTTTGTGTTGTGTCAGAATATTTTATCATTAGGATGAGACTGAGAAAGACAAAAGAGAAAGATACTAAGACTGAGGAGAGAAATGGGGAGCAGGAAATGAGAAATACAATGATCGGTTAGGATTTCTGTATTTCTGTGAGTTGGAATGGACACCACAATCATGGGCATCTTCTAAAAAGAGTGAAACATGCTATATGTTGCAGTGTTCACTTTTTACTGCCGTTTCAATTTCTTCTTGGATGATGTCAACAATATGGGGAAGTAAAAGATAATTAATGTGGCTGACATTCAAATAAGAAAAATGTTTGAACCACCACTTGTCATTAATACAGTATGCAACCTGGTCAAGTATTTAAACTGATTCCAGCCCCTATGACTTCTGAACAAGTGGAATAATAATGGCTATACCACAAAGTTATGTGGGGAAGTCAATCTGTACTATCAATGGTCACTATGTACTTGGCCTCCTCCTAGATAGACTCCCATGAACTAAGTGATTTAGGCATCTAGGACAATAGCCTTAGTCAGTAAATATTATAATTATTTATTTTGCAGTTGGGAAAATTGAGACATAAAGTGATTGACTACATATATTAAGTGATGACATGCGGTTGGTTACAGCTCTAGCACTTACTGTATATACTTGAGTATAAGCTGAGTTTTTCAGCATATTTTTAATGCAGTTTTTTTGGTCAATGCCACTGTAGGTATTTGGGTCAGCTTATACTCGAGTGTATACGGTACATCTCAATGTAGCTCAAAGCAGCCTACCCTAGCTTGCCTGTGTCTGGAGCACAACTGAAAGGTCAATACATGGGAGCTATCACAATTTTTCATATTGCCTTTGTGTGTGTGAGACAGTGTGTACTTGCATATATGCCCTTACAGTAATTAATTTAACTCCGCAACTTGAAGGGTAGCATTCAGAGATCGTTTTCAAATGTCCCTGATGTAAATAGTCCTTTTCAGCATGGCTCCCTGCAATGTAAAATAACAAAGTTACCACAAAATGACTTTCTCAGTTGGAGGGTGATGGCAGCTCCTGGCAGGAACTGTCATCCTTAATCCTGAGGGGCAGGTTTTTCTGACATGCAGCAGGGCTGAAAGACCATCACTCATCATCCAGGGTGGCCTCTCTCCCCAGCCCATGCCTCTACCTACAGGGCCATATTCTTGGTGTCTTTGATCTCTCTCTTTAGACTTCCTTGGTACCTGGCTTCAGGGCCTCTGGGTTGATACTGGGGTTTGTTGTAAGGAATTCTGGGAGTTTCTGCAGCAGACATGTGGTCCTGGAATGGGAAAAATGGGATGCCTACCTAAGATTTCATGTTTTAGGGTGTTTTTTTTTAATTCCACACCAGTTTTTATTTTGAGAATATGTGTGGATTACATTTCGTCCTTCTCAAAGTATTTGTTCCTGTATGTATGTATGTAGGCATGTATGTATTTGTTTGCTTATTTACTTATTTGTCTATCTATCCATTCATTTATTTTTCTCTTTCTTTTAAAATTTTTTGCTATTTTTATTGATATATATTACACATTCCAATATATTTATTCACATATAACTCTGTTGTTTAATCCCATTAGGTAGGGTTATCCAATCATCAAAGCTATCAGCTCGCCTTTCCTTCCCGTCCCCTCCTCCCCCATCTCTTTCTGTGCCCTCAGGGAACCATTACTCCTCTTACTCTGTGTGAGGGGTCATCTATCTTGACTTCCATGTATGGGGCAATCTTAAATATACAAATGAATATACACAAATCTAACTTGATTAATGAGGTAAAGCACATAAGCCCTTAATAGTAAGGGAAGTAAATTTCAGAAAACTAGAGGATAGTAATGTGGTTTATCAGTGTCACACCACACCCTGACTTTTTCATCTGTTCCATGTGGCCCTTCTGAGAGGAACTGTTCAAATTGTCTTTCAGGTTGATTGGGGGATCTCTATTGCATTCATGTCCTTTCACATAGATTTGGCTGTGTGTTTTTGAACTCCTGATATCTCTTCCTGTTGACACCTCATGATCACATTTTTTGAGGACTAAAGTGCATCTAACCCAAGCCATCATATGTTCAATTGTGTCATATGCATGCAAAAGTTCGACAATGAATAAAGAAGGTGGGAGAAAAAAGGATGTCTTTGAATTATACTGTAGGTGAGAAATATGGAATATTCCAGAGAATGCCAGAGAATAAAGATAAATGGAGGCACTGATGGGAGTTAGATAGCTAACCACAAGGTTGGCAGTTCACACTCACCAGGTGATACAAGGGACAAAGATGAAGCTTTATGCTCCTGTAAAGATTTATAGTCACAAAAGCCCTAGCTAGATTCACGATGAGTTCAAATCAACTCAATGGCAGTGGGTTCATAGTGACCCACTCATATCTACAATAGAATACAACACCACCTGGTCCTGTGCCATCCTCACAATTGTTTTATGTTTGAGCCCCTTATTGCAGCCATCGTGTCAGTCCTTCTTGTCAAGGTCATTGCTATAATTTTCTGATAGTCTGCTTTAGCAAGCATGATGAGTCTCTAGGGACTGGCCTCTACTGACAACATGTCCAAAATATGTAAGACAAAGTCTCACCATTCTTGCTTCTAAAGAGCATTCTGGTCTTATTTCTTCCAAGACAGATTTATGTGTCCTATTGACATTCCTTGGTACTCTCAATATTCTTTGCCAACACCATGATTGAAATGCATCAATTCTTCTTCAGTCTCCCTTACTTAATGTACAACTTTCACACAGATGAGGTAACTAAAACACCATGATTTTGGTCAGTCAGGCCAACCTCAATCCTCAAAGTAATTCCCCCGCTTTTCAACACTCCAATGAGGTCTTGTGCAACAGATTTACTTAATTCAGGATAGCATTTGACCTCCTCACTGCTGCTTCCAATTGAAAGCTTTCAAACTTTTCTTAATTTACTATATTATCTATTGGTCTAGCTACCTAGAAATACCCACTTAGATAATATGAAGTAGCTCTTTATTACAGTCCTTCAACTTTCATTTTGACAACTGAAAATAGAGCACATATTTGTAGACCTCTTTTTTTACTTCTTCATGAGGTAGTATCAGAGAAGCGTTGTATAATAAGAATGTCATGGACTTCGCACACTTGGTGAGAAACCTGGATTGGTTTACACAGAATTATTTTCAAAAGCAGAACTTAGTCAAGATGCTGATGGACTTTCTTCATCATATTGAGACATAAAATAAATGCAAAACTGAATATCAGAATCAATTAACATTTAATGTGACTTATGTTGTGCTTTGGGGCCTTTGTACTATGTGGTACCCTAAAAGAACACATGACTGGGAAGCCTAGCCCCCTCCTTTCCAATCTACATAGCTTTACCTAGCCCCCTCCTTTCCAATCTACATAGCTTTACCTTCTTTCTTGTCCCCAGGTGGCCTCCCTTACCATTCTCCTGCCTCTTCCTGCTCTTTGAGAGCAGAAGGTATGCTACCTTCTCCAAGCACCGTGAACACAGCTGGGGGATTTTCTGGTCCCCACAGTTTGCTTGCTCTTCCTCGAATCCCTAGAGCAAGGGGTGGCTTGCCAAGCTCTCTTTTCCTCTTGCTTTGGGTTGGCATCTAGTTGATGGCAGTGCATTTGGTTTTTCTGGATCTTTCCTTCTTAAGGAGGTGCTTCCACTTGTCAGACAAATGCCTCCAGGATGAACAGAGGACCCTAGGGATTTTCTTTTAAGGTTTTTTTTTTTTTTTTTAAAAAAGGAGGAAAGTTCCCTTTTGGCAACATATTTCCCTTTAGCAAACAGCTCCGGCTCCAAGTTACCACAGTGGCGTCAAGGGGCTGAGTATGATCACTGCACCATCTTCCTCTTGGGACAAAAAGTCTGATAGGATGTAGAGGTTCTCCTTTGCGGAAAGGGCATACTTTTCACTTAGTTGTTGTGAAAATATCACATATAAAAATTATTATTTTTAAATCCAAAAGAATTTGGTTTATTATCAAGCACATGGGTTGTACTCATAGCTGGCATTACACGTCGGCAGAACAGAATCCTCCTTTTTCCCCAGCCCAAGAAACCAATCCTGGACCACCAAGTATCTCAGATCCCAAGAAAACATTATTTGACTGTATTTTCCTTGTTGATCATTTGTTAATCAGGGAAAGAGGAAGAGTAGGAAAAAAAACCTGAAAGACATTTATTGTGTAGAATATTTATGAAGGAATGAGGGCATCGTTTCTCTTTACTGAAACAGTGGATTTCAGGGATCTCTCAGGGATTAGAAGATGACTCGATTCTGCTTCCCATTTTGCCTTTTTTCCCCCCCTTTCCCATGGGACCTGGTGTAACCATTTTCGTTCCCAGCTTACAAAGTAGGCTTTCTTAGGAAAGCAGTATGTGACTGGTTGTTTGAACCCCCTTTAATGACAGAGTTCAAAGTCTTTTACTCTATGGTCCCGGCTTGTTGATTTTACATTAATTGTGTACATTTGGGTCAAGTAAATTTTTCTCTGCACCACATACTTTCATGTAAGGTAAGGACAGTTGGACATCAAAATATAAATTCCCCCAGGAAGGGCTTAAAATGACTTCTTTTGATAGCATTCTGCTTGACATGTTCCGTGCACCCATCACATCAAAGCTGATACTCTCTTAAGGGGGGAAAACTAATGGAAAGGTTGGTTCAATTTTGTTTTTCTTAGAAAATGCACATTTTAGCTTTCTCAACATGTATAAGTTCAAAACCATCGATGTTTTCCAACAGGATTTTCAATAACCTTGAAAAGAGATGTAGAGCATGCAGTTCTTTTTTAATACAACACAGAACCTGACAGATTTTAGGAGAAGTTGTTAGAGGAGGTCACGCAGGCAGTTCCATAAAATGTTTAATGTTGACCTCCATGGGCAAGAATGGAGGTTTTCAAATTACTTTTTCTTCTTGAATGGTGATAAATTGACACAGTGGATGTGGTATACCATCTTTACTATTATCAATTTCAAACTCTTAGGTTTAGACTTTCTGATATACTTGAGCCATCACAAAAGATTTCTGCTTGTGCAGGAGATGAATAGCTTGGATCAGGAGCAAATTATTTTCTTGGAGGGATCTTAAAATACTTGACTGAATATTATCATTGATGGGAAGATGTTATGGAAGTAAAATACATAGCCTGATTGTAGGTTGTGCCCCTGTCTACTCTTTCTAAAATGTCATTTAGAAAGGTGATTTGGAATTGAAATGGTTAGGGCTTCCCAAATATTTTTGCTATGATGAAAGTGATGACAATTTACATAACAAAACTCTTATAAAATAATAACCCTAAGATTACAGGCATTTATTTATTTGATAATAACTATTCAGTATTCAGTAAGTGCCATATGTACAGTGAGAATGATGAGATAAATGCTACTGTTAGTGTCCTTAAGTTGCAACATATCTACTGCAAGTGGTAGCTCCTCAACTGTTCTCATGGGGACACATGCTCAGAATATGAGCATCTATCAAGGGAGGGATGACCATAAAGGAGTCTTGGACCAGGAAACCATCGAATTTACTTTTGCCTGTAAAGTATCTCTGTGGAGGAGAGCATATGGGGAAATTGATAAAACTGAATAGTTTCAGTCAATTTGCCAAACAAATAAACTTGCTTTTACCTAAAGCTGCTCTAACCTTTCCATTTACATTGGAAAGAGGCCAAGTTCGTGGGGGTACAGAGATGATCACTGGTTGGGCCATGAAGGATACAGTATCTAAGATTTCTCGTGGTTAGAAGCTCTCTAAATATGAGGGACACTTGTCTTCCTGTGATCTCTTCCAAAGTTAAGTCTTTTACACCAATTGCACCAAACATTGATTATATCCTATTGCTCACACATCATATCTCCAGCACATACTTTTTCTTCTGCATTCTAGATCTATATTACCAACCATATACATCTCTACTTCTTCAGAAAATCTTGGTGGTATCTCCAGAAGAACTTCTTTTGATCACAACAGTTTGATGAATATCATCAAAGTATACTTAAATAGAACTCCTGATTTTTACATATTTACTCTTCTCCTTAAGTTCCTCCCATATCCAAATAATTTTACCTCTTAAGTTTCTCTAGAATCTATTAACTTCTCTACATATCTAGCACAAAAATCCTGCTATCATTATCATAAATTCTTGATGGAATATTTGGAAAAGCAAATACCGCATTTTCATTGTCAGTTGCTATTGAATTGGCTTGAATTTATGGCGAATTTATATATGGCAAACATAATGTTGTCCATGCTGGCACCATCTTTATGATTATTGGGGGGTTTTAGCCTGAGGAAATGGCAGATTAACCATACCTGACTTCCTTTAGCTACACGTGGGAGAAGGCGAATCTATCTGGACACGAGCCCAAGGCTAATTGTCACAAGGTACAGATCAGACATGTCTCCACCTCCATCCTTATTTATTCTAATCTGACACCAACTATTCCTCCCATGACACTCTACTTTCCTGTTGAGCTTGTGAATTCATTGCAATGATCATATAGAAGTCACAGATAATACTCAAAGCCGTGGGAGTTTATTAGAGAAATTAACATGCGACCACAGCCAGGATCAGAAAACATTAAGGATCTAGCCATTGGTCTACACAACACCTCTCCTCAGCCATCAGCCACATTTCTCTCTCTCTGGTCCATAGCTTGGAATTCCACCTACTCTGCCTCACAATCTCAAAGTCTTGGCACGGCTCCTCTTCTCGGTCTTGGTCATGACATGGCATGGCTTCTGCTGCCTTCGCCACTTCAGGCAAGGTTTCAAACACGTTCAGCTGGTACCTCATTCTTTCTTGGTGGTCCTGGGCATTCTCTGTCTCTCGGTCTCAGAGGGCTCTCTTACCTACAAAGGAATGACAACCAGTACTGACCAATATCTGCTATTATTATTTCACTCTCTATTTGTATGGCCCCCACGTGATCATTTGGTGAGAATTACAGAGACTTGGGTGGAAGCACATTAAAAAATAGCACGTCAGCATAGGCCCATTGCATCTCTGCATCAATTCTCCTCATGGAGGGTTTCCCTTGTTTTCACCGATCCTCTACTTCACCAAGTGTGACGTCCTTGTGAAGGGATTGGTCTTTCTTGATGACATGTGCACAGTAAGCAAGTTAGAGTCTCACTCTCTGGCTTCTAATTCTGGCGATCTTTCCTCCCATACTGATTTGCATATGCTTCTTTAGTCCACAGCACATTTCATCTTTTTTGCAATCTCAAATGGGTGAAAGCCTGTTCCATTATCAGGTCTTGCATACCTATGAGGCAATGGACAGGAATATGATTTGGGTAAGCTACACCTTAGTCATAGAGGTTAAATATTTTCTTTTTAAAACATTAAAGAGGTCTTTTGCAGTAGATTTTCTCAATGCAATACATCATATGATTCCATGACTATGACATTCATGGACCTTGATTGTTGATCTTAGTAGAATAACATTTTTAACAATTTTAATGTATTTTCCATTTATTATGATGTTGATTATGAAACCACTTTTGAGAATTTTCCTTTGCTTTATGTTTCGGGGTAGTTCGATTACAAGTTGTAACTTTTGACTTCAAAGGTTTAGTTGTCTTCTCTTTGGAAGCAAAGTTGTCATCTGCATGATCCCAGGCTTTGGGGTGTCTTCCTCCAATCTGGATGTGGTGTTCTCCTTCCTGTCATCCAGCTGCTCAGCAGGCAAACTGCACATGTGATGCAAAATGATACAACTGTGCTCTCTGTCTTTTACATCTTTTCTAATGTAAGAACTTATAATATGCCTTTGTTTGTTTGAACAACGGCCTCGATCCATGTACATATTTTGCATGAGCACGATGATAGGTGCTAGGGTTCTCATTCTTAGTAATATTATCAGTGTGTTTAAAAATCCATACAATCAAACGCATTCACATAGTTGTTTGACCTTCTACCCCCTTTGCAGAAAAAAATTTAAAAAATGTAACCACCTTCTTGGCAATTAAAAACATTTTTCCTATAACCTATGATACAGAATATAGTGTAGGTATCTGCTTTTGCAATCTCCACCCAAACCCCCCATCATTTCAGTACCACCAGGTGATATCACTCACTTTGGGAAACTTTAACATAACCTATAGAACAGGTCATTTTATTTTCTGTTTTTCTCATCTTCCTGCAAAGGTGCATCTGAAGTCATCAATGACATCCCTCATTCGAAGTCCTCTTCTGAATCTGGATTAAACTTTGTGTAGTTCTCTATCAATGGGTGGCTACTTCTGTACATTTTTACCTTTTACCTTTTGCCTTCTAATTCTTTCTCAGTACTGCATGTAATAACGTCTTCAAGATATAGATCATATAGTAACACCATGAACCTCCATTTTCAAACCATTTGAAAATCCAAATGGTTTACTATAGTTCTACCTAGTCTGCAAACACTAACTGGCTAAGCCTAGGTGAGCAATAGCTTCCTTTCTCACCTTTTAATGTTCATGCTCTGTGAACCAGCCACATTGTCTGTAAACCAGCCACATTGACTTTCTTGCTTTTTTTTAATGGAAACTTTTCTTTTAAACTGCAGGGACTTTGAAGACTTTTTTTTCTTTCCATGTAGGATATTCTTCTTTCACCTACATATCATTCAGAGTGTATCTTAGTTGGTCCATTTTCAATGAAACCTTCTTGATTTTTGAGTCAATTATAAGAGATGCCCTCAATGTGCTACAGACCTTGATTTTAATCACACAGACCTTGTTTTTATCACATAATTCCCATCCGCATTGGTGTGGCTATTTGAATAAAATATAGTTCACATCCACGCTGTAAATTCCAGTTCACTAAGAGAAAGGCTCTTTGGTTTCTGAATGCATCTTCCCTATTTAGAACACTGCTAGGTACATAGTGGATGTTCAATATTGACTTGATCCAAGAAAGAATGAAGAAGCAAATGGATGGTTTATTGTTGACTTTTCCCAAATAAACATTGATTGTGTGTGTGCGTGTGTGTGTGTGAGAGAGAGACACTGTATTGTTTGCATTGTATCACCAGTATCCAGTATGTTACAAGGAAAGGAATAATTTTCCACTTGAAGAATTTTAAGACAACCATCCCTAGCTGGCTGATTTTAGATTTCTGGGTTTAAGATGTTGATAGCTGACTGTAGGGAGACGCAGCTGCTGAAGAGAAGGAACAAATCAGCAGACACGCTAAATAAAAGAGACTATGTGTCCTTTAAGGGACGCAGACAGTGGCTCTGCTTCCTAAATGACTTTCTTCTTTTCTCCTATCCATTCCCATCCTCCTTTCTTGTCTCTTCCTCCTCCTCCTCCTCCTCCATTCTTTTCTTCATTCTTTCTTTCTTGATTTACAAGTCTTGGTGTACCTTGATCTTTGATTTGGTGTTTGAATTCTGTGGAATATTTGTCTATCTACAATACATCTCAACCTTGATCTTCCATTTAAACACTTATTTCATAAACTCTCCATCCTTGTGGTGGAAAGATCGCTGAATAGAACAATGTGCTTCTGAGGGAGAATTCACCACCCAATTGTGCTTGAGTTCCTCCCCAGGACCTTTTATCCTTCTCATATTTCTCACTATTTCAAATGCATATAAAATACAACAGTGGAGGACACTATTTGGTTGGCCTTGGATTAAAGGGATTGATGTTTTGAACCCTGAATTTAAGTGGAAATACAATGAATTCAGCATCCAGAAACAAGTGCAACACTAACGAAAGCTTCCTCCATGGGTATTTGCTGGCTTTTTACATTAGCCAGGACCTCTGCTGGGTTTTGCTGAATACTGCTCTGATTGTAGATCCCCTTTCCAAGATGGAGTTTGTTAAGTGTACAGTAGTATCGGCTTTCTCCATGTTTGAACCAGAAGAATGGACAAATCTGTTTGGCAGAAGGACAGTCAGAAGGTAGCCAGGGGAACAGGGCACTAATCCACACAGGGAGAGGGTGTCGATTGTGTCCCCACAGGGAAATAGGGACCAGACTTCAACCCGGAGCTCCAAGACAGGAACACAACACGCTGACATGAAGTAAGGAACCGATGGAGAGGCCTGAGGGGCC
>NW_022111370.1:4136160-4139920 GCF_000313985.2 Echinops telfairi | reverse complement strand
CTGTAAGCAAATGACCATCAAAATCACCTAGTAGATTCATAGCACCATTTTGGCCTTGACACCTCAGTCTCCGTGTATCGGGCACTCACTCTGTGGTACCGGCCAGTAGGGCATGCCCGTTTTCCCTTCTCTCTTTATGACTAGGGGCTGGATAGCATGACGGGCTGCTTCTTCATTCCCTTTTCTGTATAATTGCATCTTTGCAAGCAGGTCATTTAGTCCATAAGCATTGTCACGTATTCTATTCAACAAATATTTACGAGACATATTTGGACTGTAAGCATATATTTAACATATTCAATATTTCACATTTGCGTTTCTCTTTCCTCTAAACTATATCTCTTATTGATTTGTCCATAGGCACACACATGTTTCTTTAAGGTTTGGAAAAATGCACACTTTATCTTACAACACAGATCATCCCTTATTGACGGAGCAATTCTGTACTTGTCCAGCTTCCGTTTCATATCTTCTTATTCAGCCACAGAGTACTCTGATGGCTTTGGCTAACCAATTAATGAAAGAAAAAAAAGAAAGAAAGAAAGCAAAAAAGTTTGAATAAGAAATTCCAATCCACTGATGTCAGTATTAGAGAAATAATTTTCAGTAAACCTAAAATAGTGGGCACCTGTGGTGGTTAGCTCATTTAATGCTAGCTTGAAGGTGTATAGATGTGTAGGGGTGGACTCCAATCTACCAACCAGGTCACAGCCTGATTCTACTTCCTCCGGAGTGAGGAGTCCTTTTCTCGGCCGTCCTGTCTGGTGGGACTTTGGTGGCCGCCCAGAGAGTTGCCAGTGTCCTGCCATACTTCCACTGCTATTGCATCTACTGGCCTGTGATCTTCCTGCATTCTGCATCATTTCATGTTGTTGCATGAATCTGATATGAGACTTATAGACTAGTACTGGACTCATGGACTTGAGTTGGATTGGATAGGGATGCTTTCTACATACATAATTACTTTTGATATAAAACTCATTCTTTTATTTCTATTTTTTTTGTAACCCTCTAGGGTCTTTTTCACTTTTGTTTTTCCCATTTTATTGGGAGCTCTATAGATATTATAATGATCCATAGTTCAATTCAATCAAGTATGATTGTATAATTGTTGTCACCATTATTTTCAAAACATTTTCTTTCTTCTTGCACTCTTTGGTATCAGTTCCCCTTTATCCCCACCCTCCCCCACCCTATCCCCTAAGAACCCTTATTATATTACAAATTATTATTATTGTTATTTCTCTCCCCCCACATCTTACAATATCCAGTGTATCTGTTCACCTACCATTCTGTCACTTGATCCTTCAAGTGGGATTATATAACTGTCACTGGATTTATGGATTTTTTTCTCTAGTCAAACTGGCCTAACAGAACACCTGCACGTGATGGTGGATTTATATACTCTGAGTCACAGGGTTCAAGAGCTAATCTTACCTTTTTAATACTAAAAATACTAATAGCTTATAGATTGATAGAATTTTATTTTGGAATCAGGTATATGATAATGACTCTGTTATAATGTTCTTTTTGTCTGTAATTTATATTTGTCGACAGTTTTAAAATTCTAAGATAATAAGGAGGATATAATTTCAATATGTTCATGTCTAGGATGCAGCACACAGTTGGTCCTCAGTATATATTAATACCGTTTCATTTTAATTAAAAACACGTGAAACTTATAAAGAATAAAATGGTCTTAAAGATGAAATGCAAACATCCAACCAAGTTGACCTCAAACCTACTACAAGCCTGGATTTTAGGGTAAAGTTAATATCATAAAAATTATTACCTAATATTGCAGTGTCTCAATTTTTGCTTTTTGTAAAGCAAGTAATAACAATGCAAAATGCTTCTATATATTTTTAGTATGTCTGTGTACAATAAGTAATTGGCCATGCCTGATATAGAACAGTGGTTTAAACAACCTCTATGCACCCAAACATCTATTATGTGTCCCATAAATAGGACAGCATAAAGTAATACAGGAAAAAACAAAAACAACTTGCTAAAGGGTTAAGGGACAGAGCTATATTGGGCTGAGGGTTGTGGATGTATATGGCTTTAATCATGGAATATTGTAAATGTACAATCAGAGTTTGTATTAAAAATGTAAATAGCTTTGAAGAATCATTGAATTAGAAATTGCAGCAGTGAGATCCCAGGGCAATGCAATTTTCCTAACAATAATAACCACCACTCAGTAAGAATTTTTAGTTTGCCAGGCACGGGGCTAGGCAAATTGAGTTCATTACCTTTCCACCTTATAACAACCTTAAAAGATAGGTATTACCCTACATTTAATTATGAACAAACTGAAGTGGAAACAGTTTAGCAAACTTGCCTAGGGGCATGAAATAGAAACTAATAGAACAAAGTTTGCCTTTAGGCCTCACCGATATGAAGGGATATTCTCTTTTGGTATCTTTCTCTTCGCGGGGGGCAGGGGGGGTTGTTGGTATAAAGATGATAATACTGAAAATTAGAGTTATGATGGAAGGTTTCTCATGAGAAAGATGTTATCTACCCACTTTGCATATAATTTCAGATTTAATCCTACAGGAACATGGTGAAGAAAGGAGGAACAGAGGATTTATCTGGTTTGGCCAACTTCACAGAGCTGGAATGTGAAATCAGGATCTTAAGAGCAGAGTTGTTAGTTATCATGTAATTGATTCTGACGCATGGCACCTTATGTACTATGTTCTTTTTTATTATGATTGTGACATCATTCCTTTTCAACTTGTTCTGAGACAGAGGACCATGATTATTAGATTCCAAAATGGCCAATATCAGTTCCTTTCATTTCACTAATGCCAGCAATATGCAACTTTAATTACCCATTTCATTTTTGGCGACTTCCAATTGTCCTTGATTTTAACTTTGCACATTCCATGTTTGGACATCCAATTACTAATGGATGTTTGCACTTGTAACTTCTCATTTTGAGTCATGCCACATCTGTAAACAAAGGTCCAGAGAACTTTAATCCAGTCACATCATTCAAGCTGACTCCATGCAAAGAAGCCTTTCCTTGTTGGATTTTGATAGCTTTCCAACCTAGGTAGGTTTATTTCCCACCAACCTCAATCCTGTACCTAGAGAAGTTCTGTTGTTAGGACCCATAAGATTTTCATTGGTTGTTGTTATTGTTGCCGGGTGCCCTCAAGTAAGCTCTGACTCATAGGAACCACACGGACAACAGAATGAAGCACTGTCATCAGCCCCACAGTGGTTCTTATGTTTGATCCCATTGTCACAGACACTTTGTCAATTCATATTGTCAGGGCCCTTCCTCTTTTTTGCTGCCCCTCTACTGTACCAAGCATACTGTCCTTCTCTAGGGTCTGGTCTCTCCTGACAACATGTTCAAAGCATGTGACACAAAGTCTTGCCATCTTGGTTCCGAGGAGCATTCTGGTTGTACTTCCCCCAAGACCGATCTGTTTGCTCTTTGGGCAGTCCATGTTAATTTCAATATTCTTCACCAACACCATGGTTCAAATGCATTAATTTACCTCCAGTCTCCCTGATTCAATATCCAATTTTCACATACATAAGAAGTGATTGGAAATACAGTGGCTTGGGTCCTCAAAGTAGCATTCTTACTTGTCAACACTTCAAATAGGTTTTTTTTATTTTTTATTTTTTTTTGCATCAGAATTATGTAAGCTAAAGTGCCCTTTGATCTAGACTGCTGTTTCCATGAGCATTGATTATGTATCCAGGAAAGATAACATCGTTGACCATTTCAACCTTT
>NW_022111370.1:4114527-4135838 GCF_000313985.2 Echinops telfairi | reverse complement strand
TGGTACTTGACATAGAGGTGACATAGACTTCCACAACACAGCAATGGGCTGGTCACCATAAACTGTGTGAGCAATGAGCAAATTCATGATGGTTAGGTAAGGAATATGTAGACAGTACCTAGCGTATATGAAGCAACAAGTAAATCCTGATGGATTTTGTTGGTGCAAATGAATAATGCACTTGATTACTGCTAACCAAATTTTGGCAGCTGGAGCTTACAAAAAGGTACCTGAAAAAAATCTTACTGCCTGAAAAAATCATGAAATAAAAATTATTTACATGGAACTGAGTTCTACTGGACACACAGGGGTTTGTCATGAGATGGAATTGATTACATAGTAATTATTTTGTGTATTTGTTTGTTTTAAATAAATGTTACTTTCATTCCCCCTTCATTGGATATTTTGCTAAATGGATCATGAAAATGATAACACACGAGTATAATGAACAGATACATAGAAACAAATACAAACCTGACAAAGGATAGCACTCATATCTATTGTTTGTATGACATTTCAGTCCTCCTATTCACAAAAGAGTTATTATGTTTTGAATTAAGTTATAGAAATATCTGGCAGGGCCATCACTTTTTGGTTATGTCTATTTCCTAAGCTCTTGTAGTCAGAGCATTTTCATTGAAATGCCGAGCAATTTCTGATTACTCTTTGTTTTATGACCTTTCACTTAGTGTGCAATCTATTTGACAGTGCTCATCCAACACCTATAGCAATTTCATCTGATTTGAGAGCAAGTCTTCCTGAGACACTAACTTAGGTCTGAATAAATCAAATATAATCCAATACTTCTGCAATTCTCCCTTTATCAACTGATCTCCAAATGGTGTGACAAAAAGAATCATGTATATTTTTAGCATGATTTGTGTCTTTGGAAGTCCATGCTAATTTCAGCCCATACTCGAGTGCTATTTTTTCTAAACAGGATATTTTTATGAAAAGGTAGTTTATCAAGCTCGTGGAGGTAGAAATAAATGTGTGTGTGCATGAGAGGGGGTTTTCTACCACCATCTTATGGTAGGTCATTGGGTCTCATTTGCCTTCATGAATTTAGACAAAATTTTTGAAGATACTGTTCTGGGAATATTTATTTTGTATTTAATCATGTTCTGCCACCCATACAGGCACACAATTCACGTGTGTATATTTCTCATCTCTTTAAATATAATATCTTTATATGGAAGCCAGGAAAAGTCTTTTATGTTCATTTTTTTCCCGTGCCTACCTGAGAGACAAATAATTGACAATCCACAATTCTAGTTGGTTCATGTTCTCAGTAAACAAAGGAGTTGTCCAAAGTTGTAGGTGAGCCACTCATTGGCAGCATACAAACCTTGCCTATAATCTTTTGACTCTGAGTAGCAGTTAGCAGTCAGAATTCATGGGCAAGTTATTTAAACTTCAGCTATTTTATCTGTGCAGTGAGGCTAATAACAGCACCAGTAACATGGAGATAAATGAGGCAATTAACATTTTGGTGGCACTTTGTAAGGGCTGGAAAATTATTGACATTTGTTATTTATTTAAACATATTTAAGCCAATTAATTATGCCAAAAATCACTTTACTTCTGTCTTCAGGGAGAAGGAGATGCCAGATTCAGGATGTTGTTGTTACTCTTAGTTGCCCTTGTGAGTCAATGCCAACTCATGGCAGCCCTCTATGCTGTAGAGTAGAATGACTCCAGAGAGTTTTCTTGACTCTCTGCTAAGTAGGGTATCTCTTAGGTTAGCAGTCAACGACAAGCTCAAGTGCAAAGGTTTACTAACGATCCACCCTGTGAGAACTCAGCACATGTATCTAAATGCCTATGAGAATTAGGGACAGTTCAAAATGAACGCATCCTTTGAACTGATGCATAAGGATAAATCATACAAAGGAGGGAAAACAGGGGAAATGCAGAGGTTGACACAGATGAGTAATTAGTGTGTGTATCTGAGAAGCATTCTCACACTTGCAATGTGTCATTGAACTCATTGGGCTGCTGATGACAAGGTCAGTAGTTTGAAATCATCAACTGCTCCTGAGAAGAAAGATGGGGCTTTCTACTTCTTTAGAGTTTCTGTCTTGGAAACTCACAGGGGGCCTTTCTGCCCAGTCCTATAGAATAACTATGAGTTGGCTTTGAGTTTGTTTGTTTGCTATTTTTAACTTATTGCGTATTTTTGTGTTATGTAAAGTCAGCTGGAAGGCCTTTCTTACAACATGCATGTATTAGCCTGGGCACTTTAGAGAAAGAAACCCACAGATACTCATGTATAAGAGACAGTTTTACATATAGGTTAAGTGCACATCAAGAAAACATCCCAAACCAGTGCTGCCCAAGCCCACAAGTTCAACATTAACTCATTAACCCATATGTCCAACACCAATCCACAAAGTCCTCCTCCATCTCACAAAACACACAGTGATGCTGACTGCAGGGGGAAAGCCGAATCAGTGAATGAGTAAACAGCTCAGAGCTGGCAGGGGTCTCCACATGGCTGCTCCAGCACCCAGGGCTTCATTGGGGTAGGTTCATGTGGCTTCTCCTCAGGGATGTCTTGCAGGAAGTGAGCCTTCCCAGCTGAAGAAGGAATTGGCTAAGGCAGCTGCACCCAGGTCCAACCATCACAAAGCAAGAGACCCAAGAACTCAAAAGGCAAGGATCACTGAGCCATTTATCCCTCCACCCTTCCATTAACCTCATATGTGTTTATCGGCCAGGTTGGCACAATAAACTAACTCAATGCACTATTTATTTTTATTGTTGTTAGGTGCCATCCAGTCAATTATGAGTCATAGCAGACTCTATGCATGACAGGACAAAACACTGCCCTGCCCTGCACTAGCCCCATATTTTTCCCCTGCCCAAGCTCATTGTTGCAGCCACTGTATCAATCCATCTCCTTAAGGGTCATCTTCTTATATTGTTTCCCTTTCACTTTACCAAGCATAACATCCTTTTCTGGGGATTGGTCTCTCCTGACAATACATCCAAAGTACGTAAAATGAAGCTTTGCCATCCTTGGTTCTAAGAAGCAATCTGGTTGGATTTCTTCCAAGATGGATCGGTTTGTCCTTTTAGCAGCCCATAGTACTTTCAATATTCTTTTCTAGCACCATAATCCAGATGCGCGGATTTTCCTTCCATCTTCCTTATTCAGTGGGCAACTGCCACATGCATACGAAGCAATCGTAAACACCATGGTTTGGGTCAGACACAACTACGTCCTCAAATTAGCATCCTTGTTTTTCAATACTCTAATGGCATCTTGTGCAGCAAATTTATCTAATGGACTTTTACGCTCCAGACTCCTGCTTCCATGAACACTGCTTGTGGATCCAAGCAAGACAAAATCCTTGACAACTTCAACCTTTTCTTCATTTATCATGATGTTACCTACTGGCCTAGTTGTAGAGATCTTGATCTTCTTGACACTGAGTTCCAATCCATACTGAAGGCTTCTACCCTTGATCTTCATCAACACGTGTGTATGTCGGTGATATTTTAAATATCAGCAGGGTCACCTAAAGTGAACAGGTTTCAGCAGAGCTTCCAGACTAAGAACATACAAAATGAAAAAGCTATAGTTTGCCCACTTCAGAGGAAGTAGGCACTGAAAACCTTACACATTACTTAAAATTACGATATTCCTCTTGTAGGCTACATACTGAGCTGATAACTGCAAAGTTATCTGTGAATCCACCAGTATCCCTGAGAGAGAATGATGAGCCTTTCTACTTTTGTAGTGCTTTAAAGGTCTAGGAAACCAAAGGGGCTGTTCTAGCGTGTCTTACTGGGTTGCGATGAGAAAGAATCGATTTGATGGTGCTGTGTACCTACCTTCCCCAAATTTATACACTTAAAATATTTTCTGTTGGAGCTCCGCTGCACACTCACCCATATCTGCATCTACATGTGTGTATGTCGTTGGACACGTTTTTCAATTGTACGGGGATAATGGAAGACTTTGCTTCACCTCTTTTGAGCCCTGTGTTTCTCACCTAAAAAGTGGGACTTGTAAACCATAGATATGTAGATATCTTGTAACTCTTTGTTTATATTCTTGCCCTGGATGCTAGCTGGTGCTGGTTGTTGTGAAGTTAGCCGCAACCCATGGTGACCTCATGTAGGACTGTAATGAATTTCTGAATGTGGTTCTTATGTCTATACCTCTGTAGCACTCACCAAATGATTGGGTGGGGCTATGCAAATAGAGTCTGTTGAAACATGAGATCAAAAAGGAGCTGGTCAATTTGGGTTCCCGATCCTTCTCCGTGTATAAGAAAGCCATCTTGGCAGTAGAGGGAAAGAATTCCCTAGACCATCAAGAAGAGCTACTAGTGGAGCCTGCTTGAGATCCTTCTCTTCCAAAACTGGTGGGCATTTTGTTTTGATATGAATTTTTAGAACTAGATTGTCAGGCCTTACACCCTAGTTGATAGGAGTGATTCAAATTTGATAAATAAATAAATAAAAGGATATAATTTGATAAATATCAAGGGACCGATTTTGAGTTCACTTCGATTTTTTTTAATTAAAATTCTCTTTATTGAAATTACTTTGACATGACATTGTTGTGTTTCTTTCTTTTTTTTAAATTGGGGCTCATACAACTCTTATCACAATCCATCCATCCATCCATCCATCCATCCATTGTGTCAAGCACATTTGCACATTTGTTGCCATCATCATTCTCAAAACATTTGCTTTCTACTTGAGCCCTTGGTATCAGCTCCTCATTTTTCCCTTCCCTCCCTGTTCCCCCCTCCCTCATGAACCCTTGATAAGTTATAAATTATTATTATTTTGTCATATCTTACACTGTCCAACATCTCCCTTCATCCACTTTTCTGTTGTCCATCCCCCAGGGAGGAGGTTCTATGATTTTTTTTTTACCTGATCTGTTCAGGGAAACTGTTCAACCTGTCTCATCCCACCTCCCAATAGAGAATGGATTAATAAACAATAAGGTATTATATTCTGACTGCCAACCAGTTTCTGTACTATGTACTTGACTCCTTAAATTAGCTAGGATTTTTATGTGACTGTTTTAACAAGATAGAAAGGTCTTTTCTTTATCATGCAAAATTTCATGAAAAGAGGCATTCCCAAGTCTCAACTCCATGAGATTTTGTAGGTACTCAGATTCATTTTCACTCCTTCTCGGTTATCTGTTAAGGTCTTCTCTTGTCTCCATGACAGAGTTGGTTCGACTCCCCTCAGAAATACAACCCAGCCCTTGGGAAGCTGGGAAGATCGTGCCAAGAATATAAAGCTCCTTTAAAGACACCATCCAGGAGATGAATACATCATTCCCTTCACATAGCATTTGCTATCCTTAGTCACATGTTCATCACAGATTGCATGGAAGGTGGGGGAACATGGTCTCTAACTGGGGGGCTAGGGACTCAGCTGAAACCCAGAAGCTTCAATATTTAAAAGAGCAAAATAATAATGCATACTGAGGGATATTTAAAACCCATGTCACATACATGGTATTGCAACAATTCTCTAAGTGTGATCTGATTGTCCCCATTCAATGGCTACGGTAGTTGAAATTCAGAGAGAAAAGGTTACTTGGTAAACATCACTTCAATGTGTAGATTGTTGGATGATGATTACAATCAAGGCAGTACTACATTTTGTTCTCAGCTCTAAAAGATCGGGGGTGGGGGTGGAAATTGCTAGCTTCTTGATGTTGTTTTATAACCTATCAGAAAATAGACCTCTCTGGTGGTCCTGTGCCCTTGGCAAGCTTGAGTTTTCAGGCAATCTTGTGGGAGGTGACATAATAGGAAGAAGATTAAATCATTGAAAATAATGTCTAGCCCTTGGAATAAAAGCAACAATCTGTTTTCAACTACTTGATTACACAGGTTTCAAAGATACTCATAAATGTCCCGGGTAGATGAAATCTGTTTTTTAACTATCAGCTTTAGCTGACTACAAGTAACAAAAATTTACAAACAGACAAAATTTAACCCCGAAACTATGAGAATGACATGATTAAAAAGAAATATATGTAGATGCAAAAATATTGGAGGAGGTCTAGCAATTCCCCCAGATTTTGAAATGTTGTCTGTGAGCCATAAAGTTGCTTTAAAATTGTTCTCCCCTATCCTATCAGCTCCGACGAGTCAGAATGACCATGAGTCAGGAGTGAGTTTGGATTTTTTTATTATTTTTTAAAAGTGTTTGACTTCCGTCTTTCCTTGGAAGTCTCATGGCATTTTCCACATTCTTCAAGTATGGACCCTACATGTAGCCTCATCCCTTCTCTGCTTTCTCTTGTGAGGTTGTCAGGGGCCTGGATCAAGGTGACAGGTTTGATGTATCCTTTAGGCAACAACCTAGGACACTCAATTACTGAGAGATGGAAGAGAAGGATGCAAGCATTATTGCACATGAGTCCCCGTGGCATAATGACACTCCAAGAGATGAACAATTGGCTGGATTTTCCACTTGTTACTTCTGTTTGTTTCCATAAGGCAAGAACGTACCTGAGTTCTTCGCCCCCACCCCCCACCTCCACCCCGTCATCTCCCCAGAGGGTACACTCTCTGCACAGTGGAGTCCGTCTTCTTGTGACTGCTCCTCAATGCTCCCTTATTCCGGAGTGTCCAGAATGCTACCTCATATACATAATTATTTGGAATGAAAGTTTCTTTCAAACACCACATTGCACTTTCAGACTCTCAATATCTTTTTTCCCTCAATAAACAAATCCCCTTGATTCATTTATTTTTAAATAGTTTTATTGGCATATAAGTCACATATCATACAATTTAATAATTCAATTCTATTAAGAAGAGCTGTGAAGACATCACCACAATCAATTTCAGAACATTTTCTTCTCGTGCTCATTGTTGTTAGCTCCTCATTTTCTTTTGTATTCATTTCATTATTCATTTGAGGTAGCTTGGATAAGATTGTTTAAAAATTGATTTAATTAAATTTAATATACAATTCATTTAAACAGCTACTTTATGGTATTAATGTACAACAACTGTGTTGAATAAATGTCCATTATACCCCTGGCATTGCACTGAAAAACTAAAAGCAAACTCACAGCCATTGAATGGCTGCAAACTCATAGCCTCCCTATGGGACAGGGAGAACTGTCGCTGTGAGTCTCTGAGACAGTAAGTCTGTGCAGGAGCAGAGCCCAGTCTTTCTCCCATGAGGCACCTACTGGGTTCCAACTGGTCACCTGCGGTGAGGAGCACAGTAAGTAACCCCTGTGTTACTAGGTTTCTTGGCATTACATTAAGATAAATTACATAATCTGGAAGGTGATTTGAATGTGTACTATATCCGTTTTATGATGCAAACCTTGAGGCTCAAATAGGGATTTGTTTTGGTTGATGTTGTTGGGTTGTTTTCCCCAGTCACACACAGTTTATTGGCCTTCCAAGGCTTTTTTTTAACTTAAAATGACTTCGTGGTTTCTCAAATGACTTTGATTCTTCCATACCACGGGACTTAATCATAGATGACTATTAAAAAAACAAACAAAACTAAATGAAACAAAATTGGATTAATAATTACCTAAAGCCATAACAGGGGACGTTAGAGGGAAATGGGGAGCTAATAATGTGTCTGAGAAGAAAATATTCTGAAATTGATGGTGAAAATGACACAACTCTTCTTCTTTTTTTTTTAGCGTTTGGAATATAAAAGTCACCACAAGCATTTTTATTTCGTGTGCTCTTCTTAATATGATTGCTTGATTAAATCATACTGTATGTGAATAGTATATGCCAATAAACTATTTAACAACACATACCCAACTCACTGTCATTGAGTCAATTCCAACTCATAGCCCCCATACAGGACAGAGCAGAACTGCCTGTGGGCTTCTGAGGCGGGAAATCTCTAAAGGAACAGTCCTCATCATTTGCTAGCAGAGTGGCTGGTACTTTTGAAATGCTGACCTTGTGGTGAATAGCCTAACACGTAATCCACTGTGCTACCAGAGCTCTTTATAGATAACCAAATCCACTACACATACTTTCTGTCTTGGTGTGGAAGTTTATTTGCATAGATATTTGCATATGTATTCTACTCATTACTTCTTCTATTGTTTAAGGAGTCATTTGTCATTGGATCAACTCTGAGTCAGAAGGACCCAAGTACATCAGAGCAAAACTGCATTCCATAGGATTTCCAATGGCGGGTTTTCCTGTTAGCAGATCAGCAGACATTTCTTCCAATGCACCTCTGAGTGAACTTGATCCTTCAGCCTTTCTGGTAGTTTATTAATGATTAATGATTTGGACCAACCAGCATGCTAATCCAGAGCACCACTTTCTTGCCTCCTTTTTTAAAGGAAAGAAAAAGAAAAAGGATAGTGACTTTCGTTCGCTACCTAACATTTGTGTGTGTTGCCATGTGTCAGAAATGACTGGATGGTAGTGCGTTTTGTGGGTTGAGACATTTTGTTGAGGCTCAATATTTGGCTTGAGGCCTTGGCCACGCTATTCCACCTCCAGATTAGTCTCTGACAACAGTATCACCATGCAGATATGTTGAATGTGCACATGTGAATGGTTTTCATGATGTTCCTTTTGAGAGTATGTTTGTGATCTATGGGCTTCATATCCATGATTGCCAATGGGTGTGCATCTCTGTACAAGTATTTGAGTGCTGGTTTCTTCCCCCACCCCAACACACACACAGAATTGATTTCTTTACTAATGAAGTCAATAATGGGACAAAGGTGCTCCTGAAATTTAAGAAAATTAAAGCTCTTGCTTCAGCATAATCAATATTAACCCTATTGGATGGTTGCACAATATTCTACCACCATCAGGTGTTTTCACTCACTGCTTTTCTGAATAAAATTATGATCCTATTTTCAATTTTTAAAATTACTTGGAAATATTTGACTAGCAGCCTTGAGATCCAAAAGGGGTTGCAATTTCCCCTCTTTCTTGTTTCTCAACCTAGCATAAATAATCCTCTTTGTGATAACAGCCTGTCTCCCTGAGTGCTTGTTTATCATGAGAAGACGCTCCTTTCCATGGATTAATGGACTCAGAGCTTGGCTGACTTTCTGATTCAAATGTCAGACAGAAACCATGTCTTAATGCTTGCAGCCAAACTGTTTGGTTTTTACAACACTATGCATGATTTATAGTTGATATATATATATATATATATATATATATATATATACACCTGCACACACACACTGCCCCCTGCACTAAAAGAAACAAAAAGCGTAGGCATTTTAGTATAGAAGCATTAAGTAGAATAATTTATAGGGGAAATGAGTTGCAGTGTTCTGGAAAACACTCAACTCTTAGAGCAAAATATGCCAGTGTCAATGAACAAAACTGACATTCTGAAGGGAGGTATGTATTCTGAGCAAGAACGAGGCAATCCAAGAGGATTTTAGTTTCTTAGTTAGGTTTCAATCAATCTTATAGAGAAATTAAAAGAAGAAGATAAAAAATCGATTTATTGTTTACTTTTCTTGTAGCAGGTCTCCTTATTTTTCATTGATAAATCAAAATAAGCATCAATCATACGCTTACTTGGAATAGGATTTCTATCTCAATTAGAGACTTAACTGAGGGTAATAACTATGCCTCCATAGGGAATAGAGTTGATAGAAAGAGACACTGATTTATTATTTATATTTTATATACCAACTACATAAAGACAAGATTTAAATGTCCTTTTACATTGCATCTTTTCAACACTAGAAGTTAGCGAGGTCAAGTGACAGGCCTGATATCTCAGCGTTAGTAAGCTAGGGTAGAATACACCATTCAGTGAGCGTGGCCATGAGAGAAAAAGAAGACAAAAAGAAATTTGTCACATGCCACTGAGTAGATTCCAACTCACAAAAGTCCAGGGGGATAAGATCGATATTCCCCATAGGGTTTTCTCGTCTCTGGTCTTTATGGAAGCAGATGATCATGTCTTGCTTCTGTAGAGCTTCTAGGTGGGTTCAAACTTCTAACCTTTGGGTTAGCAGGCAGGTATGTCACTGTTGTGCCACCAGGGCACAGAGTAAAATAATGATGTTTGAGCCTGTTGTTGCAGCATTGTGTCCGTACATCTCATTGAGGATCTTCTTCTTTTACAGCGATGTCCTCCTCCAGGCCCTGGTCTCTCCAGGTAACACATTCAAAACACATGAGATGAAGCCACTATCCTCACCTCTAAGGAGCATTCTGGTTATACTTCCTCCACATTCAGCTGTTTTATTAGGTTAAAGGAGGTAAAACATGTACACACATACACACACATAGAAAGCATAGTTTTAACATCGAAATTACTAAGAGGCACTATAAATGAGAAGCTGACACCAAGGGCTCAAGTAGAAAGCAAATGTTTTGAGAATGATGATGGCAACAACTGTACAAATGTGCTTGACACAATGGATGTATATATGGATTGTGATAAGAGTTGTACAAGCCCCCAATAAAATGATTAAAAAAAACAAATAACGTGCAAGGGCCTAGGGCATTTATGTATCCTTTTCCAAAAGAAACAAATAATAATGCCTAAGCTATTCTAAAAAAAAAAAATTCTATAACAGCACAGTTATGTTTGTGGAAGTGTTCCCAAAAGGAAAATAAGCTGAAAATGAGTTGAAATTGATGTCGCTAATAAATATGCAAAGAGATCAGCAAATAGGATGTTCGATACATGAAGGAATCATTGTGCCTTTGGCATGTCTGGGCTTTAGTGTCGGAAGATGGAGCCTTTAAGAATGGAAGGTGAGCAGGGACACTCAACAGAGGGCAGGGAAGAAAGGCAGGAAGAATGCATGGAACAGACGATGAGGTTGACGTTGTGAAACGAATAGGGAGTCACAGGAACGTTTGTGAGGAGGAAAATGACAAAAATATTTGCATTTTAGAGACCCTAATCTGGCCATATTAAAGAGAATAGATTGGTAATGGCAGTGGAAAGGGACTCGATATCCTATAAGTCCCTCTCTTCCCCTCTGTATCTGCTCTCCCGTCCCTTCCCACTCTTTAGCTACTGTCCTAGACCCAAGTTCTTAGAGGCACCTGTGCATTCTAATTAGGCATCCTCATCCCAGGATTTTGTAATTTAATAATATCCCTGTTACAGAACTTTTATGTTGTTACTGGTAGATCCGTGTTCCTCTGAGACATATGTTCAGAGCCCTGGAGGCACAGTGGGTTGCAAATTGGGATACTAACTGCAAGGCTGGTTGTTAAAAACCATCAGGTTCTCTGCAGGATAAAGAGGAAGCTTTCTACTCCTATAAGGAGTTACACTCTATAACCCATAGAGCAGTTCTACCCTGTCTTATAGGGTCATTCTGAGTCAGAATTGATTTGATTGCAATAAGAAGAGATACGATCAATTCCTAACTCACCTTTCCCCTCCAAGCCCTTGAATATGACCTTATTTGTAAGCAGAAACTTTGCAGATATAACTAGCTAGCATAAGCTCATACTAGAGTAACTCAACCCATTGCTTCTGACTCAGAGAAACTTTTTAGGATAGAGTAGAACTACTTCCTGGGGTTTCTGAGGTTGTAAATCTTAGTTGGAACAGACTGACTCGTCTTTCTCCTGTGGACCAGGTGGCTGGCCTGAACTGCCAACCTTGCAGTTTGCAGCCCAACATGTGACCCACAGCCCCACTAGGACTCCTTAAACTATAATAAAACCAACAAATCAAATCCACTGTCACTGAGTTGATGCTAACTCATAGTGACCCTATAGGGGATTTCTGAGATTATAAGTCTTTATAGGAACAGATAGTATCATCTTTCCAGTAGTGGCTGTGGTTTTGACCTTCATTGCTGTGTGCAACCTGATTCACAGGCAATGTTCATTATACTAAACTAAAAAATAAACTCACTGCCATCAAGTTGATTTTGACTCATAGTGACCCTTTAAAACAGAGGAGAACTGCTCATTTGGGTTTCCAAGCCTCTCACTCTTTATGTGAGCAGAAATCATGCTTCTCCAGGGACTGGTTGGTGGGCTTAAATTGCTAGATATTTTATTAGGATTCCAATGCATAATCCACATTTCATTGGAGTGCTTTCCATGTAAAAAGAGGAGCAATACACAGATAAGAAAGGAAGACTGTCATGTGAAGATGGTGGCAGAGACTGAGGCTCTACTTCCATAGCCAGGGAATAAATACACTGAGGGTCATCTGATGCTGGAAAAGACCCCCCCCAAAAAGGATAATCCATTAAAGACTTTGAAAAGAACATGGGCCTACTGACACCCTGAACCTAGGAGTTTATCTTTCAGAACTGTGAGCAAATAAATGTCTATTGTTTCAAGTCGTGTAGTTTGTCCTATTTTCTCATGGAAGCCCTATACACTAGCACATAGGTCCTAGTTGCCAATGCATGTACAATTTGAATCACTATTAGTCTTAACGCCAAATCCTTGGGAAAGCATTATGGTTTGTACAGAAACGTTTAGGTCAGTTGTTGTGTTCAAGCGGCCAAAGCTTGAGACTCAGAGTATCACACATTACAATGTTGGCTGCTGTCCCATCCTTCTTCAAGGAATGAGGGTGGGGTATTTCCTATTGACAGCAAATAATTTTGGTTTCATTTTGACGCATTTAATATATGGAATGTTCAGTCGACTGTATGCTGGTGTTTTAAATCCAGACACGGGAAATTAGGTTGTAAAAGAAAGGGATGAATGGTTTCAGATGAATGACATTATGAACATCATGTGGAATATATTAAGACTCATAACACTAACGCAGTTTAGATTTTGAACCAGCAATCTCCCTTCATGTATTCTCTGTATATCAGAAACACTAGCCATAATATTTACATGGGATTTCAATGAGCTGGCTTTTCCTCTTCTCCACCTTTCTTCTAGATTCATCTGGCATTTCATGGCCTATTTTTTAGTATGCTTCCACATCATTAAAATACTTAAGGTGCTCTTGGACAGAATAAAAGTCTAAGTGACGAGAAGATAGTTACACACCAATTAAGGATAAGGACAGAGCAATACTATCAATGACACTCATTGACAAAGGCAAAACCATGTTTGTAGACTGACATATGTCATAAAAAGGGACAACAGACATAGTAAATATATGGTAGCCTCAGAATTATGAACATAATCCAGGGTGTCTTTCCCCTTGGTGTCCATATAAGTAAGGGTAAGCATTTTGCCCCATGTCAGATTTTCCCGCCAGGTTTAACCACCAACAGGAATGCAATCTCTTTTTCTGAGACACACATGTCCCCGACCAACTCTTGACTTGAATTTCCAGTAAGGTTTGCTAATCACTCTTGGAGAAGTAACTGTGGATTTGGGATGACTGTGTTGTTAGATTCTGGCTAAAAGCAACACTCTGCATAACAATGAAACACTCCATAGGCCTGTGCCATTCTCACAATCAATTGCTGTGCTTAAGCACCTTGTTGGATCCACTGTGTCGCTCCATCTGGTTGAGTGCCTTTCTCTATTTCCTGTCCCTGTCCCTTTCTGACTCTAGGTCTCTCCTGACAACATGTTCAAAGTATGTGAGACAAAGTCTCTCCATCCTTGACTTTAAGGATGATTCTGCCCATACTTTTTCCAAGATAGATTGGTTTGGCTTGGTAGTCCATGGTACCTTCAATATTTTTGGTCAGCAACATAATTCAAATGCATTGATTTTCCTATGGTCTTCCTTATTCAATGTCCAATATTCACCTGTGCATGAGGCAATCGAAAATACTATGGCTTGGAAAAGACCCAACTTAGTCCTCAAAGTAACCTCCCTGCTTTTCAATGCTCTAAAGAAGTCTTGTGCAGCTGATTTACCCAGTGCAGTGCATCATTGATCTTTTGACTGCTGATTCAATGAGCATTGATTGTGGAACCAAGTAAGACAAAATTCCTTGACAACGTCCACCTTTTTTATACTTATCATGAGGTTACCTATTGGTACAGTTTTGGTGGGAATTTTGGTCTTCTTTAGATAGCACTGTAAAACATACTGAAGGCTGCAATTTTTGATCTTTATCATTAGCAGCAAATCCCTCAAGTCCCTCACTGTTAGCAAGCAAGGTTGTTGCATCTATACTATATATCATTAATAGGTCTTCCTCCAATCCTGATGGCTCATTCTTCTTCATATATTCCAGCTTCTCTGATGATTTGCTCAGCATAGAAATTGAATAAGTATGGGGAAATGATACAACCTTGAGTTTAAAACTTGTGGTCTTCCTTTTTTTCTGTTCGTACAACTGCTGCTTAATTCATGTAAAAATTCCATATAAGCAGAACTCAATGTTCTGAAATTAGCAGTCCTCTCAAGGCTATCCATATTTTGCTATGATCCACGCAGTAGAATGTCTTGGCACGGCCAAGAAAACACGAGTAAACATCTTTTGGCATTCCCTGTTTTCTGCCAGAATCCATCTGACATCAGCAATGATAGCCCTTGTTCCCTGTCCCCTTTTCAATCCAGCCTGGAACTCTGGCAGTTCCATGTCAATGTATTCTTTTACCACTTTAGATAATCTGAGGCAAACGCCTTCTTGTATGTGATGTCAATGATGTCATTCTATAGGTTGAGCATGCTGTTGGGTCACCTTTCTTTCTCATGGGTACAAATATAAATCTCTTGGTCTAGTAGCTGTCTTCCAAATTTCCTGGCATAGACAAGTATGTTTCACTTCAGCTTCTTGAAATATTTTAATTGATATTCCATCAATTCCTGGAACCTTGTTCTTGGAAAATGCCTTCAGTGAAACGTGAACTTATTCCTCCACTACCTTTGGTTCTTGCTCATATGCTACCTCTTGAAATGGTGGCATGTCAACTAGCTCTTTTGAGTACAGTGATTGTGTATTCTTTTCATCTTCTTTTAATACTACTTGAATCATTCACTATTTTGCCCCTAGAATCTTTCAATAATGCAGTTTGAGTCTTGATTATTCTTCTTCAGGTCTTTCAGGTTAATGTGTTGAACATACTCTTCCTTTTTGGTTTTCAAACTCTAGGTATATGCACATTTCTTAAATTGTCCTTTGAAATGTTTGGCTCAGCCTTTTGACTTCATCATTTATTCCATTTTCCTTAGCCACTCTCTGGCTAAAAACAAATTTCAGAGTTTCTTCTGATATCCGATTTCTTCTTTTCTTTCTGGCTTGTCTTTTTCATGACCTTTTGCTTCTTCGTAAATGGTGTTCTTGATGTCTTTCTACAGTTCCTCACAGGACCTCTGCCATAGCGTTCAATGCATGAAATCTGTTCTTGAGGTATTTTCTACATTCAGATGGGATATGTTTAAAGTAAAAATTTGGCTCTTGTGGACCTGTCTTAATTTTCTTCATCTTCACCCTGGACTTACATGTGAGTAATTGTTCCACAATCTGTCTCTGGCTTGGTTTTAGCTGTAAATACTGAATTTCTCCATTGTGTCTTCCCACAAATGTAGTGAATTTGATTTCTGTATATTCCATCTGGAAAAGTCTATGTGTATAATAGCCGCCTTTTGTGTTGTTCAAAAAAAAGGATTTGCAATGAAGTTGTTCTATCATGAGGTTGTTTTGCAAAATTCTATCATGCACTCTCCAGCTTTGTCTCTTTCGATCAGGGCCATGCTTTCTCACTACTTTCTTCTTCTTTGTTTCCAGCTTGTGATTTTCAGTCTCCAGTTATTATCAATGCATCTTGATTGAATGTTTAACCAATTCCACACTAAAGAAATTGGTGGAATTCTTCGATTTTTTTCATTACTACTTTTGGTGGTTGGTTCATAAATTTATATAAGTATGTTGATCAGATTTCCTTGAATTCAGATTGATATAATCCCATCACAAGTAGCATTGTACCTCAAGATAGACCTCAAAATGTGTATTTTGAAGAGGCATGAAACATCCTTCCTCTAGTTTGTGTAATACCTCATATAGTAAACCCTCTGATTTTCTGATTCAAAACGACTGACATCAGTCCGCTCCAGCTCACTCATGCCTAGGATATTGATTATGCATCCTACTTCATTTTTGACAACCTTCAATATTCCAACATTCATACTTTTTACATTCCAACTTCTACTATTTAATCGACACTTGAAGCTCTTTCTTCTCATTATGAGAGGGGCCCATCAGCAAAATGCAGATCCTGAAGGCTCCACATCCCAAGTCAAACTTCATGTTCCCGTGGTCGACTTTCCATGTAAAAGGCAGCTCCTCCTTTGTACCCCAGGAGCTCATTGCCTTCACTATTTGTGATGGCGTTGATGTTCTGCTTTTGTTCAGAAGGTCTTCAGTATCTGCGGATGTTTTCATGCCATGCACAAGGAATCGGTGGTTACTTCCTCTGAAGAGGAAAGCTGATTCCTTCTTTGTAGTCTATTCTGATCCTGGAAGCGTCCCTGAAACCTGTTCACTTTGGGTGACCCTGTTGGCATTTCAAAGACCTGTGACATAGCTTCCAGCATCACAAATGGTATGGCAAACGGTGGAGGCTGACCATAAAGCACGATGAAATACAGAAACTGACTGGTCTTCTCCTTCTCTGCCCATGTTGAGAAACTAAGCATAGGTGAGGTGGGGTCACTTCTCTCAAAGTGGTTTTTGAGATGTGTGTAAAAGGGAGTGATTTGGGGGTCCAGGGAAGTAGCCCTCTGGTGTTCTATGCTTTTAGCTAAGACCCACTTGCTATCAGTAACAATGTCCCTCTTCCACATCCTTTTCTGAATCCAGTGTAAGTTTCTCACAGTTTTTTGACACTATACTATTGCAACTGCTTTTGAGTTATCTTAAACACAACTTTTGTTGCATGTGATTTTAATAATATTGTTCATAATCTTTTGACGTCTGTTGTATTATTTTCCTTGTAATGGGCATGAATATAAATCTCTATCAGTCCTTGTTCAGGTAGCTATTTTTCAAATGTCTTGACATAGATGAATGTTCATTTTCAGTGCTCTGTGTGTTTGTTGGACTATATCAATTGACATTCCATCACTTCCTATGGCTTGTTTGATTTGTCAGTGCTTCACACTGCAGCTGGGACATCTTCAATACTATCAGTTCTTGATCATATGCCACCTCCTTGACTATTTGAGTGCTAATTTATTTATTTTTTTGGTACAATGATTCTATGTATTCTTTCCATATTTTTTGGATACTTCCTGTGTTGTGTAACATCTTGTTCATAGAATCCTTTAATATTGAAATTTAAGTATTGAATATCTTCTTCTACTGTTTTAGCTTTAGAAAGTCTGAGTGTGTCTTCCCTTCTGGTTTTTGAATTTCAGTTCATTGCACACATTTTTTATTTAATCATTTTATTGAGCCTCATACAATTCATTACAATACATAGATCAATTTGTAAAGCACACCTATACATTTGTTGCCCTCATCATTCCCAAAATTTGCTTTCCTCTTGGGTTCCCGGAATCAGCTCATTTTCCTTTTCCCCCCTCCCCCTCTCTCTCCATCCTCCCTCATGAGCCCTTAATGATTTATAAATTATTATTATATCTTATCTTATACTGCTCGGTGTCTCCCTTCACCCACCCCTTTGCTGCCCATCCCCAAGAGAGGAGGTTATATGTACATCCCTATGATCAATTCCCCCTTCTACCCCCCTCTTCCCTTCTGGTATCACCACTGTCACCCCTGGTCCTGAGGGGTTCATCTGTCCTAGATTCCCTGCATTTGGGAAAGTTCCCATCTGTACCGCTGTGCATCCTCTGGTCTAACCAGGTCTTCAAGGCAGAATTAGGGTCATGGTAGTTGGGGGGAGGAAGCGTTTAAGAACTAGAAGAAGGTTGTGGGTTTCATTATTGCTATACTGAACCCTAACTGACTCATCTCCTCCCCACTACCCCTCTGCAAGGTATGTCCAGTTGTCTAGAGATGGGCATTGGATCCCCATCACGCGAACATTGCACACTTTTTAATAGTTATTTTTCTTCTAAAGCCATCCTTTGAAGTCTTTTGTTCATTTCATCTACTCCATTTCTCTTTAGCTTCTCTATGTATTAGTGCAGGATTTGGAGTCTCTTCTAACATTTCTCTCTCCCTTTTTCTTTGCTTCTTGTCTTTTTTTAATACTCTTCTTGTTCCTTCAGATATGATGTCCTTGATGTTTTTGCACAATTGGCCTGATCTTCAGTTATTAATGGTCAATGTATCAATACTATTCTTGAAATAGCCTCTAATTTTAGGTGGGAAAAACTCATGGTCACATAATTTTGACTCTCCTGTTTTACTTTACTCCAGCTCCAACCTAACTTGCAAATGAGCAGTTGATAATTGACTTTGGCCTTGTTCTCTTTCCCTCAATATAATTGATTTGATTCTTGTGTATTTCACCCAGCTAGATGCATGTTTCAAATATTTACATATTAGAGGGGATTTTTTTGTTGTTGTTGTTGTTTTTAAAGAATAGAAACTTGGGGGAAATAAATTTTCATGAGTAAATAAATTATTATAAAACAATACAAACTCAAACTGGAGTGAAGCCAAATGAACCTCAGCACACATATTAATATGGATGGATGAAGCCCTAGTCAGAAAGCACAAATATGATTTTATTTATATAAGGTTAGAACTATGTGAATCTAAGTCACCCATTAGTTAAGAAAACACATGAATATGGCAAAAATTTTATGGAAAAAGTAATGAATGCTTAACACAAAATCCTTGCTGGAGGTAAACTCTTGCGTGGAGCAAGGAACCTCAGTCTGCAAGGGGGCACAGAGGGTTTTCAAATGCATTGAAGCAGTCCACGGGTTTCAATGGGAAATAAGTCCTATAGTAAGGGAAGTTCATTATTTCCCAAAGGTATTGGAAGGCGACTTAATTATCCTGTCTTGGCTTTAAAAAATAGGAATAAGTAATACACTTAGTAATTATAACTCAAATATCTAAAGGTTTTAATATTATCTAAGATATTTAGTTGAAATTTCTGGGCCACATAGATATATCTGAAATAAATGCCCTATGACTTGTATTTTTCCCCAGACTGTGATCTACTGGAAATAAATACCATGGTGTTTACTGTTTAAAGCATATCAAATAGTAGACACTGGACAAATCAGTCACCTTAGATTTTGTGAAGCTGAATATGATATTAGGTGGGGATAAGCTAGTGCATACTGGGACTGAATGATGTGTCTTCTGATACGGAAGTCCATCTCTTTCCTGAACCAAAACGTTTTCTTAAAGTGCTTACAGAGAAATTGAATTAATTACAGCAGTGACCCTGCTCAACCTCCTCCTTGAACCTGGCCCGGAAGTTTTGCAGCAGTTCCTGCCAATGTGCTTCTGCACACTTTGCTCAATGGTGTTCAGCAAAAGTCACTTGTACGTGATATTAGTGATTTTGTTATATTGTTTGATCATTCTGTTGGGTCCTCTTTCTTTGGAATGGGCACAAATATGGATCCCTTCTAGTCTGTTGGCCAAGTAGCTATCTTATAAATTTCCTCGCATAGATGAGTGTTTCCAGTGCTTTATCATTAAAAAAAAGAAAACCAAAACAAAACAAAAACACCATTTCAACTTGAATCCTGTCAACTTCTTAAGCCTTCTTTTTGGTTAATGCTTTCAGTAAAGCTTGAACTTCCTCCTTCATAAACATTGGTTCTTGCTGCTATGCTACCTTCAGAAATGGAGGAATGTAGAGTAGTTCATTTTGGTAAAATGATTCTGTTTATTCTTTCCATTTGTTTTTGATGCTTGCTGTATCATTCAGTATTTGGCCCATAAAATCTTTCCATATTGCAACTCAAGGCTTGAATTTTTTTCTTCAATTCTTACAGTTCCAGACAAGCTGAGCATGCTCTTATCTTTTGGTTTTATGATGCTAGATCTTTGCACGTTTTATTATACTATTTTAATTTTTCTTCCTGAGTTGCACTTTGACATGTTCTATTCAGCTCGTTGACTTCATCATGGGTTCCATTTGCCTTAGCCAGTCTACTATCAACAGCAAGTTTCAGAGTCTCATTTGGCATCCTCTTTGATATTTTCCTTCTCTGTATTTTAATAACTTTGTGCTGTATTCATGAATAATGGTCTTGATGTTCTCCCATAGCTAATAAGGTCTTCTGTCATTAGTGTTCAATGGATCATACCTGTTCTTGAGACACTCTCAACATTCAGGCGGAATACACTCAGGGTAGTATTTTGGCTCTCCTACAACCAAATCTTCTTCCATTTTTAATCTTCTTCCATTTTTGCCTCTAACGAGCATCTTTTCAGGGATGTATTGTATCTTTTCAGAAGAAGATGTTTGCTCTTCTGGGATATGGCATATTCAGTATTCTTTGTCAACCATAATTCAAGGGTAATACTTCATCTTTGGTCTTCTTGATTTATTGTCCAGCAGTCACAGGCAGAAGTTGTAATTAAAAATGCCCTACTCTAGTTTGGATCAAGTGTACTTTAGTCTTTAAAGTGAGGTCTTTACTCTTCAATCCTGTACAGAGGTTTTTCACACCTATCTTTCCCAGTGTTTCATTTAGTTTCTTGACTACTGCATCCATGATCTTTGTTTCCAAAAACAATGATTGTTTATTCAAATAAAACTGAATCTTTAACAACTTCATTCAAAAAATATTTAATTGGGGGCTCATACAGCTCTTATCACAATCCATCCATATATATCCATTGTGTCAAGCACATTTGTGCATTTATTGCCATCATCATTCTCAAAACATTTGCTTTCTACATGAGCCCTTAGTATCAGCTCCTCATTTCTCCCCTCTCTCCCTGAAACCTTGATAATTTATAAATCATTATTATTTTGTCCTGTCTTACATTGTCTGATGTCCCCCTTCACCCATTTTTCTGTTGTACATCTCCCAGGGAGGGGGTTATATGTAGATCATTGTTATTGGTTCCCCCTTTCTACCCCACCTTCTCTCCACCCTCCCAGTATTGCCACTCTCACCACTGGTCCTGAAAGGTTCATGTGTAGTGGATTCCCTGTGTTTTCACTTCCTATTTGTACCAGTGCACATCCTCTAGTCTATCCAGATTTGTAAGATAGAATTGGGATTATGATAGTGGGTGGGGGGCGGGAAGAAGCATTTAAAACTCGAGGAAAGTTGTGTGTTTCATCATTGCTACACAGCACTCTGACTGACTCGTCTCCTCCCCACAACCCTTCTGTAAGGGGATGTCCAGTTACCTACAGATGGGCTTTGGATTCTGTATTAGTCTAGGTACTTTGGAGAAACAAATCCACGGCGACTCACGTATAAGAGAGAGTTTTATGTAAAGAAAAGGCGCATCACGAAAACATCCCAACCCAATGCTGCCCAAGCCCACAAGTCCAACATTAACCCATTAACCCAACACCAGTCCACAAAGTCCT
>NW_022111370.1:4062043-4114257 GCF_000313985.2 Echinops telfairi | reverse complement strand
CACCACCCATTTATCCCTCCGCCTTTCAACCAGCAGCACATGTGATTATCGGCCAGGCTGGCACAATTAACTAACTCAGATTCCCACTCCACATTCCCCTTCATTTACAATGACATGATATTTTGTTCTTTGGTACCTGATAACTTATCCTTTGACACCTCATGATCATATAGGCTGGTGTGCTTCTTCCATGTGGGCTTTGTTGCTTCTGAGCTAGATGGCCACTTATTTACTTTCAAGCCTTAAGACCCCAGATGATGTATCTTTTAATAGCTGGGCACCATCAGCTTTCTTCACCACATTTTCTTATGCACCAATTTGTCTTCAGTGATCGTGTCGGGAAGGTGAACATCATGGAAAGCCAGTTTAATAGAACAAAGTGTTCTTGCATTGAGGGAGTACTTGAGTGGAGGCCCAATGGAGGCCCAATGTCCATCTGCTACCTTAATATTAAACCTATAAATATATACACACAGATCTATTTCCAATCATCATATATAAATATATTTACATATGCACATGCCTGTATTTAGATATCAATAAATGTCCTTTGCCTCCTAGTTCTCGCTCTATTTCCTTTTACTTTCCTCTTGTCCCACTATCATTCTCAGCCTTCATTTAGTTTTCAGTAGTTCCTCTCAGTTACATTGCCCTTGATCAATCCCTACCAGGCCTCTTACACCCTGCTTGCCACCGATTTTGGATCACTTGTTCCCATGTCCCTGGGTTTGTTAATACCGCTTCCTTTCCCCCACCTCCCCATCTCCCATGTCCCCCTGCAACCATAGGTTATGTTCTTTTTTTCTCCTCCAGATTGTTTATCCAGCCTATCTTATCTAGATAGACCTGCAGAGATAATAATATGCACAAAAATAAAACAGAGCAAAACAAAGCAACAAAAGAAAACAACAACAACAACAACAACAAACTAATAACAAAATGGAAAAGCCTTGAAATAGTTCAAGGTCTGTTTGTTGACCTTTAAGAACAACTTCATTATTTTATTTGTTTATCATGATTTTGCTTTTTGGTTTCATTCAAAGGAATTTTATTTTCTTTACATAGAGATATAATCCATTCTGAAGGCTGTAATCTTTGATCTTCAGGAGCAAATTCTTTATGTCTTCTTAGCTTTTACTATGCAGATTTGTGGTATCTGCATATCACAGTTTGTTAATGAGTTTGTCTAATATTGATGCTCTGCTTTTTCTTCATACTATGTAACTTCTCTGATTATTTGCTCAGTGTGTAGGTTGAATAAATATGATGAAGGATGTGTGATGAAGGATAATATCTGTAAAAGATGACAGATTACAGAGTATAAACCCATTACAGATTATAAACCAATCAGAAGCCATGATTACAAGATGGATAGTCATTGGGATGCTAAATACAAGGTCTGAAATTCAAAACCACCAGCTGCTCCTTGGGAGAAACACTGAATTTTCTACTTCCACAAAGAGTTACAGGCTCAACGACTCATAGGGATAGGTCTCCAGTACTGCTGGAAGTTGCCATCAACTCAGTGACAGTTTGAGTTTTGAAGAGCCTTGGTAGAACATGGCTACTCATTGGGATACTAACACCAGGTTAGCAGTTAAAAAAAAACCACTGGCTTTTTCATAGGAGAAAGATGAGACTGTCCATCTCCTTAAAAAGGTACAGTCTCAGAAACCCACAGTGAGAGTTCTACTCTGTTCCATGTGTTCAGAATTGACTCAATAGCAGTGAATTTCTTTCTTTGTTTTTTGAGTATCCTCTAGTTCTGTTCAAATGACTGTCTCTACATTTATATACAGGTTTCACATGAGGCCAATTAAATGAGTTGAAATTCCCATTCTTCATAATGGTATCCAAAATTTTTTTATGATCCATACCTCAGAATGCCTCTATGTAGTCAATAAAAACAGGCAAACATCTTACTGGTTGTAAGGCATTGGGTGCCATCGAGTCTGCTGTACCATAGCTACCCTAGCATAGTCAATAAAACGTAGGCAAACATCTTATTGATAGTGTTCTTTATGAGATGTGCCATTGAGTCAGCTCCACACATAACCACCCTACTAACAGCGGAGCAAACACTGGACGGTCCTGCACTATCCTCACCATGATTCTCATGCCTTAGCCCATTGAGGCAGCCACTGTGTCAATGAATCTCATCCATCAAAAGATCTTTCAAAAGAGCCATCTATCAAAAAAAATCCATCAAAAGTGCCTTTCTCTTTTTTTATGGTCCTCCACTTTAACAAACATGATGTCCTTCTCCAGGGACTGGTCTCTCCTGACAATCTGTCCAAAGTGTTTAAGATGAAATCTTGCTGTCCTTGCCTCTAATGAGCACTCTTGCCTTGCTTCTTCCAATACAGATCTGTTTGTTTCATTAGCAGTCCATGTACTTTCAATATTCTTCTCCAGCACCACAATTCAAATGTATCCATTCTTATAAGGTCTTCCTTATTCAGTACTCTAAGTTTCACATACATATGATGCAATGGAGAATGGCTTGGGGCAGACCCACTAAAGTCCTCAAAGAAACATCATTGGTCTTCAATACTCTAAAGAGTTTGTACAGCAGATTTACCTAATGTAATTCATCTTTTGATGTCTTGACTGCTATTTCCATGAGCACTGATTGTGTATCCAAATAAAACATAATCTTTGACAACTTTAAACTTTTCTCCATTTATCATGATGTTACTTACCTATTGGTCCAATTGTGAGGATGTTGGCCTTCCTCACATTGACTTGACATCCATACTGAAGGCTACAAGACTTGATCGTCATCAGCAAGTGCTTCAATTTCTCCTCACTTTTAGCAAGCAAGGTTGTATTATCTGCGTGCCCCAGGTGATTAATAAGCCTTCCTTCAATCCAGATGTCGCACTCTTATTCCGATAATCCAGCTTTTCTGATTATTTGTTAAGCATGCAGATTGAATAACTATCGTTAGAAGATACAACCCTGACACACAACTTTCCTGATTTTAAATCATGCGGTATTCCCTTGTTCTGTTCGCACAACTCCCTCTTGATCCATGTACAGGTTCCTCATGAGCATAATGAAGTGTTTCAGAATTCCCATTCTTTTCAAGGTTGTCCACCATTTAATATGGTCCAGCAAGTCAAATGTCTTTGCACAGTCAATGAAACACAAGTAAGCATCTTTCTGGTCTTCTCCACTTTGAGCCAAGATCTATCCATTATTTTCAAATATATCCCTTGTTCCACATCCTCTTCTGAATATGGTCTGAACTTCTGGCAGTTCCTTGTCTTTTCAGTTTTGTATATTCCATCTCAAGGAATCTATGTGTTTAGTTGCTGTTTTTTAAATACGATTTTCTATGAACTAATCATTTGTCTTGCACAACTCTATCATTCAATCTTCATCCTCATTTCAATCACCAACTCCATACTTTCCGACTACTCTTCCTTCATTCTAATAGCCAGTCATTAACAATGCACATTGATTGCATGTTTAATAAATGTCTGACTGAAGTAGTTGGTGGAATTCTTCAATCTCTTCATTACTTGCTTTTTTGTTGGGTGCATAAATTTGAATAATAGCTGTATTGATTGGATTTCCTTGAATGCAGATAGGTATAATCTCAGACAGCCTCGTACTTCATGATAGAACTTGAGATCTCCTCTTTAACAATGAATGCAACACCTGTCCTTTAGATTGCATCATTCTCAGCATAGTAATCATATGATTTTCTGATTCGAAGTGGAAAATACCCATTCATTTCAGCTCACTGATGCCTAGGCTGTTGATATTTTTGCATTCCATTTAATTTTTGGAAACTTCCAATTTTCCAAGTTTCATACTTTTCATATTTGAAATTCCACTCATTGGAATTACAGCTCTTATTTTTAAATTTCTATTTACTTATTTTTTTATTAATCATTTCATTAGGGGCTCATACAACTCTTATCACAATCCATACATACATCAATTGTGTAAAGCACATTTGTACATTCATTGCCCTCATCATTCTCAAAACATTTACTCTCCACTTAAGCCCCTGGCATCAGGTCCTCATTTTTCCCCTCCCTCCCCGCTCCCCCCTCCCTCATGGGTCCTTGATAATTTATAAATTATTATCTTGTCATATCTTGCCCTGTCCGACGTCTCCCTTCACCCACTTTTTTGTTGTCCATCCCTCAGGGAGGAGGTCACATGTAGATCCTTGTCATCGGTTCCCTCTTTCCAACCCACTCTCCCTCTACCCTCCAGTATCGACACTCACACCACTGGTCCTGAAGGGATCATCTGTCCTGGACTTCCTGTGTTTCCAGTTCTTATCTGAATCTGTGTACATCCTCTGTTCTAGCCAGACTTGCAAGGTAGAATTCGGATCATGTTAGTGGGGCGCGGAGGAAGCATTTAGGAACTAGAGGAAAGTTGTAATTTTCCATCGTTGCTACATCACACCCTGACTGGCTGGTCTCCTCCCTGAGTCCCCTCTGCAAGGGGATCTCCAGTGGCCTACAAATGGGCTTTGGGTCGCCACTCCACACTCCTCCCATTGTTCACTATGGGGAGATTTTTTTGTTCAGATGATGCCTTATACCTGATCCCTTTGACACCTCGTGATCGCACAGGCTGGTGTGCTTCTTCCATGTGGGCTTTGTTGCTTCTGAGCTAGATGGCCGCTTGTTTACCTTCTAGTCTTTAAGACCCCAGACGCTATACCTTTTGGTAGCCAGGCACCATCAGCTTTCTTCTCCCCTTCAGTTGTGCCCCATTGGCAACTGCAGATCCTAAAGGCTCTGCTCCATCAATCTACTTTCCTTTCCTGTCACCATGGTCTATTTCCCTTCTAGAAATCCACCTCTTCCCAAATCACTTTGTTAGTGATTTCAGATCTAAGGGCCCGACCACAGTCATTATTTGTATAATCTTCTGCTTCCATTCCTTAGCCCTTCAATACTGGACAACGTTTCAAAGCTATCCATGGCGTTTTCAGTGGCATTTTCCTCCAAAGTGGGTGTACAAGTCCTTGTTCACAGTCTGTAAACTCTGCTGAAATCTTGCTCATGTTGGGGGACCCTACTGTATTTGACATACCAGTGACATTGCTTCTAGCTTCACAACAACACACAAGCCACCACAGCACCACAAACTGACAGAAGAGAAAATCATGGAACGATTTTATTTCTCATCTTACGTCATCATAAAAGTCAATAGTTAATATTTTAAATTGATTAAGAAATGATACTTAAATAAATAGGCAAATAGACATTATTAGAAATAAGATTTAAGTAAATAGGTATTTAAGTAAATAGACATACATAGAAGAAAACTACCATCAAGTTGATTCTGGCTCTGTAAGACCCTGTAGGACAGAGCTGAATTACCCTTGAGTTTCTGAGACTAACTTTTTACGGGAGCAGAAAGCCTTGCTTTTCTCCTTTGGAGAGGCTGGTGGTTTAGAACTGTAGACCTTGCCAAATTCATATCCACTAGATTACAAATGCTCCTTATATAATTTATAGATAAGATGACAATAAAAAGTTTGACTAGGATTATTTGGGAATAATGGCAAATATGGGAATGAAAAAGAAAGGTAATTAAATCATTACCCCTAGTTTATATTAGAAAGACAGTACTATATTAAATTTCAAATCAAATTTAGATGTATAAATAATTCATATAAGATTATAAAGGTAATTAAAAATAATTTTAGAGAATAAAATAAAAATCAAACCGGATCAAGCACAGTTCAAATTTAAAAATAAAAGAATTATAACTTATTATTGAGACGAGTCAATGATTAGAAAAGTTAATCAGTTACTATGTACTCTTTATTGTTTAATTTATGCATTAGTCTTTTCTATTTAAAAATAAGTAAACACAAATTTATTGCAGACCTCTTTAAAATACAATAGAATGTTTTTCCAAGTAATGTTTCATATTAAAGTTAAGATACTCATTAGATATTGTAATAGGAATGAGAAAGTGGTAGACAATGAGTCACTGAAGAGATGCCCCAGAGGACCTTCCGGATCACAGTCTAATGCAATAAAATCTGGTCTTAAAATATATCACTTTCATAGCACAATAAATTTGAGATGAGAGACAAGAATTCAATTTGGTAGTTATTTTGAGCATCCAGGTGAGAAGCAATTAAAGGCTAAACTCAGCAGCAGCAGCAGCAGCAACAGCAGCTTGGATTTAGAGGAAGAGCAGCAGACTGGTGAGATATTTGGGAGACAGAATTAGCAAGATAGGTTATGGACAAAGTCTATGTCCGAGGCCAGGGAGGAGAGAGTGTCTAGCATGACCTATGCAGTGTGTCACTGGAAAAAGAGATTAATGCTGGCCATTAACCACAATTGATTATAGGGGAAAAAAGTGTTCAGTTTTGTGATTGGAAAAGTTCATTTAATGTGGGACAACGTTGAAAAGGGTGGCCTGTTGTGTATCCAGTAGTCCTGGTGGCACACTGGGGGACATATTTGTTTGATAACTACAAAATTAGCAAATCAAACCCCCTAACTTTTACACTGGAGAAAGGTGAGACTTTCTGATCCTATAAAGAGTTATAGACTTGGAAACCCACAGTGGAAGTTTTGCTCTATTTTTCAGGGTCTCTGAGTCAGATTTGGCTTCATGGCAGTAAGTCTGGATTTGTTTTTTCACCTATGCACTTGCTAGAAGCACAGGACTAAGGAAGAGGGAGTTCCACATAGAACTACATTTAAACATTTTCAGTTATGTGATGCCATCTTGACAATAATATAAACATGGAAACTTGTTTGCAAGTTGGAGCTGAATATTGGGGAAATTGACTCATATGTTTTGAACACTAGTAGAATAAATCAAAAGTAGCACAAAATGTTATGGATCGAAGATTCTGGGAACATATAAAACTTTCTTATGGGAATCAATTTAATATTACTAATCAAGCTTGCAATGTCAGATTATTTTACTAGATACCTAAAAAATAAATGATAGTCTATGTTTCAGAGCTATGTGCATTCTGATCAGCTTTCTTCCATATTTGATATTTTCCAAGAACTTGAGAGTGAATGGTATATGGAATCAGGAGTTTTGACAGCTGTATACTCTCTGATACCCTGCCACTCATTTATGATTTTATTATTTTGCTCATAGACCATTTCCTACTTAGCAATTCCAAATGTGTTTCTGATTTTAAGCAAAGCCTTTCCCTTACAGATTTTCGTTGCATATATAATAATCATATTGTTAATTTAAGAAAATACTGTTAGGGAAGCTGGTTGAGCTGGGTGGGAATGAGACCTGGGATTCCGGGGGATCTTTCCAAGATAACGCATATTTTGCTGGAAAGAGAAATGGAGTTTTGGCCTGAATGAAATTTTGTGGTTCAGATGGATGAGATCTTGTTCAGTTCATATTTCCTGACTCTGTCCTGATGTTCAGAATAAAATCAAAGTTTCTATTTTCCCTTCCTCTTTCCCTCTTTGGTCCAGACTGGAAATATCTCCGATAAGCATTTGGTATTTAGCCCAGTGTAAAACTCCTTTATTGAGTCCTATGCCCACAGGTCCCAGAGGAGAATTCTGAACGTGACCACTTGTGCCAGCCAGGAAACCCTCAGCGGGCTCTCCCAATCAACGCACTCTGTTTCCTCCAACTGGGTCTCTGAAAGCCAAGACACATGGGCTTTCACATTTAGTTTATAGATCTCAAACTGAAATTCGATTCACCTTACTTTTCATCAAGTACCAGGAAGAGAATAAACTAAGCTTTTCCTAGAACTAAACATAATCTGCTTCCAACTGTATTCTGTGAATTTGAAAGCATTTCAAATGATTAAAAAGTAGCCTTGTTTCTGTAATTCAGCCACAGTGTGCATGATTGCAGCTCAGCCTACTTAAATAGCAAATGTTTTCTGACAGGGGGAAAAAACCCTACATTGTGAACAGGGTGGGGAGTTTTAGATTTACAAAATTGAAGATTAAAACTGAGAAAATTGTAGGTTCTATTTTAAACCTTATATTTTTACAAGATGCTTTCAGCGCAATGCATATTGGCTTCGGTTGAGATTGTAACACATTAAGTCAGTTTCAGAGCTCACTTTGCAGTCTGTAGACTAGTTTTCTTAGTGACATGTTTTAATACTGTAGTTCATGTTACGATGCACAAGGTGAGTGATTTAAATCAACTGGAAATTACATTTTATCTTTTATTACTCAATATTGACATCAAGATTGAAAAGTTTAAAAACATAGGAGCTAGTCCATTCATGAAGTTAGAAAATCAAAAGGAATAACATGCTTAGTACATCACAAAGTGAAATAACTCAAAAGATTCAAGCTCAAATTGCAAAATTGAAAAACTCTATAAGCAAATATTGAATGAGGCAGGAAACATCAAAAGAAGATGGAAAGAATACACAGAGTAAACTTATCAAAAAGAATTAGCCAACCGACCATTTCAGGAGGTATCATATGAGAACAAACCAACAATATTGAATGAAGAAGTCCAAGCTGTACTGAAAGCAGAAGGTTCCAGGAATTGACAGAATCTAATTGACATGTTTCAAAAGGTGATGAAGCACTGGAAGCACTCACTCCTCTTTGCCAGGAAATTTAGAAGACTTGGCCAACTGGCTAGAAGTGATCCCTATTAGTACCCTTCCAAAAAAAGGTGACACAACCTAATGCTTAAACTATAGAACAATATCGCTGTCATCACATGCCAGTAAAGTTTTGATGAAGATTATCCAAAACTGGTTGCACCACTATATTGACAGTGAGCTGAAAAGAGTTAAGGTGGGATTCAGAGTAGACTAAGGAACAAAGGATATCATTGCTGAAGTCAGATGGATCTTGGCTGAAAGTAGAGAATACAAGAAAGATGTTCACTTGTGTCTTATTGATTATCCCAAGGCATTTGACTGTGTAGATACTATGTAAAACCTTGAGAAAAATGGGAATTTCGGAATAATTCATTGTACTCCTGTTGAATTTGTACATAGGCCAAGTACCAGTTGTACTACGAGAAGGACGGAATACTGGATTGTTCAAAATCAAGAAAGGAGTGTGTTAGGGCTGTGTCCTCTGACCATGGCGTTCAAACTGAATACTGAGTAAATCATCAGAGAGGCTGGATTATAGGAAGAAAGATGTGGGACAGGGTTGGAGGAAGGCTTATTAATAATCTGTGATATGCAGATGACACGACCTTGTTTGCTGAACGGAAGGAAGATTGAAGTGCTTGCTAATTAAGATCGAGAAGTTCAGCCTTTAATATGGACTACAACTCAGCATAAGGAAGACCAATATCCTCTCCCCTGGACTGATACGTCACATCACGATAAAGGAGAAAAGGTTTAAATACTGAAAGGCTGTGTCTTCTTAGTATCCACAATCATGCTCCTGGAAGCCGCTGTCAAGAGCTCAAACAGTATGCTGCATTAGGTAAATCTGTGGCACAAGACCTCTTTAGACTATTGCAAAGCAAGGATGTTTCTTTGAGGACTAAGGTGCACCTGATTCAAGTCAGGGTCTTTTCTATTTCCTCATATGCATGTAAAAGTTGTGTATTGAATGAAGAAAACCAAAGAAGAATCCATGCATTTGAATTGTGGTACTGGAGAAGAATATTGAAGGAACTATGGCCTGTTAAAAGGACAAATTGATCTGTCTTGGAAGAAGCATGCCAGAGTGCACCTAGATGGGGAGGGGATGGGGAGATTTCATGTTACATATTTTGGACTTCTTGCCTGGAGATACCAGTCCCTGGTGAAGAACATAATGTTCAGTAGAGGATCAGCAAAGGAGAGGATGGCCCTCAAAGAGATGAATTAACCCTGTGACTGCACTAATGGACTCAAGCATCAGAACAGCTTGGAGATGACTCAGGGCTGGGTAGTGTGCCTTTCTGTTGTGCATAAATTCCCTATGGATCAGAACTACTCAATGGTACCTAACAACAACCAAGTTGGCAGAAACATAGCAGTTTGCTGAACATTCTCAGGGTTGGACATCCTACATGGGGCTGCCCCTGGAAACTGGCAGATAGTCCCAGCAGGCAAGAAATCATAGAGCAGAAAGGGAGGTTCCCAATATCCCTTGTTATAAGAAGTCCACACCCCCACGGAGGCATCATCGTTCTGTAATCTGATTGACAGGTTCTGCTCCACCCCGACTGTTTCAGAAAAATTCAACTTGACATAAAATCATCTAACTACGACATAACAAGTGTACACTGGTAAGTCATTGTTAAGTTTCAGTTCCCTTATGACATGGTTTTGGACAATGTTTCACGTTTTCTACAAATATTTTATTTCTACTGTGTAGCTTCGATTTCATTTTCTTAACAGTATGCTTCAGAAAATAGTTTGTTTTCCTTTTCCTCTTTTTAAATTTTAATAAAGTTCACTATTTTTTCTTATTATGGATCATGGTCTGGTGGTGTATCTAAAAAGTTATTACCAAATGGAAGATGATCTGGATTGTCTCCTCTTTATCTCCTAAAGTGTATAGAAATTTTTCTTACTGTTAGTCCTATGATTCTTTTGTAATTAATTTTTTAAGAGGTCTAACTTTTGTATCTAAGGTATACAGCTTGTAAACAGCTGCCCAGATGTTCCTGAATTATTTATTAAAAGAGTATTTTTCTTTCAGTGAATTGTTTTTATTTCTTTGCACGAAATCCTTGGCTACCATACGTGTATATTGGACTTTTCTGGGTTGTATATCCTTTTGGGTCTAATTTTTTTACCTAATAATTTACTAGTACTATACTGAGAACTCTAGCTTTGTAGGAGGTTTTGAACTTGCTTTATGTCAATATTCTTGCTTGATTCTTTTACTATTCTTTTATTATGTTGGCTAATACAGGTCATTTTCCTTTTCATACAAACTTTAAAATACGGTTGTCAATAGTCACAAGACATCTGGCTGCATTTTGATGGGAAATGTATTAAATTTACATATATTAACCTAAACATTATTATTTTAATGATATAAGACATTTTAAACAATGAACAAGATATATGTATTTATTCTTGTTGATTTCTTTTATCAGAATTTTATAGTTTTCTCTTATAAATTCTATAAATATTTATTCAATTCATATGTTAATATTTAATGTGTTTAATGTTAGTTAAAATTAAGTGCATTTTATTTTAATGTATAATTTTTTATTAATGATTTGTATGAAACAATTGGCTTTTATATATAAACCTCACATCATATGGTTTAAGTCATTTTTAATTCCAAGATTAATTTTTTTAAGTTTTATTCAGATATAATTAAAATATCATAAAATTCAGTGGCTCAGTCATAATAATAAGAGTTGTACAGTTAGCACCAGAATCAATTTTGGAACATAATTTTTCTTTTTGTACCCATTGTTGTTGATTCTCCATTTCTTTCTAACTTTCCCTTCAATACCCCAGGTAGTTATTAACCCAATTAGTCTCCAAAGATCCACGCATCCTAAATTCCCTGTACAGAGAAACATAACTTAAGAGAAAGAGAAAAACCAAAAAAGGTCCCAGTAAAATGGACGAAATAAATCAGAAAAACTTGAATCAAAAAGATAGCTGAAAATATTTTTGAAAACTAGAATAAATTCAAAATGGGTCAAAAAGATCAAATGACAAAGTGTTACCCTCCAGTTTAACCACAGCTGCTAAAATCCCCCTGACAATGCTGTCCGTCTGATATTAACAGTACGAACCTCCCTAGACTGTGGTCAGAGGGGATTGACTGGAGAGTCAATCCATGGAGTAATCCTACACATGGATTTGGGGGCTTCTACTATCATCAGAGCAGTTAGCATTTAAGCTCTGATACTATTGCCTTCTCTGGGTTATGATTGTATTATTTACAATCCTGTTTCAAGATGAATTTTAATGGATTATTTGGGATTTTCTACAAAGATAATCATATTATGATTGAACAAAGACTTATTTATTTCTTCCCCAAATGTGTGCTTTTTATTTCCTTTCGGGGTCTATGCCCATTTTTGGTCCTCAATCTTAAGGGAAAGCATACGGTGTCTCATGTTCAGTGTGGTGTTTGTTGTTTTGGTGTGAATGGTCTTAATCGAGTTGAGAGAGTTCTACTCTAGCAGCTTGAGTTAAAGATCAGGGTAAGATAAAGCCCAAATCAACTCGCTGCCATCAAGTTGACGCCAACTCATAGAAATCCCGCAGGGCAGGTGAGACTTGCCTCTGTAAATTTCCAAATATGAAATACTTTTGTTTCAAAATCATTTTACTGGGGGCTCGCACAGCTCTTATCACAATCCATACGTTAATCCATTGTGTCAAGCACATTTTTACATATGTTGCCATCATCATTTTCAGAATATTTTCTTTCTAATTGAGCAAAGAAACTTTATGGGAGTAGAACGCCTGGTCTTTTTCCCTCAGAGAAGCTGGTGGATTTATACTGCTGACCTTGAAGTTAGCAGCCCAGTGCATAACCGGGGAGCCACTAGTGTTTCTGGTTAAGATCATAGTTATCTGGAAACAGGTTGTCTTACTTTCAACCATGCTACTAATATCTTACAAACACAATTGTGAGAAATCTAGCTTACTGACTTGAAATAACACACATTTATCATATTTTGTTGATATGATGTCCAGGTACAGATTGATCAAGTGTTTTGGTTTTGCTTTGTTTTTATCCTCAGAGAGCTGCTATCTAGCTATCAGCTGAACTGAATTCCCTTCTGAACCTTGCTTTGAAAAGAACCGTCACTTACTTTGTTGAGAGAATTAATTTCCTTGCAGCCATATGACTCTGGACCTCTGTTTATTGCCACATGTCTCCTTCCATGTACAATTCAATCCATAGTCTTTTGTTTCTTCAAGACCAGCAGTGAAGACTTTTGCTTCCATCTGTTCAGAAGGGCCATTCTATATAATGTAGCCATGGGACTGTCATTCAATTACTTTGACCTTGTGTTATTGGTTAAAAGCTAGTCTCAAATTTTGTCTGCATAGGAGGGAATCACTGGAAAGCCTCTTAAGGTGCATCTTCTATAATAATGCTTTATGGAAGCATCATATTTCATAATTAGTGCTACAAATAAATATCTTTTGAAAAGAATTACCAGTTCAGTTGATTGGACATGTATAATCACTGTAAACTATATATTTTCCTTTTTACCTTCCTAGAATACCCCTTGCTGGCTGTGGGTTTGGGTTTCTCAGTTAACTTCTCAATGGTCCTCCATATATAGCACCATTGAGGAAGCTCATTGCCATGCAATTTGCTTTTCTTCCCCCGCCCCCCACCAAAAAAATAACGTTAAATTATTGTGAACATTTTAAAGTTTAATTTTAAATTTAGTCCTCTCTATTCTCACTGGTAGGTTCTGACTGTTAATTTCATTTTGGGGAAGGCAATTGCATTGAAAGTAACATAAATTTTAAGAGCATGAATCTATTTGTCCTAGCATAGATAATGACATGCAAATGAAACAAACTTACTCAATTTTGAATCAAGAATTTGCTAGAGTCATTTAAATATTCAGACCATGAAAATTTAATGCAACTAAATGTGCACTACAAAATGTCTTGTGGCAGGAACTTCTGGATTCTGTTTTTCTTTTCCTTCTAAAAAATGTTTTCATCCATCTCTAGATGATTCATGAAATACTCTGAAATTAACTCTGAAACTAAACTTTCATTGCTAATTTCAAGCTCTGAGAAATTGATGAAGAAATGAGAGAACTCCATGTGTGTACATTAAAGTTAGTGCTCATTTCAGCAAAAAAGATCCTATTCTGTAAGATATCGGATACTCTGTGTCTTTCTACTTATTCAGGGAGATTTTTAAATAGTTGAAGGGTATTTTTCCAATTCCATGGGTAAGATAAATCAATCATAATCATAGACCAGGTACTGATTTGTCAGGCCTGCCTCCCAGATATATTCAATATTCCTCACCACCATCATAACCAAGAGCCATAAATCCTTCTTTGGTTTTCCTTATCCATAACCTGGCATTTTTATGCACATTGAGGTTATTAAAAATACCATGGATTGGGTCAGGCTCACTTTAGTCCTCATAAATAAATAAATAAAGTTTTTATTTTTTCACCCTTTGAAAGAGCTGATTTGCTCAATGTAATTTGTCAATTGATAGCTTGACTGCTGCTTCTATGGGTGTTGATTGTGGATCCAGGAAACATTTTTAAAAACTCATTAACGTCAATATTTTCTCTTTTATTCCTAATGTTGTTTATTAGTCCTTTTCTGAATATTTTCTTTTTTTTTCTGTTGAGATATAATCAGCATTGATGTTGGCAGCTGTTATCATCATCTGTTAAGTGCTTCCAGGTCTCTTATTGTGTCATCTGCATACCAAAGTTTGTTAATGAGTCTTCCTCTAATCCTGATGGCCCATTTTTTATCCGTATATTATGGCCCTGGTGGCACACTGGGTTATGCGATGGGCTGCTGCTGAGGTCGGCTGTTTGAACCTCTCAGCTGCTCCATGGGAGAGGATGAGGTTTTCCACTCATGCAAAGTTTCAAAAAATGTACAGGGACAGTTCTACTTTGTCCTGGAGGGTTGCTGTGAGTTGGAATCAAGTCCATGCTATGATTTTATAGTTTCTTGGGTTATTCATTCAGCAAAGAGTTTTAAAAAGTATGGATACAGTGTGACAAACACCCGTTCTAGGTTTACATCTTGGTGTTTTGTTTGTTTGTTTGCTAGATAGACCACATTTTGACTTAAGCATAGGTTTCATGTGAGCAGAATTAAGGGTTTGAATATCCCCATTCTTTACAGTGTCATCCATAATGTGTTATGATCCACACAGTCAAAAATATATTTCTATAGTCAATAAAACACTAGTATACAAGTGTGATAGGTAGGTTTATTGAGCAAACCTGGCTAATAAGAACATGTGGAAATAATAAAGTCATAGTTTGATTGGAGGACAAAGAGATAAATGGACTGGCAAGCCCCACCTCTCTCTCTCTTGTTCTCTGGTGATCTGCCTTAGCTAGTTCTCTGCCTCAACTTGTGAGCTATACTACCCATGGGATCCCCAACCTATAGAGCTGGAGGTTCTTTCAAGACCTGCTTTGTCATGCTGCTGGTGTATACATTGCTTGAGCTTAGGACTGTCTGATCTTGTCATCTGGCTGACTGTTGGTGACCCACCCTGATGTTTTCTGCCTGTGTTTGGACTGCCTGCATTGCTCTACAGAAGACTCAGCAGTCTGCTTCCTTGACCTTGGACCCAGCAGGCCTTGTGAGTTGAAGGACTTCCAGTGTAATAACTGTTCCATGGAAGTGAGTTGAACTGAACCCTCTGTACTGCTGTGTTGACTAATTAGCTGTTATATTCCTTTGTGCCATATATCTATACATATAGACAGATAGATACACATATACCTATATATAAACTCATAAGCGTACCATTTTTATTTCTCTAGAGAATCCTGTCTAGCACAACATCTTTATGGTATTCTCTACTGAGGTAGTGAGTTAATTGTGCCAACCTTGCCGATAAACACATGTGGGGTTAATTGAAGGGCAGAGAGATAAATGGCTCAGCAAGCCTCGCCTTTTGAGTTCTCAGGTCTCTTGTTTTGTGATGGTTGCACCAGGGTGTAACTGCCTTAGCAGTTCCCTGCTTCAGCTGGCAAGGCTCACTTCCTGCAAGACATCCCCGAGGAGAAGCCACATGTACCCACCCCAATGCAGCCCTGGGTGCTGGAGCAGCTGTGTGGAGACCCCTGCCAGCGCTAAGATGTTTACACATTCACTGACTTGGCTTTCCTTCTGCAGTCAACATCATTGTGTCTGTTTTGTGAGATGGAGGAGGACTTTGTGGATTGGTGTTAGACATATGGGTTCATAGGTTAATGTTGGACTTGTGGGCTTGGACAGCACTGAGTTGGGATGTTTTCTTGATGAGCACTTACCCTTTATATAAAAATCTCTCTTATACATGAGTTTCTGTGGATTTGTTTCTCTAAAGTACCCACACTAACACATCTACTTTCAGGCAAGATCCATTGGAGATCAGCAATCGGATCCCTATTCTCTAACCTTTTTCTGAATCTGGATTGAATTTTTGCAGCTCTCTGTTGCTGTGCTGCTGCAACCATTTTGTAATTGTTTTCAGCAAAATTTTTCCTGCATGTGATATAGAGATATTGTTTGGTAATTTCCACATTCTATTGGCTAACCTTTATTTGGAATGACCACAAATCTGAACGTGTTTCAGTCTTAGCCAAGTAGCCATGTTCCAAATATTTAACACAGACAAGTGCTCCTTGCACTGCATCTGCTTGCAGAATACTCTCGATTAGGAGTCTTCCAGTTCCCAGAGACTTACATTTTGCCAGTTGGTCAGGGCAAATAGGTCTCTTTCTTCAATACTATCAGTCCTTGATCAGTAGCTACCTCTTGGAATGTCAGAATGTCATCTCATTTCTTTTGATATCGTGATCTGTTATATTCTTTCCATCTCCTTTGATAATTCCTGTGTCATTCAAAGATTTTCTCATAGAATCATTAAATATTTCTGCAGGAGGTTAGAAATTTTTAAAATCAGCTTTTCAGCTTGATGAACATCAAGGGTGTTCCTCCCTTTAGTTTTCTTGCTCCAGGTTCTATCTCATAGTCCTTCAATTTGTCTTCTTGAGCCGCCATCGGAAATCTCATTCTGAGCTCCTTTACATCGTCATTCTTTCCATCTACCTTAGCTGTTCTATGTTCTAAAGCAAGTTTAAAGTCTCTTCCAGCAACCATTTTGTTATTTTCTTTATTTTCTGAGTATTTTTTTAATGATCTTTTGTTATCTTCATGCATGATGATCTTGGTATCATTCCACAGAAAGTTTGAACTTGGGAGGTATTTAAAAAAAAATTAGTTGTATAAAATGTGGCATTCATGTTACTTGGGGCTCAGACAGCAGAATCTTACTGCATGTGTGGCATGATGTCCTGGTGAAGAATGTTGATCTAATGCTTAGAGTAACCTTAACCCTCTCCTTATTGTCACAAGTGTCTAAATGGTTATTTCTGGTAGACAGCAGTAAAGAACACTGAGATTACTAAGTAAACTGGATATTGGTTTACAAGAATATGGAGAAGAGCTGGAACAGGGCAGGGATGTGTAGTTCTTTCTTAGTAAAGGTGTGGATAAGCGATATATAAAGTTGCAGAGTACATGTTTTTTAGCCGTAGCTGCACATAAAATTACTTGGAGTACTTTAAAATAAACAGATTATATAGTTGATTTGGTAGAAAATACAGCCCAAGCATGAATATTTTTAAAAGGTCCCAAATTAATTCAAATATGCAGTCTAAGTGAAGAGCCAGGTTAGAGATGGGAAAACAAACCAGGGAAATGTGGGCAGCAGGAGATTGCAGAGTGGGCCTGGCGTCTTTAGAAAAATGCTTTTAATACCTGTAATAGAGTGTGTTTACTCTCCGTCCCACTTCAAGCCCTGTCTTACATAGATGAAGATGCATATGGCTTAAAGTTGTGGATGGTAAGCTAAAAAATAATATTGTAAATCTTCATTTCCATGGTCCCTACATCTTTTCTTTCTACTGCTGAAGAACATCTGCTCTAGAAGATTCTACCAGAGTTCACAATCTGTCCTGCAAAAGCAACACTTTCAAGCTAGAATAACCAGTAGCACTCATAGTTAAGAACTCCATTAAATTTTTATCTAATTTCAGAGAGTGTTAGATTGGTTTAACAACGAAAGGGTAAAAGAAGAGAAATCTCATCTTTTGATCCAAAACACACACCAAAAATAATTATATAAATTATATCTAAATACTTTGTGTACTTGTTTAATTCATTACATAAAACTCTTGAAATGTTTGAAGTTGTTCGACTCTGACAGATATCAGACACTTAAATCAGAAATTTCAGTGTTAATCTTTATCTTCATTGAAAGCTAAATTTGTGTATAGCAACATTTAGAGACCTTAAGGAGACTTTTGGTGTCTTTGTCATGCTCTGCAGCCAAGCCAAGAGAACGCACTGCATCCATTCAAGTGCCACAGAGCTATGGTATTCTAAAGAAACCAATCTATCTATTGCACTATGCTCCCACGTGTAAGTACTGAAAACAAGATTGATAAAAAAAAAATTTAAGTATGTGAAATGAAGCCTTGCTGTCCTCACTTATAAAGAGTATTATGGTTATACTTCAAGACAGATTTGTTTGTTCTTTGATCAGTCCATGGGACTTTTGCTATTTGTCTCCAACACCATTGTTCAAATTCATATATTCTTCTTCGTCGACCTTCCTTATTCAGTGTCCAACTTTCACGTGCATATAAAGCAACTTCAAATACTACGGTTTGGATAAGTCATACCTTAGTTCTCAAAGTAACTGCCTTGTTCTCAGCATTGTAAAGAGATCTTGTAAAATTGATCTACTGAATGCAATGTGTCTTTCAATCTCTGATATTTCTATGAACATTGATTATGGATCCAAGATGATATCCTTGAAAATTTCAATGTGTTTGTTTTGTTTGGGGTTTTTCCAATTTATCCTGCTTACCGATGGGTCCAGTTGTGAGGACTTTTGTTTTATTTACATTGAGTCATATCCATACTGAAGACTGCCATTCTTGATATTCATCAAATTGCTTCAGTTTCACATAATTTTAACAAGCAAGGTTGTATTATATGCATATGAAGGTTACTAAGCTTTTCCTCCAATCCTGATACCACATTCTTATTGATGTAGTCCAACTTCTCTGATTATTTGTTCAGCTCACGGACTGAATAAGTATGATGAGAGGACAAAACTCTGAGGTACAGCTTTCCTGATTTTAAGCCATACAGCCTTTTTTTTTTTTCAGTCTTCTTTATTCAGCCTTCTACTTTCTTATTTATTTATTTACTTATAGATTTTAAGATCAATTTATTGGGGCTCATAAAATTCATCACAATACATAGATCAATTGTGTAAAGCACACCTATACATTTGTTGCTCTCATCATTCCCAAAATTCGCTTGCCTCTTGGGTTCCCGGAATCAGCTCATTTTCCTTTCCCCCCCTCCCCCTCCCTTCCTCTGCCCCCCTCCCCCATGCACCCTTGATAATTTATAAATTATTATTATATCTTATATTACACTGCCCGGCGTCTCCCTTCTCCCACCCCTCTGTTGCCCATCCCCCAGAGAGGAGGCCACATGTAGCTACCTGTGATCAATTCCCCCCTTCCACACACCCCTTCCCTCCTGGTATTGTCACTGTCAACCCTGGTCCTGAGAGGTTCATCTGTCCTAGATTCCCTGCGTTTCCAATTCCCATCTGTACCGCTGTGCATCATCTGGTCTAGCCAGGTCTGCAAGGCAGAATTGGGGTCCTGGTAGTTGGGGGGAGGAAGCGTTTAAGAACTAGAGGAAGGTTGTGGGTTTCATTGTTGCTATACTGAACCCTAAGTGACTCGTCTCCCCACTACCCCTCTGCAAGGTATGTCCAGTTGTCTAGAGATGGGCATTGGGTCCCCATCACATGCCACCCTCATTGACGAGGATATGGTTTTTCTCCCCGCCTTTGGTGTTTGAAGCCTGGTCCCTTTGGCCCTTCATGATCACACATGTTGGTGTGCTGCTTCCATGTGGGCTTTTCTTTATGTGTTTTCTTTCTTTATCTTTCTTCTGCACACCTGCCTCTTGATCCATGTACAAGTTATGAATAAGCATAATGCATGTTCTGCAATACCCATTCTTATCAAGGTTATCCATAGTTTATTATGGCCCACATAGTCAAAATGCCTTTGTATAGTCAATGAAACACAAGTAAATATTTTTCTGTTATTCTCTGCTTTCAATCAACATCCATCTGAGAGCAGCAGTGATATCCCTTGCTCCATGTCCTCTTCTGAATCTGGCATGAACTTCTGGCAATTCCATGTCATCGAGTGTAATACTAGATAATTGGTCAGTAGCTAAAGCAAATGGAAGAAAGGATGAAGTCAAGACCTGAGTAGAAAATTTCAAAGGGCAGCTTGAGAAGAGAAAGCCAAATATTATGACAAAATGTCCAAGGACCTAGAATTAGACATCAACCAGGGAAGGAAACACTCAGCATATCTGAAATGGAAAGAACTCAGGAAAACACTTTAAGCCTCTAATTGCAATGTTCTAATAGGACACCTGAAATATGATTGCTTTTTAAATCATTGGTTTTTGGACCTCATGAAAATCCAAAAATTTAGTCTTTAAAATATTATTTAAAAATTCAAATCTAGGAGGAGAAAATGTTTTCAAGTAATATCCAAAATAAACTTGTATACAGATTATATAAATGGAATTACAAATGCAATGATAAATATACACTTTCAAATCTAAAACATAAAAATACTAACAACCAAATGAAACTTGGATAAAATGTTCAAATAATCTTTTCACCAAAGAAATTAAGCAAATGAAAAATTGTTACATGCAAATACAATGAATATAATATTTGAAAAATTTAAAAAAATTTATTCCTGCCAACCTGCTGGAATGATTATGTAGGAAAGTAAAAGAAGACAAAGTCAAGGACTGTCCATGATATGTGGGAGCCTAGCTGGGGTAGTGCTTTTGCACTGGACCGAGCTCCTCCTGGTCAGCACTTCAAAACCACCGGCAGCTCTTCGGGAGAAAGATTGGGCTTTCTATTCCCATGGACAGTTACCATCTTGGAAACCCACAGGGCGTTCCTATGACTCAGCTGGGACTCAATGCCAGTGAGTTTGGTTTGCATGTTTGGGGATGATATGCACCCACTGGGGATCTCAGTCACTTGGGAAAGAAATTTATAGCATGGGTCTTTAAATATTCATTAAAAAATTTTACAAGGTATAAAAGTTACCCAAAAGTTAAATGTTTATAAAACATATTTTAATTCCATTTTCTATGAGCTTTCTTAGCCCCCTTGCAAATGTCTTATAAAATTATATATATAATTACTATATAATCTAGCATCCCACTCCTAACTATTCACTCTAATGGACACTTGAAATAAAAGTTATCAGTTATGTAGACAAAGAACCATGTAAGAAAAGTATCCTGGAAAAAAGGAAGTGATACATGAGTTTCAGAAAAGGTGCTTAAACGCGTCAGGCATGACCACTAGGTGATGGAAGATGTGAGGTGATAATTGGGAATATCAGTTGTAGTGAAGTGATTGATCAGATTGCGTCAGAGAGAATGAGGGACGATTTGGTGACATTACACACAGATACCTCATAGAGAATGTGCAATTGCTTGAGAAAGAATAGAAGCTGGGGTAGATTCTGTAGTTAAAGGAGCACTTTCTGTTGTTTTTGAAGCAGACAATTCTCATAGCCTGTTAAATACTGGTGGGGAAAGATTCAATAAACAGTGAAAGATAATGATGCAAAAGTCCTGGAAACAAACATTACCTAGACTGGAACATGAGATCTGGCAGCTGACACCTTCTGGCTTGTGAACTGAACATTTTGTGATGAGGGTCAAAGACAGCCATCAGTGCAGATTACTCCTGAATATAAAAATTATCACTATTTGAACAAGAAATCACATCATCAGTGTGTGATGATAATGTTGCAAATATTGACATTTTCAAGGATTTCACTTTACTTGGATCAACAATCAATGGCTATTGAAGCAACAGTGAAGAAAGCCAATAACATATTGCACTGGGCAAATCTGATGGAAAACGACCCCTTTAGAACGTTAGAAAGCAAAGATGTCACTTTGATGACCCATACAGTGTTCCTGACCCAAACTATGGTTTCTTCAATCATTCATGAGCATTCAAAAGATGGTCAATGTAAATGAAAAGAGAGTAATTGATGCATCCAAATTGTGGTGTTAGAAAACAATATTGAACATACCATGGATTGCCAGAGAAACAAACAAATCTGTCTTGGAAGAAGTACTGTCTGAATGGTACATCGAAGCTCAGGCAGGGAGATTTGGTTTCACTCGCTTTGGCCACAATATTGTTGTTGTTGTTGTTGTTGTTGTTGTTAGGTGCCATGAAGTCATTTCTGACTCACAGTGACCCTGTGTTAGTTTGGGTATTTTAGAGCAACAAATCCACAGAAACCCATATGTATAAGAAAGAGTTTTACATAAAAGGCATGTGCACATCAAGAGAACATCCCAACCCAGTGCTGCCCAAACCCACAAGTCCAACATTAGCCCATATATCTGACACCAATCCACAAAGTCCTCCTCCATCTCACAAAACACACAGTATGATGCCAACTGCAGGAGGAAAACCGAATCAGTGAATGTGTAAACATCTCAGCACTGGCAGGGGTCTCCACATGGGTGCTCCAGCAGCCAGGGCTGCATCAGGGTAGGTCCATGTGGCTTCTCCTCTGGGATGTCTTATAGGAAGTGAGCCTTGCCAGCTGAAGCAGGGAACTGGCTAAGGCAGCTGCCCCCTGGTTCGACCATCACAAAGCAAGAGACCCAAGAACTCAAAAGGTGAGGCTCACCGAGCCATTTAACTCTCTGCCCTTCAATTAACCCCACATGTGTTTATTGGCCAGGTTGGCACAATAAACTTTAACTATATCAGACCCTGTGCACAACAGAACAAAACACTGCCATCCCCACAAGTGTTCCTATGCTTGATCCCCCTGTGACAGTCACTGTGTCAATTCATTTCCTTGGGGGTCTTCTGCTTTTCAGCTGTCTCTCTCCCGAGCATGAGGTCCTTTTCCAAGGACTGGTCTTTCCTGACAACACGTCCAATGTACGTAAGATGAAGTCTAGCTATTCTTGCCACTGAGGAGCACTTTTGCCATATTTTTTCCAAGGCAGTTTTTGTTTGTCCTCTTAGAGTTCCATGGGCAGCCAAGTCCTTCTTCCTAGTCTATTCTGAATCTGGAAGCTCCACTGAAACCTGCTCCCTTTGGGTGAGTCTGCTGGCTTTTGAAATGGCATTGGAAAGCCACTGGGGGTTCCTACGAGTGACTTTGACTCATAGGGTCCCTATGAGTGGCTTCCCAGTGACTCAATGATAGTGAGTTTGGGTTGGTGTTGGGCAATAATGTGGACCCACTGGAGATCTCAATCACTTTGGAAAGCTATTCATCACAGCATCACAGCAACTCACAAGCCACCACTGTGCAATGACCTGACCCAAGTGATGGGGCCACAATTTTAAGCAGGACCAATCCCTGGGAAGGGATATTATGGTTGTTCATATAAAGGGTCATAGAAAACGAAGAAAACTCTAACAGTGATGGATTGATACAATGGCTGCCACAGTGAGCTGGAACCTTCCTGTCCCGGTGGAGTTTCCCTTCATTTGATCACTACGAGTTGTAGTCAATTTGATCTAACAACAACAACAACAAAATCAACACCGCCCTTAGATGAGCAGATGAAGGTACATAGTGCCTGCAGGGAAGAAAGATTATGCAGATGGAAAGTGTTTTTGTTGTAGATAGCTGATTCAGTTCATCATAGTGAATTTGGCTCTACATTGGTAGTAACTTGGGACCAAAGACACTGTCTAAGAGTGAGAGTGGAAGAGGGTTGGAAGTGTGAAGAGAGAGAACAGGAGAGTGAATAAATTGGTAGTGGGATTTCTGGTTAACTAGAATAGAGCCGGATAGAGGCTAGTGTCCAGGAATATACAGTGCTACTATTTAGCAAGGTTTTATATTTTTGTTGGACTAAATTTAGCTAAATAGGTCCAGATGAGGTTCAGGCAGAGATTATGAATTTATCTGGTTATGAGAGAGGGGCCAGGGAGCTAGTGGTATTAAAATCATGGGCCTCCTTTGAAACTAAATCAGAAGTCACCTACTGTTTGTTGTTTGTTATCCCTTTCCCATCTTGGAGCTCCTCCATCTGACCTTGGTCCTTGGTATAAAACGTCCTATCTAAAGGACACTAGCAATGCTATCTTTATGAGAGACCATGCATGAATGTAGGTATACATCTGCATTTCACAGTTAAATTGGACAAACTGTTACCTTGATCCCTGTCTCTCTCATCCCCTAGAGGGCACTATCTAGAGACACCTTACAGAAACTAGACACATTATAAATAGGTGAGGCTATTGGGGTCAGAGAGGACAATGGCCTTCCCTGAAGCCCCAGATGATGGCTGAACTGGGATGGGACCAATTGCATCCTTTTACTAGAGGCTTGCACTAAACATCACCCTGTCTCAGCCTCTGCCTTGGGTCACGTTTAATTAAGTGTGTGTGTTTTAGTTCTTGTTTGGAACAACTGTTATCTGACTTGCAATTTCCTCTCTACCCATTAGCTTAAAGGTCAGGAATTTTGACTATAACTAAAACACACCTATAGTAAATGCAGAACTTATTTATTTATTTATATTTCCTCCGTTCGTTCTCTTTTTCTCCCCCCTTGGCCTCAGAACAGCAGGCTACGAAACTGCAAAAGCTTCTGTTTACACAACACAGATTAGACATGCCACCAGAGAACCAGGAGAGTTTGGGAAATGCAGTCTTGGAGACAAATATAGGGTAATCAAATAACTTTAGGGCCAGTGTTTATTTTCAGTGTCTCCAGCCGCTCAAGAAAGGGGGAATTAAGAAAAGACCTTTTTATCAAAACACTCGGTGGAAATTTAATTTTCGAAAGAAGAGGTTTCTCTGTTTTTCGCTTGGAGGCTACGCGAAGGGAATTGCTCCGCATTAGCTGTGATGTGTACTGTATCCACGCGCTACCCCCTGATGAAAGAAATCAAAGGCAAATGTGCACCTGAACGTTCATCACATGAAACCATTCAGGAATATGTGCTTTGATTTTACACCGTGGTGACTCAGCTATTACACGATGGTGCCTTGGCCATGGTTGGATATTTGCATACTGAGCTACTGTCTGAACATTCCTTTTTCGTGTTCCCAGAGCATTTTGCGAGCGTGTTGCAAGTGATAGGGTTGCAAATGTGGTGTCATCCAGTCCCCCTGCCGGACTTGCAACAATGCTTGTTCCACACGCGCCTGAAAAGAAATATCTTTTCATATTGATCTTTTGGATCTCGTTCTCATCCTGCAGCACACTTTGTGGGTACTCTTCTACTTTGTGGACCACACAAGATATCTGGGGTGTATAGCTGGCCACAAAGGCTCATGGGTAAGGATTTGGGTTTGGGAGCTGGGTACACATGCTTTCAATGCTTATTAATCCTTCTCCGGGCTTCCCTAACATGCTATTTAAGGACCCCTGGGGGTGCAGTGTTTCAATGAGAGTTGTTAACCCGAAGGTTGGCAGTTTGAAACCAGTTAGGGGGTTCTACAGAAGTAAAGGCATGGCATCTTGCCTCTGTAAAGATCCCAGCCAAGAGGACACGATGTCACATGGCAGGGTCACTGTGAAGTGGAATCAACTCAATGGTACCCAACAACAAGCAGTTAATGTTAGAAAACATAAGATCTGAAAGGCCAGAAACTGAATTCATAGCAGTAATTATCTTAGAAGAAAAGAATGGGACTTAGAAGACAGCTTCTGAATAAAATACTGAAATTAACCAGGGCATTTAAGTCTGCAGTGCATTCATTTGGATGAGAAACATATACATCTTTGTTTCCTGAGCACATAACTTGAAATTACCAAATACAGCAGCTATGAATGAGGCCAATAGATCTCGTTAGTATTAGCAGACCAATAAATATGATTATTCTAAAGTTAGCCTATTATTGTTGATATCCCATAACACTATTTTGTTAATCATTTACAAAGAAATGTAATATAAATTAGATATGCTACAAGACCTTGTTATTTCATGTATTCATAAAGAAGCACACATGCATCCTTATCTCAAATTTACTGTGTGAAAACATTAATACTTAGTTTTATTTGTAATCCTCTGGGCATTAGTATGATTTCAAAACTATTATGCTGAAATAGGATACATAAGCCCACTAAATTCCCAGAGTGGTTCACAACACACACGCGCGCACACACACACACACACACACACACACACACAATGCTAAAAGGCTCTGATCTAGAGGAATGGAAAAAACAAGAGGTGATGGATGAGAAGGTGGATTGTAGGTGGTGTGCAGGAGCAGAGGGATTGTTGTAGTTAGGTGCTCTTGAGTCCATTCCAGCACATAGTGACCTGATGTCCAACCGAATAAAAACCTGCCTGGACCTGTGTAATCCACACAAGTGTGCGCTTTGAGCCTAGTGTGGAATAAAATGAGTTCAATCCATTTAATCTATCCATCTTATCAAGGGTCTTCTTCCTTTGTGCTGCCCCTCTACCTTACCAAGCATCATGTCCTTCTCTAGGGCCTAGTCTCTCCCGAAAACTTGTGCAAAGGACTGGAGACGAAGTCTAGCCATCTTTGCCTGTAAGGAACATTCTGGCTGTCACTTCTAAGAAAGAGGTCTAGGGAGCGGAAGAGGCAGAAGAAGACAGGTATAGAGCAAGAGAAGATGAAGGATTATGCCACGGACTCAGCTTTTAAATTTATTTCTACACCACTTTTAAAATGTCATTGTTGCTGCTACCGTGTGCCATCGAGCTGATTCTAACTTTTGGGAACCTTGCGGGGCAGAGCAGAACTGCCCGATGGGGCTTCCAGTCTTTCAGCTCTCTGACAGAAGACCACCAGGCCTTTTCTGCAAGAGCTGCTCAGTGCCTTCAAAAGGTGCACCTTGCAGTCATCAGACTAGAACTCTCTGTTCTTCCATAGTTACCTTCAAACTAAATCCCTTCTTTATCAATCTAATCAGCAGGTGGTTTGGTTCAGGAAGTGAATATCTCTGAAGCATGGAAGCATATCCTTCCGCAATTACTTTTCTGAGTCTGCATGTCTTGTTACTTTACATGGAAAAGTTACTAACTCCAGAGCTTCAAATAGAGCGCAGAGTTTATAAATGATTTCTCAGTTAACAAAAGAATACATTTAGATGCTCATGATCAAATTTAATCTGATTAGTAAATTTGCGTGTTTCTATGACCGTAATATCCATGTGCAAAAGGGGACATCCATAAAAACATTTTTCAGTTTTTCTAGATCGGTACAACTACATTTTTCTTAGAACTATAATCTGTAAAAAGAACAACAGGACTGCCCTGGCTGGTGAATTACTGGAGAAGTAGCCACTTTGCCCTCTTTATACTCACTGTGTTCACTAGAACAGCCTAGAAGGTTACTTCCAGAAACCTAACTCGAAGGTATCTGGCTTAGCAGGTCACGTGTTGGCTACTAATTGCAAGATTAGCAGGTACTCACAACCAGCCTTTCCTAGGCAGAAAGATGAGACGTGTTGCTTCCATCAGAAACCAACAGAAAGAGTTCTCCTTTGTCCTAGAGGGCTGCTATGGGTCAGAAGTGAGTGGCTCCAGGGCAGTGGGCTTGCTTTGGTTTGGTTTGCCATAAGAACCCCTATGGAGCTCGCCCTTGAAAGCCCTATGGAGTAATACTGATACTCAGAAATACATGCAATTGCTATGACTAGACAGCAAATTGGTTTCCTTTTAGTTTTATTTCCCCCCAAAACTTTTTAATTTTAATCGAAGCTTTTGATATTGTGTAGCATCACCTCTATGGAGAGATTCTATCCCATGTACGTGGCACATGTTATCTGGAAGGATCAGGCCCGGAAAGGACAGCATGCTTGGTAACGTAGAGGGTCAATGAAAAAGAGGAAGACCCTTAAGGAGATGGACTGACATAGTGGTTGCAACAATAGGAATCAGTATAGCAATGGTGGTGAAGACGGCATCCGACTGGTCAGTATTTAATTCTGACATACACAGGATTGTTATGAGTTGTAACTGACTCGACGTCACCTAACAGCAACAGTGACAAGAATAAAAAAAGCATTATAATAAATACACATGCATCTAAAATATGTTATATGTTCAATGTCATCATTGTTATGCCCATCTCATCTTTAAAAATGTAGCAACAATATTCAGAAGAGGGGAGAGGAAAAGTATTTTCTGTTTTCTCTACTATCCATTTTACCTGTTGCCTTTGAAGTCCTACCTCTGAAAGAGGTCTTAGAACTCTTGGGAAAGCATCCACTCAGTTTCATTTAAATAATATTTTGATTAGTTTATTTGCAAGTCTATTCATTAGCACAGGCTCGTTTCACTTAATCCTTTCAGCTTTTGGAAAGTTATTACTTTTGTTCATTAGCGATGCACCTTGGTGAATCAGTCTTCATTTATTGAATTCTGATCTGAGTACACAAGCTCATAAGTGTAAAGTTCAAAATATTCCATGAAACATTCACTATGAGTCAATGGCATCTTAAAAAGATGCATTTTATTATGTAACTTAAACATAAAATATTATTGTACTTTGTTTCATCTTTTTGTAAAATTATTGGGGAGGAAAACAAAGGATTCATACTGTATCAAAATTAAGACAAAGTTAGAAAGCATTGGTACATGTGTTAAAGTCACAGTTCATGTTTCTGGACTGAGTGGCTATTGATCGGTCTCTGCATCATAGGTTCCCTGATGAATACCAAACTAGTAAACCAAGCCCACTGCCAAGATCAATGGTGACTCATGGTGATCATACTGGGTAGAACAGAACTGCTCCTACGGTTTCCTAGGCTGTCGGTTCCAACCTTTGGGTTAGTAGCCAAACACTTTAACCACAGAACTGCCAGGGCCCCAAGGACGAAGACAAGGGCATAAACAGACAACTAATGATAAAATGAAATTATCTGTGGGAGATATTTCATTAAGAACACCAAAGTTTTTCTTATTGTCTATTCTATTGTATATATTCTATTACATGAAATGGATACTTTCTACTTTTGGACAGAGGTAATTAGTTGAAGTATGTCCCTAAAATATAGATTGACGTTTTCACTCTTGTACTGGTTAGCATTACCATTTTTGTGAACAGGATCTTTTAAAGAGTTATCAGTTAACAAGAGGAACCCTGGTGGTATAATGGTTATGAGTTGGGCTGCGATCCATTGTCAACAGGCAGTTCAAAACCACCAGCAGACCCGTAGGAGAAAGACTAGGCTTTCTACAACCATGAACAGTTACCGTCTCAGAAAGTCACCGGGTGTCACCAGGAGTCAGCACTGACTTGATGGCAATGAGTTTGGATGTTGGTGTAATTATCAGAGTAGGGTCGGCCTAATCTCACTCAACTGATGTCCTTATAAAGAAAAGAAACCTAGACAGAGGATAGCCATTGGAAGATGCACGTACAAGGCCCGGGATAACTGGAGCTACTGTGAGAAATAAGAAAAGATCTTTCTCTAGCGACTTTGAAGAGAACACTGCCCTGCAGATGCCTTTACTTTGGGTTTCTAGCCTCCCAAACTGTTGATTAACACCAACACTTCATGGCGCTTTGCTCCCGTAGCCCTGGGTAACTAGCACACGTTTTAGAGAGAGCACAGGAAGGAGACTCCTTGTGCTTCTTGCTTTTAGCAGTCTGTGCACAGCAGTGTTTCTGCTCATTTAGTGCTGCCAGCTCTGTAACCCAGAGCAATCGCTTACAACTTCTGAAGCTGCTTCTTCATCCATGAAGAACCAAGCCTTTGCTCATCTCTAAAGCCCAGAATAGGGTCATTGGGTGATCAAATAATTAACATGATAGGCTGATAATTGAAAGGTTGGAAGTTTGAGTCTACCCAGATGCATCTCAGAAGAAAGCCAGCACTTTCTTCATATTCAGATCTACTATCAAAAAGTCAGCCATTGAACACTCAAAACAGTACAGTTTTACTCTGACACATGGGGTGTTGCCCGTCAGCCAAAATCAACTGCCTGACAATGTGTTGTGCTTGTAACGCCCCACCCCACTTGCCATCCTAACATGATTTAATATTTATAGGATCGAGGAGATTATATTCCTATTCCTCCTCTAGCCACTGTATAAACCTGGGATTTATACACACTTTAGCTCCAGACAGTTGTTGGTAACATCTAATACACCGTAGTTTAACATATTGATTGGATGATAACCTTTTAAACATTGTGACATCCCATGGGCTGTTTCTTTACAAGTTAGCTCCACTTGGATGTGTGAAAATCAAGTATTCCTTTTAGAAAAATATAAACTTCAATATTTCATGGTATAAGAGAGATTCTGACATTCAAGGAAATTGATATCATACATCTAAACAGGGTAAATATGTGTATTATTAGTAAACTGACTATGGAAGTCTTGAGTCTATGTAATACTAATACAGATAAGCTTCAGATTTGTTAGCATAATAATGAGGTAATAGTCTGTCTAATTTAATCTAGACACAGTGATATATGACACTTCAATGATAAGTAATATGACCTTAAGGTTAATGATGTCATTGTTCATCTGATGTGATATATGACTTCAAGTACTCTGGCAGTTGATCTTAAATCTTTATTTTCTTTCTTTTAAATGATTTTATTAGGTTACTGCTACAGCAATGAAACTACAGTGAACTATTACTTGGAATTAGAAACGCAGGCTAATTAGTTCCAGAGGTTGTATGGCTTGACATTCCACTCAAAGAAAGTAACACTGTTAGACTAGTGGACATAAGACTATGGAGATGGTACAAATGGAACCTGCAGGAGCTCTTCAGAGATGCTTCTGTTATGAAATGTTCTCAGCTCTCTAAAGGAAGACATGGTTGCCTCCTGCGTTGGGCATATGGAGAACACACAGATGAACCAGAACATGATTCAGGCTAAGGGATCTACGAAGGGAGAGAAAATAGACAGACAAATTTCCCTAAAGGAAGATAATATTCACAACAGCCTTAAGCCAACATCACCTACTGTCATTAAGTTGATTCTGACTTATATTGACCCTATGTGGGGTTTCCAACACTGTAGAAGTTTTTTTGAATCTCTAGTGGAGGGGCTGATGGGTTTGAACCACTAACCTTATAGTTAGCTCACCAATGCTTAAACTAAAGTGCTACCAGGTCTTCTTTCTGCCTTAAGAGAAAAGAAAATTAGCGCTGTTATTTTTTAAGGTTTTATTAATGAATTGGGTGAAATTTGACAGAGCACATCATCACATTTACATTCAACAGTCATTAGAAATTTTGTTTCAACTCATCCATTCCAATCCCCTCAATGTATCACCACTTATCCCACGTCCACCCTGTTTCCTCTTTCAATTCGTCCTTCAGTCCTAGCCTTCTGAACTTGGTTGTTGGTTAAAAAAAATGCCATTTTAATCTTATCTGCTCAATTATACACCATATTGTTATTGTTCTCTTCTTACTTCTATGAAGCCATTGCTGACTCCTAGTGACCCTCTGTGGGTTTCTGAGAGAGGAAATGTTGACAGTAATAGAAAGCCCGTCTTTCTCCCTCAGAACTGCAGGTGGCTTTGCAGCCCAACCGCATGTGGATTGCAGCCCAACATGTAACCACTATACCACCAGGGCTCCATGTGCTCCTCTCAGGTCCATCTATCCTTTGGACCAGGTGTCCTGGTGCCTTAATGGTTAAAGATCAGGCTGCTAACCGCAGGGTCACCACCAGCCACTTCACAGGAGAAAGACAGGGCTTTCTACTCTCTAGGGTTACAGTCTCAGAAACCCACAGAGGCGATCCTACCCTGTCTTAAATGGTCCCTATGAGTCACTGTCACTCGATGGCAGTGAGGGAGTGAGAGTGAGTGTATTGTTTGTCTGAAAGTTGATTCATGGTGGATCATTTAGTTCCACACCTAAAGGGTAACTAAGTAGCATTGTTGGGGTTTCTGGCTATCTCTATCTAACTAGCAAGCTTGATATCTTTCCTAATTTTGAATTTTATGCCATATTTTTGTCCCATATTTCCCTCCCACTCTACCGAAGACTGTCTAACATGATATTCTTCAGAGCATTTGGTAGGGGTACCCATCTAGTTCTTGTCTCAGGGTTGTGGAGACTGATTTGCATAGTTCTTTAATTTATTGGACTTATTGTTTCCATGTTTGTTTGTTTTTATTTTCATCAGTCTTATTTCTTACAAATTAGGAGATACTAATAGATACTTAGATGGCCTCTTGCATGAGTGAGACCCCAGTTCCCACTCAGCAAAGTAGGGTATGGAACATTGTCTTTGTGGATGTGGTCATGCCAAGTGATCTTGGTGTGTCCAAGGCAATGGTCCTGAGTCCTTCAGTCCAATGACTCAGGTTTCCAAGGTGTCTTATTATGTCTAAAAAGTTTTCATAACCTTGGCCCCTGTATATTCCACCACATTCATGGGTATACTTGCAATCAAGATAAATACACACACACAACTGCCTTCTGTCAAACCTATATGTGCATACCCCATTCTCCCACACCTGTTCACCCTGTATGTATGTATAGCCAAGCATCTACTTGTAGATCGCAGTTATGGCAATTATTATGTATGCATATATTATAGTATTACCTTTGATGTCTTTAACAGTTGCAAATCTCCCAGGATCTTCCCTTCCCTCCATCATTTTCATCGGCCAAACCTCTGTCTTATTATATATTACCTTCTCCATCTTGATTCTGAGGAGAACGGGAAAAGTCCTGTTTGGCATCCCACTGCCACTAACTCCTAGCAACACCATAGATCAGAGTAGAAATGCCGCTTACACTTTATGAGAGTGTAAATTTTTATGGAAGCCGATGGTTTCATATTTCTCCCAAGGACTAGTGGTGTAAGAATAATCATTTGTGGGTAACTCTCAGAAGCAGGAAAAAATCATGTGTTCCATTAAAATAACCTTAACTCTTATGTAGTTACCTTCCTTGTGAGCCTCCTTTGACTCTACTGTGCTTGACTCTGGTGGCAGGGAGAAAAGGCGAGGGAATAAATGGATATATTGAATATGGAGGCAAGTGATGAGGAGAGAGGGTAAGAAAGGTAGTTTGGGGTCATGGAGATTTATAGAGACTAGATTCAGAAAGATGACTAATGAGAGAGTGCCACCTAAGGTAATTTGAGAAAAACCAACCTTAATTAGTAGCACGAAATTAGATACCTGTTTGGGGGCTCTATGTAGATTTCCCTGATGCACATCGGGAGCTGGGAAGAGGCAAAGGGAGAGACAGAAATTCTTCCCTTTGGGAGCTTTAGAAGCCCAAGGAGGTCTAATTAATTTTATCCTTCAGCTACTCTCTAAATCTATTTCCTTTTTGATATTCCTTAGCTTAGTTTATGAGAATCTCAGGCTATCTTTTCTATGCTAAGAGAGCTAAGGAGGTACTTTGTTTGTGTTAGGAAATGTTGTTTCGTGCAGTTGAGTAGCTTCCAACTCACGGTAACCCAGCGTAAGCAGAACAAAATGCCAATTAATCCTAACCCATCTTCACAGACCGGGCTGGGTCTGAGCCTGTGGTTGAACCCCTAGTGTCACAGGGTCTTCTTTGTTTCATTGATCCTTGACTTTTACCAAGTCTCATGTCCTACTTATGTATTTGCCAGGTTTGGGAAGCCCTTGTCTTGGAGAACACAGACCAGAACTTGTTCATCTCTGTATTCCCCACTGCCCCACTTCCTGGATAATTGAAAACCTCAAAGTGCTGATTAAGGGGAAACAAATGGATTTCAGGTGACTACTTCTGTCAAATGCATTTTTCTAAAGAATTCAGTTAATTTACATAAGGTATTAGTTCCCTTTTGTGACTATCCACCGACTGGTTTGACATACAATAAGATAAGAAATAGGAAATGAATGTGCTTTTTCTTTGTCAAGGAACCCTGTGGCATAGTGGGTTAAGCATTGGGTAGTACTTAAGCCTTAAAACCTGTAGTTCACATCTACTAGTAGAGAAAGATAAGGTTGTCTACTTCTGTAAAGATTTATGTTCTCGAAGGCCCTATTAAATAGTTTTTCTCTGTCTTCTAGGTTTATTATGAGCCTGAAAGTCACTCAGTAACCATGTTGTTTTTAAATTTTATTTGTCTGCTTCCTTTTAGTTTCAGATTCAAAAATAATTTCTTTTAAAAAAAATGAACACAAAACTAGTAGTCACAGTGAAAGATCCCTCATGGTATAGTCAGTGACACATTGGGCTGCTAGCCACTAGATCAACTGTTCAAACTCACCACCCACTCTTTGGGAGAGAGATGAGGCAATCTGCTCTCATAGAGATTACAGTTTGAGAAATTCAAAGGGATAGTTCAACTCGGTCTTAAAAGGTCATAATGGGTCTGAATCTATTTGATGGTAGTGAGTGAGCCCCAATAAGGCAAAGCTAAAAGGTTTTCCAAATGTTCAACTCTAAGGAAAAGAATGTTTCGAAACGGATTGTGGTAACAACTGTACAATTCTGCTAGACATGATTGAACTACAAAATCATAGATGTAAAATAATCATATCAATTTAAATAATACATAGATATTCAACTCTGTGCATTCAGTCAGTCACTGCATCCAAAGAAGAAATGGTCCACCTTCCCCATTTGAGGAAGTAGTGCATGAGCAAGAACCAATGGTGCTGAGCAGAGAAGTTCAAGCTGCACTGAAAATATTAGCCAAAAACAAGGCTCCAGCAATTGATGAACACCCATTGAAATATTTCCACAAGCTGGTGAATCCCTGGAAGAACTATTCCTCAATGCCAGGACATTTGGGAGACACCTACTCGATTGACTGGGAAAGATCCATATTCCTGCTGATTCCATAGAAAGCTGACCCAATAGAATGCTCGAATTAGAGAAAAATACCACTGATATCACGAGAGTAAAATTTTGATGAAGATCATCCAACAATCTTTGTAGCAGTACGTTGACAGGGATCTGCCAGAGGATCAGGCCAGATTCAGAAGAGGACATGGAACAATGCTGATGTCAGATGGCTGAAAGTATAGAATAACAGAAAGATGTATACTTGGGCTTTATTGACTATGAAGAGGTATTTGACTGTGTGGAGCCTAACCAATTATAGATAACATTGAGAAGAATAGGAATTCCGGAATAATTCCTTGTGCTCATGTGGAACTTGTGCATGAATCAAGAGGCAGTTGTGTGAACAGACATGGTTATACTACACAGTTTAATGAAAGGAGAGATGTGCAACTGGGTTATCTTCTATGCATACCTATTCAATCTGTATACTGAGCCAATCATCAGAGAAGCTGGATTATATGAAGAAGAATGTGGCAGCAGGATTGGTGGAAGGCTTATGAACAATCTGCCATATGCAAAGGACACAACCTTGCTTGCTGAAAATGTGGAGAAGTTAAAGCGCTTGCTGATTAAGATCAAGGATTGCAGCCTTCAGTATGGATTAAGATTCAATATAAAGAAGACTAAAATCCTCACAACAAGATCAAAAGGTAACATTATGATAAATGGAGAAAAGGTTGAAATTGTCAAGGATTTTGTCTTACTTGGATCCATAATCAGTGCTCATGGAATTAGCAGTCAAGAGGTCAAGAGATGAGGTGCATTACTTAAATCTGCTGCAAAAGAATTCTCTAGAGAATTGGAAAGTAATGATGTTAATTTGAGGACTTAGGTGATATTTTAAATTGCCTCATCTGTATGTGAAATTTGAAAATTGAGTAAAGAAGACTGAAGAAGAACCAACACATTTGAATTGTGGTGCTAGAAAAAAATATTGAAAGTTTCCAGGACTGCTAAAGAAGACAAACCCATCTGTCTTGGAAGAAGTAAGGCCAGAATGCTTCTTAGAGACCAGGATGGCTTGAGTTTGTCCCACATACTTTGAACATATGATCAGGAGAGAGATGGAATGACACTATGGTAGCAGGAGTGGGCTTAACCATTGGAACAATTGTGAGGATGCCCCAGCACCAGGCAGTGTTTTGTTTAGTTGTGCATTAGAGCCATATGGGCTGAAATCCCAAATTCATATATCTCTTTGGAGGATTTAAAAAAAAATCAATTTATTGGGGCTCATACACTTCATCACAATACATAGATCAATTGTGTAAAGCACATCTATACATTTGTTGCCCTCATCATTCCCAAAATTCGCTTGCCTCTTGGGTTCCCACAATCAGCTCATTTTCCTGTTTTCCCCTGCCCCTCCCTTCCTCCTCCCCCCTCCTCCATGCACCCTTGGTAATTTATAAATTATTATTATATCTTATATTACACTGCCCGGCATCTCCCTTCACCTACCCCTCTGCTGCCCATCCCCCAGAGAGGAGGTTATATGTAGCTCCCTGTGATCAATTCCCTCTATCTATACCCCCCTTCCCTCCTGGTATCGCCACTGTCACCCCTGGTCCTGAGGGGTTCATCTGTCTTAGATTCCCTGTGTTTCCAATTCCCATCTGTACCACTGTGCATCCTCTGGTCTAACCAGGTCTGCAAGGCAGAATTGGGGTCCTGGTAGTTGGGGGGAGGAAGCATTTAAGAACTAGAGGAAGGTTGTGGGTTTCATTATTGCTATACTGAACCCTAAGTGACTCATCTCCCTACTACCCCTCTGCAAGGTATGTCCAGTTGTCTAGAGATGGGCATTGGTTTTTTTTTTTTAATCCACAATGCTGCAGAAACTGGTGAAATCAGGTCAAGTGATAAGCTTGCGGCTCAAGTCTAAGGACCAGAGATCAGGCAGAGGGAAATCAGATGCAGGGTCAAAGCCAGAAGTGAAACATCCCAGAGTCAAAGCAGGGCTAATTGTTTCTGTTCATGCTCAGTCAGGAAGGGGAGATCGCATAAAGAATAGCTTTCATAGCAGGTGGCTTTGCCTTCTTCAGACCAAACTCCCAAGGAAACAAGGGTGGTGACTTGAGTCACACCCTCTAAGAAGGTGCAGACTCAAAATATATTCCATCTAAATCTTGTCTCATTAGTGCAACCTATAACCACCAACCCCAATTCAATGAACTATATAGCAATCACTTGCTGATTAATACCAACCAGTACCTTGTCATGGGAAGAAAATCTTTATCCACTGAGAATGGAAAGTACCTTGAAATTATTTATATTCTTACTCCAATGGCATGCTGTCACTCCCATTAGTCACTCTGTACTAGAGTGACTGTCCCCAACCTGAAAATAATGTTTAATGTAGTCCTGATTATAGCCCATAGATTACATTAATATGAACAAAGAAGAATGTTATGGCAAGGATGTTATTTTAAATTGCTCACATCTTCCATAGTCCATTTACTTATTTCTATGGAGTCTATTATGACATATAGATTCCCTGTAGGCTAGAGAAAAACCTCTTTTCAAAGGGTTCTTGTGTTAGTCAGATTCTCTAGAGAAACAAAACTTGGATACTTATGATTATATATATTTATATATGAATACATTTTGATTTATATATGTATATATCAAAATTGTAAATCTCTATATATTTAGGTTTATACAGCGAGAGGAATATAACAGCTAATTAATCCACACAGCAGTACACAGGGCTCAGCTCAACTCCCTTTTGTGGAACAAGTAATATACTGGACGTCCTTCGAAGCACTTGGGCTACTGGCTCCAGGGTCAAGGAAGCAGACAGCAGAGTCTTTCCTGGAGCAAGGCAGGCAGAATCTGCCCACAGGCAGCAAATGGCAGGGTGGGTCACTAACAGTCAGTAGTTTGGGAGTTTAGCGAAGCAAGCTCAGATGGGATACCAAACTCGAGCAAAGCAAGGCAACAGGGTCTGCCAGCCTCGAGGTCCATCAGTGTATGCCCCAGGTCTCAATGGAGCCTCAAGCTCTAGTGACCATATCCAGGTTGGCGTGGCCCACATCTGGTGTAACACACAGGTAGAGTCAGAGAACTAGCAGAAGCAGAAGAACACTAGAGAGCAAGAGAAACGGGGCTGGGCCTTGCAGAGCCATTTCTCTCTTTGCCCTCCAATAGAAAATCGACCTGATTAATCCCACATGGTCCTATTGGTCAGGCTGGCACAATAAGCCTATCACAGTTCTCAAGATGGAAAATGTTAATGAGGGAGGTTATCTCGTCTTTCTCCTGCTGGGTTCAAATAGTTAGCAGTTCAAAACGTAACCCATTGTGCCACTGTAATTCTTTCCACAGCCTGTTAAGACCATCTAATGACATTTCCTCTAAACAACAAAGCAAATTAACATGAAATACATATAATAGAGAAAGTATTTTAATCTTCCAATCTCATACACCTTCGTTAAGATCAGGATGTTTTTCTCATCTTTAGCTTAGCCGACACGAGTTTGTTAAATAACTATCATTACTTTGGCAGTTTGTGAATTATGTTTTAATTCTTTCCACATTTGACCTTCATGTGGTTTAGGGTGAAAAATAGATGTTTTAATCATTCTTCTTTTGTCTGAGGAGGAGCTATGCGGGTGAGAAGCTCAGTGAATTTCATTCTCAAATAAGAAATCGTGAAATTACATTTGAGGCCCACCCTTGAGCCCTGGCTTTACGATTCTTGTTGTTTGTTGCCATCCAGTCAGCTCCAAATCATGGCACCTTTATGCATGGCCGGAATAAATGTTTTCTGGTTGTGTCTTATCTTTATGATTATTGCTGTGTTTGAAACCCTCATTGCAGCTCTTTTGAAATTCCTCCAAGTAAGGGCCCATATTCTAGCATGATTTTAAAGCCCACCCTGACTAAGCGACACTCATTTCTGCTATTCCCCAGGGCAGGCTCAATTCCTCACAAATGACCTAACCTATTGTGATGGTTAGGGTTTATTTCAACTAGACACTCCTGGATACAGGTAAGAGGAGAGTTAATGACACTATCTTGCTGTCAGAAGCCTTTCTCTATTAGAAAGAGACTGAATAGAGTTGATCCTTATTGGCCCTGGGAGCTGGATTTTGGTTCTGTTCCTCAGTCTCCTGCCAATCTCAGTTGGAATCATTCATTCAGTGAACTCATTTATTCAGTGGACAATGGACTCATTTCACTGATTGCAGACCTCTGCATCCACCAGCCGGGGCTCCTACTCTCTGCTTCTGCATTCTGCTTCCTGTTCATCAGCTTCCATGAGTAAGGAGAAGCCTGACTTGAACCAGTCTGGCCTTATCTATTTCTACAAATATATTAAGCTATTTCTTTTTTTCCCCCCTTTTTTTCAAAGCCATTTCCTGATATAAAATTCTTTCTAGATACAACACATACAAGCATCACTGGTTTGGCATCTCTAAGGAACCCAATGTAGCACACCTATAAAAGTAAAATCCCATCTATTCAGGGAGCTGAATATGAAAAACTATGCTTCTAGCTCTTGACTCAGATCTTTGCAATCAATCTTATGAAAAATGTGTTGGGTCCATGTCTAATCTCTTTCAGATATACAAGAGAGAAGGATCCTCTAACTCCACATATGCCCAAGCTGATTCAAATGAGGCAGAGGTCATCCATAATCCCACCTTCCAACTGTCTTTCCTTTATTCTGATACCCACAGTCCATTCCACAACACTAGACTCTCTCTGCCAAGGTAAATAATTGTGTTAGTCTGGGTACTTTAGAGAAACAAATTCACAGAAATCCATGTATAAGAGAGAGTTTTATAAAAAGGTTAAGTGCACATCAAGAAAACATCCCAACCCAGTGCTGCCCAAACCCACAAGTCCAACATTAGCCCATATGCCCAGCACCAACCCACAAAGTCCTCCTCCATCTCACAAAATACACAGTATGATGCCGACTACAGGAGGAAAGCCAAGTCAGTGAATGTGTAAGCATCTCAGCACTGGCAGGAGTCTCCACACAGGTGCTCTAGCACCTAGGGCTGCATCGGGGTAGGTCCATGTGGCTTCTCCTCAGGGATGTCTTGCAGGAAGTGAGCCTTGCCAGCTGAAGCAGGGAACTGGCTAAGGTAGCTGCACCCTGGTCCAACCATCACAAAGCAAGAGACCTGAGAACTAGAAAGGCGAGGCTCACTGAACCATTTATCTCTCTGCCCTTCAATTAGCCCCATATGTGTTTATCAGCCCGTTTGGCACAATAAACTTTAACTCAATAATCTTTTAAAATAATCACAGAGAAATTACAGACAATACTTATAATTATGGAATTTATTAGGGAGGCTAACAGGTTGAAAAATCTTAAGGATACAGTTCTTTTTTTCTGTAGTACAACTTCTCATCCACATGTATCTCAGCCAGGAGGCCCCCTGGATTCTGACATGTTCTAGCAAGTGTTACAAAGCCCCTTTAGTGCTGATACATGCTTACAGTGTACTCGGATTTACAAACCAACTTCCTTCCCAAAGTAAAGCACTCAGCTTTACTCTTTACAAATAAGTTGACTGCTGTGCCTTAGAACCTCAGACCTGCTCCTTTGTGCGGTTGCACGGTTTGGGCACTGTCTTTCCATCAGCGATCTTGGTAACTTCACTCCTAGTTCTACTGTCTTACTGATAGGGTTCTTTGCTCCTGCTTCCAAAATGGCTCACTTTGTACCTCTTGGGATGGCAAAATGACTACTGTATATACTTGAGTATAAGCCAACCCGAATATCAGCTGAGGCACCTAATTTTACCACAAAACTGCATAAACAAATGTGCTGAAAAACTCGGCTTATACACCAGTATATACAGTAATCCTCTGTATTGGAATTTTATCCACCCTATTTTCATGATCCAATCCACTCATTTGGGGACAATTAAAAAGACTGAATAGAAGACTAAACCAGGTAATGTCATTTAAAACTAGTTTTCAGAATTTGGAAGTCTGTGCATATTGAGCAGGGATCTTTTTAGGTTTGACTTTAATTTCGATGCTCTTCTGTTGTTACCCATAAATGTTTCATTGACTAATTTTCAGACAAAGATCATTTTATCCTTTCCCTGAATGGGCTGCAGTCTGTCCACAATAAATTTCACTGCTGGTATTTGAAACACCAATGGAATAACTTCCAGCATCATAGTGGCCACAAGTTACCACAGTATGACAAACATACAGATGAGTTCCTAAATCTAGAGCTACCTTTTGGTGCCTATGAGTGCTTTTCAATGAGTTTAAAGAATCAATGGCTACTGTTTTCACCCAGGTCTCCCAGGAACTTTTAACTGCAAGATCAGGCACCCCCAACAGCCTTACTAAAAACACTTGTGGTTTTTGTTGTTATCTCTAACTGATTGGCTTTCTGCTTATGTTTTCTTTTATCCACTTGTTCCTCATTTATTTCATGTTACTTTAAAAATAACCCTCTGAAAACCTCAAACTCACTCCCATCATGTCCACACACACTTATAATGACCCTATGGGACAGGGTAGAACTGCCTCTGTGAATTTATGAGACCTTAACTGTTTATTGGAGTAGAAAGTTTTGTCTTTCTCCCATGGAGGGGCTGATGGTTTTTATGTGCTAACTATGCACCAGGACTCCTGAAAATGACCCTAAAATATGTTTATTAACACGATGAACTACCCACCCAGTACGCATCTTCTGAATGCCTACTATGTGCTACAAACAAGATCCCATGATATGGGGACAGCTAAATAAGACACAATAGTTGACATCTAGCTTGCGTTGCCACCGGGGAAATCTGCTTCCAGACTAATTAACAAATCCATTTCCCTGGATTGGACATGCAGGAGGCACTTAAATTGAGATTGATGATTCAGTTATTTTCAAAAATAGAAAGCGTCTTAAAAGAGCATAAAAGAGGAGAAAAGAAACAACATGTATTCGTAACCCAGTGAGAAGTGTGAGGACGAAGGCCTCAGATAATCAACCTGTTCTGGTACAGCACATCAGCCTGCCAGAGTTGAAGGATGGTGAGTGGAAAATCCACTTAAAACCATCCCACTGGGTCTCCAGCTACCCTGCCTACTCCTTTCAGCCCCCACCAAATCTCTTTGAAAGCAACTCACTGTTTAAGCAGGTGAGGGGATTTGTAACAGAGCGTGATCAAAAGCAAATTGGGTAAGCAAGGGAAAGCCATTACACAGGGAGATCATTAATCGGAAGGCTTATTTTCTTCAGTGGGTTTGGAATGTGTAAGCTACGGTGTTGTGAACTGAATTCTGTGCGCCCCTGTGGTTTGTGAAGAGCTGGAGGTGTGTGGGCGGGGCGGAGTGATTAGTCCAAAGTGTTAAAGAAGGCCAGCAATCAAAAAGCCATTGGGCTCTGAAAAGCCAAGAATTCACCAATGAAGGATGGATGGAGGAGCCTGAGTGGCGCAGTGGTTAAGCACTGGCTATTAACGGAAAGATTGGTGGTTGGAACTCATCGACTGCTTCATGAAGGATAAAGTGAATAGAGACTCTTACTGACATGGAGTTTAAAGCCGAGGAAGTACAATCAGTATTAAAGGGGAGTCAAGAGAAGTGTAGAGCAGAGGGATTGGAAAAGGTCTTGCTAACAACCTATATCATCAGTCAAATTTAAACCCCTGCTGACACAGTCCCGATAGCGTGCCCTGCTGGTGTGGTTATGCCTTGGGCTTCAATCTTCATGGTTGGCAATTTGAAACCACCAGCAGCTCCTCAGTAGAAAGATTGGGCTTTCTATTCCTGCAAGCAAGCAGTCCAAAACCCCACAGGGGGTTATTTGAGTCATCATTGAGTTTGGTTTGGTTGGTACATGATCTACCTGGGCTAGAAGCTCTGGTGACTTTAGATCTTCATGCCCCGTTTTCTACATAGACACCATGTAGGCTAGCGCAGATATCTGAATTTCTTGCCATTTTGTCCCTGTTAACCTTAATTGGAATCCCTTGTGTGTGTGCATGTGTGTGTCTGTAAAAATCCTACTTAATACAGTGCGATTCAACATTCAAGCTCTAGCTCTGATGTCAATTCCTCCTTGAATTGCATCTGGATGAAGAATACTTACCTATCTGGTCCCCACCTAACTCTGTAGCTTATCCCCACACTTTTCTACCTTTTTTCAGTCCAATCACTTTCACATATGCTATGCTTTCATGGAAAATTGTGATTCCTTCTCCATCCTTTTTCTATCCTCAAATTGCAATTCTTAGGGGCAACTGTTTCTGCGGCTCAGCCTAAATAATCGTACAGCAGTCTGTGTATCTTCTTTGTAGCACGGATTATCTGATGCTCGCTTTCTTTATGGAATTGTAAGCTCAGTGACTTCGGGTCTCTATCTGTCTTGACCTCCTGCTTTCTAGAACAGTGCTTGGTAGGTACAAGGACCCCACAGGTAGGTTTTACCCTTATTGATTTTTTTTATAGTGAATTGTAAAGTCCTTGAAGCCAAGATTCTGTCTTAGTTCCATTACTATGGATCCTAACAAGATACTCGGTGCATAATAGGTCATAAAAAATACACATAGTAGGTGTGTGCTAATTGAATGAAAACAAGAAGAAATGATATGCAGCAAGGTTTCTCAACCTTGGCACTTGGGGCACTTTGAGTCAGATGGTTCTTTGTGTGGGGTGGGAAGGCACAACTGTCCTGTGCATGGCAGAAGGTTTAGCATCTGACTTCTCCCTAACTTTTACCAATGTGACCCATACTTTGTGACAACCCAAAAGGTACACACATTGCCAAATATTCTGTGTGTGTGTGATTCTGTGGGGGTGTATGTAAAATCACTCCCACCTGAAACCACTAATGCACTGAACTGAAGTCATTCATAGGAACCATGGGCGTTTTCAGCAAAAATGAAAGCCTACAGAAGTGAATAGCAGAATAATGTATTATGGGAAAATGTTTAAAGAGCCCATTCCACTGATGCAGGTTATCATGCCTGCTCTTAATGGAGTCAAGTTGTGTATAAGTTGATAAAGAAGGCAATGATCACTTCCTGAGCAGATTCCTGCATCGATTTAATAGGATGGTGTACTAGGAGCATTCTAAATTTGTGCTAGTTTGGACCAGCACTTCAGCAAATGCTTATTTCCTCTCTGATTGACCTAATCAAATCATTTAGTGTCAAACGATCACCACTAACATTACAAAAATTGTGAGTTTAGTCAAGTGAAAACACACACAAATAGTCTTTATTATTACTGTTTTCCTTTTCTGTTAAGGCAAGGCTGTCTGACCCGTTGATGGACTGACCTCTTTGTTAGGCTATTGCTGTGTGGACCCACTGAATTGGCTGCGCTTCTTTCCTGCTGGGAAACACTAAATTACATCTCGCCAACCTCAGCTCCCCTGGAGGGACTCACACAGTGGTTGACTTTCAAGTTCACTGAAGGTGAGGCTTTGGGCTTTAGGAGGTCAGATATTCTCCAAGAAACAGGACCAAAAATTTAAAATATTATAATGCCTGACTTCTTAGTTTTCCAAAGTGGAAGACCACTCTTTTTCTCCTCCCCCCCAACCCCTTTCTTAGAAGAAAGTATAGGAATTATCCCTAGAGGCTACTGGCAGATGGGAAAATAGGATTTTTCTTCTGGACCCGTGGGATTCATGGCTGACTGGCTAAATTCACTTCCAGTGTTTCAATTCACAGTAAGGAATAAGAGAAGCTCTGCATGCGTATCAAGGGGAATGGAAGATGGACAATCAGCAACAGGATTCTATAAGACAGTGGTTCTCAACCTGTGGGCCGCGACCCCTCTGGGGGTCAAACAACCCTTTCACCAGGGTCACCCAAATCATAACAGTAGCAAAATTATGTTGATGAACTAGCAATGAAAATAATTTTATGGTTGGGGATCACCACAATATGAGGAACTGTCTTAAAGGGTCGTGGCATTAAGAAGGTTGGGAACCGCTGCTGTAAGAAAACATCCTGTTGGAAAGAAGTGACGGTTATTGTGGAAAGAAGTACAGACTTGTATAGGAGGGAGACATTTGGTATTGTGCACTTTAAACTAAAACAGAGCTTAGATATGGAAATCATTAAATGTGATTTGCAAGAGCATTCAATTTGCTGTCTGAACTATTCACTGAGTTTTCACCATGATTTTGAAATTAAATCCTAAATAAAACACATGTTCTACACTGCTTTCCATTTTCCCGCTTAAGATTCTTTTTTGGTGAGATGCTGATAATTGAAAGTAATGTTTTTAGGTAGCTATATGACCCTCAAATCATATACCAGTCACATTTCTAGGTTTGGATCAGAAGAAGGACAGGCAGAGAGGCAAGGAGGGTAAGACTTTGTCATACTTTGGACATATTCTCAGGAGAGATCAGTCTCCGGAGAAGGACCTCATGTTTTGCAAAGTGCCGGGGCAGTGAAAGAGCGGAGGCCCTAAAGGAGATAGGTTGACACAGTGGCTGCCTAGTGGGCTGACTTGTGAGGAAGGTGCAGGACCGGGCTGTGTTTCCTTCCATTGCACACAGGCTTGCTGTGTGGGATGCCACCTATCAGCACCCATGGGTTTGGATTTCACATTTGAGAGCATCAACAACGTGTGAACTATTCTACCTGACTTTCTGTTTACCTGGAACTGAGCACATTTTTTCTTTGCTTGCTTGAGTTTAGGATCTACTCTGACTGAAAAATGAGGTTAGGCGGCATTCCTGAGATTACTCTACCTGGTTACAATATCAATCTCATGAAATAACGCAGAGTCCAATACCATGGATGAGAAATATTTTATGAATCCGCTCTCCAGGGACAGAATCTATGAATCAATATTAAAACCCCCAAGTCAAACCTGTTGCCATCAAATTGAATTTTATGCATGGTAACCCCCTCTGTGCAGTGAAGGACTGAACTTCATTGCCTTTTTTAGGCTATGAATTTTTAGGAGAAAATAGCTAGGTCTTTCTTCCAAAGCACTTCTGAGTAATTTCTAATGACAAACCTTTCAATTAGTAGTGGAGTGTTTAAAACTGTACCATCAGGGACACATGAATGACACCAAGCTTATCTAAGCAAAGCCAAAGAGGCTAGAAAACCTCTTTATTTGTAACGTGGAGCTTATCAATATTTCTTTGAAGATTTCACACGAGGACAAAGAGTCTGAGTCCATGAAACCGAAGAGACCAGTGTCTCTATCAGGGTCTCATATCATGATACACAACAGCAGACCACAAGAGGCCTCGTGAGTAAAGAGGAATTTGCTCAGGATAAGGCCACTTGGCTCTTGGATCCTGCTGGAGATTGTTCTCCACCACAGCTCGTCTGGTCCAGCTAGATAGTGGGTGCATTTAGCCCCAATATTGTGGAGTGTTGCAATAGACCTTCTCTGGCTTCACTTTTGAACTGTAGGCAAACTATTCAGCACCATTATTCTTATTCATTATCTGCTCAATCTTTTGACCATCTACCATCTCCATAATTTGGATATGACATTTAGTGATTTTCTCTTATGACTCTATCAAGCGGCAGAGAAACATCTGTAATTTCAAACAAATGTGGAAATCTCATTGGACATGGTATCGCATATGGAATATTCTTAATTAACTACTTGGTGGCCATTGAGGGGAAAATCAGTCTTTGACCTGTCTGATCCTTGCTTTTCCCATGTGTAAATAAGGATATTTTAAAAATATGGCAGGGAGGCATCATTTGACCACCTCTGAATTCACAGGGGGATGGGGAATCAAACTCAGTATCATCTCGTGGCCAATACCTATGACAGCAAAGTCAGAGATGTCTGCCCCCACTAGTCTTCTTTACCAATTCTAACACAAACTGCCCCATCCTCTGGCACTGTATACTTATCTGTTTTATAATTTGTTTCAACGGCTACACAGAACTCCCAAACTATACTCATGATTATGGGGTTTAGTAGCGAAGTGTCAGGTTCTAATTCAGGAGTCTTAAGAACTCCTCAGGATGTTCTTCTTCCAGTTAAGGAAGCTTTTTCTCAGTCACACCCACAGACATGATGCCTCTAGTTCTTGGTCGCTCAGTGAAGTAATTTGACAAAGCCCTTTTAGCTATTGATAAACACCCAGGGGGCGCTCCATTGCCATAAGCATCAGCCCCCAAGTCCGCAGCTCTACCCTCAGGAGATATCAAACACAGGTTCCTCAGTGAAGCATCTGAAGGCACCCTACTTGGAAAGTGAATCTCCAGCCTGCAGCCACTCAGATGTACTTAATCTGTGGACAGGGAACCCCAGGGTTTTCTTGTACACTGGCTGCTGGCTTTGAAGCTGCTGTTGCATCGAAAGAATTCCTTTGCCAATTCTCTGGTGCAGCAGCCGTTTCTTCCAGATTGGGGTGGTTGAATTTGTAGGATTCAGAGTCCAAAGCATTTGCTAGTCTCCTGACTCTTCTTTTCTGAGAGCAGTGAAAAACACCACTGGTATGCTTCTAAGATACCGTATAAACTCGAGTATAAGCCAACCTGAATATCAGCCGAGGAACCTGATTTTACCACAAAAACTACATTAAAAATGTGCTGGAAAACTGGGCTTCTACACAACTATATAGAATAGTTATTTTTATACCCAACAGGATGGCAAAATTGACCAATATTCACATTTGAGTTCCAAGTTTCACCCTTATAATTAACATTAACAATCACTCATAACTGAATCATATAAGCTACTCACAACTATGGGTCAACTATAATAGCAGTTATGTAGATGGCACCGGTCTGGGAAGTATTTCCTTCTGGTTCATATTGTCAGAGATTGTACCAGAAGATGAGCCCCTCGGGCCAACAAAAACACTCAACTATAAATGATGAAACGTTTCCTTCTCAAAGAACAGTCAAGTATAATGTGAATACAGTAAAGCTTGCAGTAATTAAAGCTTTTGAAATTTTCAACTGCTGAGAGGCATGACCCAAAATGAGAAGAAATAGCTGCAAAATTTAGAGTGTACAAAGTATGGATCTGGGAAAATCAGGAAACCAGAAAAATGAAATGGAAAACATAAAGGTCAATATCCTAGAGGTTAGTGAGCTGAAATGGACCACTATTGACCATTTTTAATCAGAAAATCACATCATTTATGATGCTGGAGAGGAAAAAATCAAGAGGAAAGGTAATTCCTGTATTAAAAATATCCCTCTTCTAAAAGGACAGTTCAAGATCCAACTTGACATAGAAGGCTGTCTGTGATAGGATAATGTCTCTGCTTATACATGGAAATCCAATCATTACAATTTATTATTCAAATTCATTCACTCACAACTAAAGCTAGTGATGCAGAAGCTAAGAATATTAAAAATGTCCTTAGTCTAAAATTGAACAAACACGCAATCAAGGTTTACTGATAATTATTAGCTTCTGGAATGTAAAGTTGGAAACAAAGGGGAAGAACTATAGTTGGAAAATAGGGATTAGGGATAGACATGAAGGTGGATATTGCATGATAGAATTTTGCTAGACTGTAAACTTCTTCAGTACAAATGCTTTTAAAAAATTATCACAAAAGAGAGGCTGTACATGTGGACTTCTCCAGTTGGAATACACAGAAATCAAATTAAAGACAACTGTGGGAATGGGAAATGGAGAATCTCAATATTGGCAGTTTAAACCATGCCAGGGCCTGACTATGAATGAGATCATCAGTTGGCCATATGCTCAGGTTAAAGTTGAAGATAATTCACAAGTACATGAGAGCCAAAATATGACCTTGAATTTTGAGAACATCTCAAGAACAGATTTGAGACATTGACCATTACTTAAAGAAGATCTGATGAGCTGTGAGAGGACCTCAAGAACAACATTTATGAAGAAAGCAATCGCTCACTAACAAAAGGAGGAAAGAAAGAAGAGATCAATGTGGATGTCAGAAGAGACTTTGAAACTTGCTTGTAAGCGTAGAGTTGTTCTTAGGCCAACTAACTGGAGAGATCCATATTTGTACCCATTAGAAAGAAAGGTGGCTCAACAGAATGCTCACATTGTAGAACAGCATCACTGATATCACATGCCAGTAACATTTGGCTGAAGATCATGCAACAATGTCTGTAACAGTACATTGACAGAGACCTGCCACAGGTTCAGGCTGCATTCAGAAGACGTAATGGAACAAAGGATATAGTTGCTGATGTCAGATGGATTTTGGTTGAATGCACAGAATACAAGAAAACGGTTTGCTTATGTTTTATTGACTATGCAAAGGTGTTCAACTGTGTGGATCATAAACTATGGATATCCTTGAGAAGAATGGGAATTCCAGCACAATTCATTGTGCTCATGAGAAAGCTTAACCTGAATCAAGAAGCAATTGTGGGAACAGGACATAGGCAGACTGCATGGTTTAAAATCAGGAAAGCTGTGTATCAGGGTTGTATTCTCTCACCAAATTTATCCAACCTGTATGCTAAGCAAATTAGTAGAACAGTTGTATTCTATAAAACACCCCCTTGCTGAGGGGTTGTGGAAAGGAGACGAGCCAATCAGGGTGCAGGGTAGCAACGATGAAACATTTAACTTTCCTCTAGTTCTTGAATGCTTCCTCCCCCACACTATCAGGATCCCAATTTTGCCTTGCAAATCTGGCTAGACCAGAGGATGTACATTGGTACAGATAGCAACTGGAAACACAGGGAACCCAGGATAGATGACTTCTTCAGGACCAGCGGTGAGAGGGGCGATGCCTGGAGGGTGAAGGGAATGTGGAGTAGAAGGGGGAACCCCGATAAAAAGAATCTAAGTATAGCCTCCTCCCTGGGGGATGGACAGCAGAGAAGAAGGGGGAGGGAGTCGTTGGACAGTGTAACTTATGACAAAGCTATAATAATTTATGAATTATGAAGGATTCATGAGGGAGGGGGGAGTGGGGAGGGACTGATATTAAGGGCTAAAGTAGAAGGCAAATGTTTTTTGAATGATGAGGGCAACAAATGTACATATGTGCTTGACACAATGGATGTATGTATGGATGGATGGTGATAAGAATTGTACGAGCCCCCAATAAAATGATTAAAAAGTTTTTTAAGGGAAAAAAAAGTACTGAATGAAGGCTTTTTATAATATGCAATATGCCGATAATACAATCTTACTTGCTGAAAGTGAGAAATTGAAGTGCTGGCTGATGAAGATCAAAGATCGCAACTTTCAGAATTACAACTCAAGGTTAAGAAGATCAAAATCCTCATAACTGGGTCAATAAATAACATCTTGATAAATGGGAAAGAATGGAAGTTGTCAAGGATTTCATCCTGCTTGTATCCACAATCAAGTATCAAGGAAGGAGCAGTCAAGACATCAATCTTCTGCACAAGCAGGAAAGCTATTACTTGGAGGATTAAGGTTTGCCAGAGCATAGTTGTTTCAATCACCTGGTATGTATATGAAAGTGGGACACTGAAGAAGGAAGACTGAAGGAAATTGATGCCTTTGAACTATGGTGTTCACTAAGAATATTGAAAGTATCACGGAATGTAAAAGAGCAAATAGACACGACTTGGAAGAAATACAGGTGGACTGTTCCTTAGAGACAAAGATGGTAGAGCTTTGTTTCACTTACTTTGGGCAGGTTATCAGGAGATATCAGTCCCTGGAGAAAGACACAATACTTGGTGAAGTAGAGGGATATCAAAAAGGAGGAATAATGAGATGGGCTGATCTAGTGGCTGCCAAAATGTACTCAGATATAAAAATAATTCTGAGGATGGGGCAGGACTGGGTAGTGTTTTGTTCTGTTGTACATTGTGTTCCTGAGTTGGAACCAACTCAATGTCAGCCGACAACAATACCACATCTTACTCCAGCCGCTAGTATCCTTTCCTTGATTAGAAAATCATTTATGTAACACCTACTGGGTGTTAAATAACCCTGAATGGTGCACCATTTTACTCTGGCATAGGTGGAGGCTCCATGACTAGACTCCACCTGAGCACACTGGATTTTACAGTTTGGAGGACCATGAGTTCATAAAGATGGAAGACTGAGCCCTGGATTTTAGTCCTGTAGAAGAGGCCTGCCCCTACGCAGACAAGTTCACTACAGTGTGAGATCCATTTGGATAAAAGGGAACCAAAGGCGGTGGCATCCAGAGAAAGGCCAACAAGCCCAGTCCTGCCTTGTTCAGTCACTTGCCTCCTCGCATTCCCCATACACATGCCAGCCTCTTCTCAAAGCCTCCACAGGACCCCCTGTCCAGCTTTTCCTCGCTGCTAGAAGATGCTGAGCCCTTTGGCCACATGACTGAAGTCCAATAACTATAGAGTGTCAGCTTCACTGCCACCTGGAACGGAAGGCGTGCTGGGCTGTGTTAATGCTGAGGTCAGCCTTTGGTATCCTTTATACACGATGATCATTGATCCTCTTCCAATATGCACAATTCCAAATTAGAATTAGTTTGCTTCTTTAATGTGTTCATACCCCGATGGACTATGCACTTCATGAGGAGAGCAATGTAATTGTTCAACACTAATTGAAACTCAGAAAGCAATCTCTGGATCAAGTCCCCGAGTACCCAGGAATGCAAGAACCATATGTCCACTGAATAGCTGCATGAGTGAGGGAGCAGGGGATCCATCTCTAGGGAACCAATCAGAAGAGGATGTAGCAGTTAACATAAAGTGTGTGTTTATGATTAATCCACCATTTACACAACAAATCTGATCATTTGTTGTATCATGGGGCTTGTAGGTTGCTATGATGCCATTGAGATTGTCAATATCATCTCTGGTGGGCAAGTTTCAGTAGAGCTTTTAGATGAAGATAGACAAGGAAGATAAATCTGGTGACTTAATTATGAAAAGCAGCCAATGAAATTTGTATGGCTCACAACAGAATATTGTGTGGAATATATTACTCTAAAAGCCACTATAGAATAGAACCTATTTCAAAGAGGCAGATTGACACGGTGGCTGCAACAATAGGCTCACCCATAGGAACGATTGTGGGGATGGTGCAGGACTGAGCAGTGTTGTGTTCTGTTTTGCATGTCACTATTGTTTGAAACAAACTTGATGGCCCCTACCAATAAAATAGTTGAAAGAGTGGACTCAAACATACCAAGGATCATGAACATATCACAGGACAGGCAAGTGCTTAGTTATGTTATTCATAGGGAGGGTCCCTATGGGTCTGGGCTGAATTAATTACCATGAACACAATTTTACTATTCAGAATTCTTCAGTCTGGCCTTCTGCTTACTTGTTACAAGCAACATTGTGGAGATGGCAGAAATCTAAAAGCCCACACCTAAATGCATTAATCAGAGATGAACAAACAACATGTGGTGGAGTCAGAACTCATATTCAGATCTATTTTTACACTAAGCTTTTATTTTTCCACGAGTTATGTTAGCACCTCAAGACGCCACAGGAATGACTTTAACTGCCATTTCTTTCTGATGAAGTAAATACTTCACTGCTTCAAAACATTTTTCAAACACGACGTAGGGATTTTTTCTTTTGTTTTCTTTAAAGTTCTACAGATTCTTTGATTTGTGCCTCTGGAAACACATCTCTGATTTTAATGGTCATGGTATTTTATTTTCCATTATCTGGGACTTGTTATCCGCCCTAAAAAGAATATTAAAGTTAGGATAATGTTTTCAGGTCTGTGCATCTTGCCTATTCTGAAGCAATTGCTTTCTTCCTTATTAATTTTTCGCTTCCCTAGAGTTAATTCTTTGATTAAAACCACAGGTTTTCAATGTTCGGTCTAGTCATCATCTCAAAATTTTTTCATAT
>NW_022111370.1:4056200-4061249 GCF_000313985.2 Echinops telfairi | reverse complement strand
GTTTCATTATTGCTATACTGTACCCTAAGTAACTCATCTCCCCACTCCCCCTCCTGCAAGGTATGTCCAGTTGACCAGATATTTTATATTCAAAGACCTCTGCTTGACTCTAAAAGCCCTTGGTAATCCCGACCCATGTGTGGCCCCACTTTACTTCTCCCTGCAGTCAGATGGCTCAGTGCCAGCTTTAAAGCATTCCTCTGATGGTGGAATAATTGACAAATAGTTCTCAGCCCTTTTTTGCAGAAAGGGATAGGACAAGGGAGAATTAAAAACCTTACTCACTAGCTAATGATATTCTTCCAAAAGAACAAAGAGGCAATCTTGATGTCAAGCATAGATTGTCTTTCATTGCCTCGAGGCCACAGAATAAATCTAAGCAAACAGAATAAGTGCCCTTTTATCAACATGGAATTGTAATGGGTTGGCTCTGAGGACACTTGATGTTTATCTTCCCAGAGTTGGTTTATCTGAGGGGCAATGCAGTTAGTAGTTTTGGGAAGCCAATTTTAATCAGTTCATGTCATTAGAACATCTTCCCTCTCCAGAAACTGAGATAATAAGAAGAGGATGGGAAGTGTGTGAGACCAGCCTGAGATGATGTTTGATGAGCAAAGTTTATGTAGCTAAATTGCCTGCAGCTGATTTGTGTACAATGCTTCTGGCAGATCAAACACAAAATGTGCTCAACTTAGTAGAATTTCACATTTGAATTGTGCAACGTGAACCAATGGAGAGCTCTTTGGTGTTGGCTATTTTTCCCCTGCTGTTAATCATCATCCTTTTCAAGTAGGGCAGGGACAAGATTTTTCCCTGCAAATAGATGTGGAGAGTCTGTTTCTGTGAGCTTCATCTTGGTCCTGCTTCTTCCCTCCTGAAGTGTAATTTTGTAAACTGCTGAATTCTTGGGGGACATTGTCCCCATAAACTTTTCATACAGCATCAGCAATTCCATCATTCTTCCACCAAAGCTTCCCCATAAATTTGATGTTTGTTCTTGCTTCAATTTTACCAGAATCCAGGTTGCTTAAATCGAGGCACTTTTGAATTTAAGATCTTATCTTTGTTAGTGCCTCAAGCTAAATCTTATTCAGGAATGTCATAACAAGTTAAATTCCCCAACAAAATAGAAAAAAACAAAACTCTTTTCCATCAAGTTAATTCTGAATTTAATAGAATTTCACCTTTGTGTTTTTGATGCTGTAAATCTTTATGGGAACAGATTGTCTCATCTTTCTCCCAAGGAGTGGCTGGTGGGCTTAAACTCTTGAGCCTGCAGTTAGCAGCCCGATGTATGACCCACAGTGCCACTAGGGTTCCTTTATAACAAGTTAGTTCAAGTCTGTTGTGTTGACAAATATCATGAGATATGTGTTTAGCCATTTTATAACACACATCTTCATGAACTTTTTGGAAGGCTCCTCATAGATTGTGAATCGGACAGGAAGCTGAGAGAAAGGAGGGTTGTCTCCAAATGCCTGTGCTAAAAAATTAGCTAGCTATGCCACAAATAAAGGTGTTCCTTTGAAAGGAAATCAGGCATACATTAGAAGCCTATTGAGGGGCGCTTGGGGTGGGGTGCAGAGAGCTGTGCAGTGAAAGGCCTAAGGCATAGACATGGTCAGTTAAAAGACCCAGAGCTTGGGCATGCAGATTACAGTCAGCTGGGCATATCCACGGAAAACGAGCAACAATACATCACACATTTAAATGTATCCGCCGAAAAATCCACTGATACCCTTAGCTATGCCTTCCACGTGGGCTAGGAAGAAACAAGAGCAGGAATGACTCCAGCTCTTTCTTTGTGCCATTCCGCACACCACCACCTCCCTACTTTGTGGGCACTTTTAGTGGTTCGCTCCACATGGCTTTCCGCGCTTCCCTGTATTGGCTCATTTAGGGTCTTGGATTCTCAAAAAGCTCCCTGTGGGGCCCTACGTGCTTTCCAAAGACAGTGTTTACTATCTTTTTCACTCATGAGAGTATATTTGGGTTACAACAGTGCTTCCGCTATGTGAATTCTTTCCGTATAGAGACCAATAACCTGGAAAAACATCCCTAGCCCATGTGAAAGCAAAACAATTAATCTATTGTTGTCAAGTTAATGTTCACCCATAGTGATCCTATAAGACAGAGAAGAACTGCCCGACTGCTTTTCTGAGATTGTAATTTTTTACTGAAGCACAGTGCCACATCTTCTCCCACAAAGCAGCTGGTGGATTTGAACTGCAGAATTGCCTCCGTCAATGCATCTTTACATCTTGTGACTGTGCTCCCATGAGTCTTGATTGTGGATCCAAGCAAGACAAAATCCTTGACAACTTCAACTTTTCCTCCATTTCTGTTGGTGTTAATTCTCGGTCCAGTTGTGAGGATTTTTGTCTTCTGTACATTGAGTGGTAATCCATACTGATCGCTGTAACCTTTGATCTTCATCAGAAAGTACTTCAAGTCCTCCTCATTTTTAATAAGCAAGGTTTTGTCATCTGTGTATCACAGATTGTTCACAAACCTTCCTCCTATGCATATAATCCTCCTATTCATATAAACCAGCTTATCTGATGATTTGATAATATCTACTTATGATGCATTTGGTTTATGGTGCTGGCAAAGAATATTAAAAGTCCCAAGGACTGCCGGAAGGAACAAATCTGTATGCTCCACAGAAATGGTGTGGGGGGGCAGGACTTCATCTCACATATTTTATACATGGTTTCAAAAGAGAGCAATCCTTGGAAAATACATCATACTTGGTAAAAGAGATGGGCAGCACAAAAGCGGAATAAAGGTCCCTAATGAGATGGACTGACACAGCGGCTATAACAAAGGGCTCAAACATAACAATTGGGAGGGTGGAGCAGGAATGGACTGTGTGTCATCTGGTAGTCAAAGGGTCACGATGAGTCTGAACTAACTTGTTGGTACCTAACAACAACTTATTATGAGAGTGTTTTGAGAAAGCTAGTTAAAACTTTCTCACTGTCATTGAGTAGATGCTGACACATAGTGACCCTATAGGACAGGGTAGAACTACCCATGCGTTTCTGAGACTCTTATGGAACTAGACAACTGAGTCTTTCTCCAGTTGAGCACCTGGTGGTTTCGAACCGCACATCACAGCCCAACACATAACCACTATGCAACCAGGGCTCCAAAAAGGTCTAAAACTTTTCTAAAATGTGCTAATAAGCTTTTTTTTTTCAGCATGGCAATACTCTAGCTCATTCTTCTCACCATACAAGGGAAATTTTGGGACTGTCTCTCTTGAAAATCATTAAGCATCTACCCTATACTCTTGAGTTGGCTCCTTTTGACTTCTTTCAAATAAGTACCGCTTGATACTGGGACTAGATTTTTGGTAATGGTGAACCAAATGATTAAGAATTGCTAAATACAAAGCCAAATACTCTCAAAATTTTTACTGTACTCCTTAATGAAAAGAAATCATTAAATTGAGTTTTCCCAGCACATGCACAATTGGGTACTATCAGAAATGAAATCTGTATTGTTAATCATCATTATGATAGTCAGAATTATTAATATCTGATATTAAATAACCTTGAATAAGTTGGTTCTGTTCCTAAAAAACTTTATACTACAAAATGACTGTAGTACAAAAATAATCATTTCACAATATGTGATATGGCTAGAAATGCTTAGATTCCCATGTTAAAAATCAGCTTCTCTGTAAATATTACAATTCAAAAGACTTTTTAAAAATATGAGTATCATCTTTAGCTATAAAATATTCCAAAGATTAAGAAAATCTAGAATTTAACTGCATTTTTTTGCTGTTGAGGATAATACTAGTAATCTCATTATATTTATAACCATTATATCTTTTGAATCTGTTATTGCATATTCATGTGATTTATTATGCACCTGTGTCTGTAAGTTTTTCATGTGGTTTTTTGTTTGTTGCTTGAAACTATGTCACTGGTATTTCAATACCAGCAGGATCAACCAAAGTAAACACTTTTCAGAGTTTCCAGATTAAAAGCAAACAATGAAGAAGGAATATGCTGCCCACTTCTCAGAAATGAAGCACTGAAAACTCTATGCATAGCAGTAGAGCATTGTTAGATACTGAAACCTTTGTGACTGGAAGCAGAATATTATCGTGTATAGTTTCAGAAGCCGAACTCCTCAAGTCAGAAGGCACTCAAACTATGACTAAAGAAGACCTGCTTTCTCAAAGGACAGTTGACCGTAAGGATGTGAATGGACTAAGGCCTTTGGGACTTTCATTTCTTGATGAGTCATGACTCAAAAAGGGGAGGAAGGAGTTGCAAATATCAATTAATAATCAGAATTTAGAATGTAGGAATTTTATATATAAGAAGATCAGAAATCATCAAAAATAAAACAGTACAGATGAAGATCAATATCTTGGGCAGGAGAGAACTGAAATAGTCAGATTTTGTCATTCGGAATCAGAAAATCATATGGTTGACAAGTTCAGAATGCATGGACATTGCATTCATAGTCAAAAATGATATCTCAAGATCTGTCTTGATACATAATGCTGTCTATGATAAGATAATATCCATGTGAATGCAAGGAAATCCAGTCAATACAACTATTATTTAAATGTGTACACCAATCAGTAAGATCTTGATGAGGATATTGAACAACTTTACCAATGTCTTCAGTCTAAAATTGATAAAATACCCAATCAAGATACATTGATAAATATTGGTGATTGGAATGCAAAAGTTGGAAAATAAGTGGATGTTCGAAAATATGATCTCAGTAATAAAACCAAGCTGGAGATACCATGATAAAAATTTGAAAGACCAAAAAGTTCTTTATCACAAATACCTTTCACAAAAACACAAATGGTGACTATACACTTGGGCTTCTACAGATAGAATACACAGAAATCAAATTGATTACAGCTGTGGGAAGAAACAGCTTGTTGAAGCACAGGGCTGCTTTGGGTCAGAACCTACCCGTTGGCACCCAGGTGTCATCACTCATGGAATAACAACAACATGGGAAATATATTGAACAAGAAGATGGAAAGAATACACAGTCCCTGGACTAAAA
>NW_022111370.1:4053344-4054828 GCF_000313985.2 Echinops telfairi | reverse complement strand
GTGTTATGCCATTTGATCTCTTGACTGTTGCTTTCATGAGCATAGATTGTTGATCCAAGCAAGACAAAATCTTTGACAACTTCAACCTTTTCTCCATCTATCACATTGTTACCTCTTGATCCAGTTGTGAGGATTTGGGCTTTCTTCATATTGAGTTGTAGTCCATATATTGAATTGTCACTGACAAAAATTCAAGCCAGATTCAGAAGAGGATGTGGAATAAGGGAAATTATTGCTTATGATAAATCTTGACTGAGAACAGAGAATATCATAAAAATGTTTATTTGTGCTTTATTGAATATGCAAAGTCATTCGACTGGATGCATCATAATAAAGTATGGGCAGTCTTGAGAATTCCAGAACACTCCATTGTGCTCATGTAAAACCTCTACATGGATTAAGAAGAAGTTACGCACACAGAATAAAGGAATACTGCTTCATTTAAATCAAGAAAGGTGTGTGTCATGGGACTATCCTCTCATGATATTGATTCAATCTGTATACTGAGGAAATAATCATAGAAGTTGTATTTTATGAAGATGAATGGGGTGCCCAGTTTGGAGGAAGGTTATTAACAATCTGTGTAGCATGTGGATGAAACAGGCTTGCTTGCTGAAGTTTAGTAGAACTTGAAACCTTTTCTGATAAAAACCAAGGATTCTACCTTTCACTATGGATTACAATTCTATGTAAAGAAAAGCAAAATCCTCATAAGTGGACCAGGAGTTTACATGATGATAGAGAAAGTTGTTTAGGATTTCATCTTGCTTGGATCCACACTCAATATTCATAGAAGCAGCAATCAGCAATCAAACCGTGCTTTTCATTGGGTATATTTGCTGCAAAAGACCATTGTATAGTGTTTAAAATCAAAGAAGTTACTTTGGGAACTAAAGTGTACCTGGTACAAGCCATGGCATTTTCAATGACCTCATACGCATGCCAAAGTTGGGCATGTAAGAACGAAGAACAAAGTGGAATTGTTACATTTTAACGAAGTTGCTGACAAAGAATATGGAAAGTCCCATAGAAAAACAAATCTATCTTGGAAGAAGTATCGCCCAAATGATCCTTAGAAATGAGGGTGGTCAGACTTCTCAAGTACTTTGGACATGTTCTCAAGAGAGATCAAGTCCTGGGAAAGTACATCATGTTTGGTAAAGTAGCGCAAAAGAAGTATAAGTACGTTTTGGCAACCAAAAAGAGGGAGACCCTCCATGAGGTGAATTGACACAGTGGCTGCAACCATGAACTTGAACATAAGAACGGTTGAGAAGATGAAGCAGCATTTCCTTCTGTTATACATAGTTTCACTCTGAGTTGGAACCAACAACTAGATTGCACCTAACCATAATCACAGATAGCCTTAGCCACGTGACGCCATGTGACCCAGGGAGGATGATGCATAATCACATGAATTCTAGCTTTACATTGCCTTAGTTTAGGGGAGCTAGGCGAAAGAGCGAATCCTTACCCCTATTTAA
>NW_022111370.1:4050576-4052240 GCF_000313985.2 Echinops telfairi | reverse complement strand
TGTTGTCAAGTCAGTGCCAACTCACAGTGAACTGAGGTACAACAGAAAGAAGCAGTGGCCAATCCAGCGCCATCCTCGTAATTGTTATGTCTGAGGCCCCTGTTGCAGTCAGTTTCAGAGCATCTCATCAAATGTCTTCCTCTTTTCCACTGCTTTTCTAGTTGAAGAAGTATGATAATTTGTTCAGGGACTAGCCTCTCCTGATAACATGTCCAAAGTATGTGAGACAAAGACGTCATTCTTGCCATCCTGGTCTCTTAGGAGCATCCTGAGTGTACTTCTTCTAAGCCAGACTTGTTTGTTCTTCTGGTAGCCCATGGCCCTTTCAATATTCTTCGGCAGCATCATAACATAAATGAGCTGATTCTTTTTTGGCCTTCTTTATGGAATGTTCAACTTTCACGTGCATATGCGGCAATTAAAAATTCCATGTCTTGGGTCAGGTGCACTTTAGTCCTCAAAGTAACATCCTTGCTCTTCAACACTTTCAAAAGGCTTGTGCAGGATATTAGTCCAGTGCAATCCATCATTTGATTTCTTGAATGCTGCTTGGATTATGGTGATAAGATGTAGCTGGCATGAAGGAGCCAGCATAGGTGGTCTCTAGCAGGTGATGACTGGGAAACTCATCAGTTAGTTCATGGAGTGAAAGGTACCCTCAAAGTGTCGAGGTTCTGTCTTGAGCCCTGCGAGCTGACAGTCTTCGACTGAGAATGACTTGGGATACAAAGTGATTCTGAAGCAGACGTCTGGCTTCTTCAAAGGCCTTTTCCAGGTCTTTGATGGGACAGGTTTAAAAGTAATTAATCTGTTCCTCCGTATCTGGTATTTAATTATTTATTCATTCAATTCTACCTTTTCGTTTGCTTATAGTTTTACTTGATCAAATCAAATTGATTTCTAAACTGATATGTCTAAGAAGCACGGCCACAGTGCTTCTCAGAAGCAAGGATGGTAAGACGTTGTCTGACATACTTTGGAGAGACTGGTCCCGGAAAAGGCCATCGTACTTGGTAAAGTGGAGGAGTGGCATAAAAGAGGAAGGCCCTCAACTTGCTGGGTTGACACAGAGGCTGTAGCCAGGGACTGAGGCATATGAACACTGGTGAAGATGAAGCAGGACCAGGCAGTGTTTCACTCTAGCACATCAGGTTGCTATGGGTTGGAACTGACTTGATGACACCTAATAGTAACAGAAATATTTCATAAACACTATCACCTAATTGACAAATTCCTATCTAATTAATATATATATATTTAAACATAAGAAAGGTTGTATAAGAGGACATGCTTTATATTTTTGTTGGTCTGTTCTAGTCCCATGTATGAAGAACTTCAGAACCTTTATGTGACAACTGGAATTAAAATAATAATGGAATTTTCCCATTAACCTTTTGAAGTCCTCTCTACTATGCTGAATACATGGAGTTTGGGGGTATACATTTTGCAATTTTATATGAGTTACAATACTTTACAAATGGTTTTAGTTTTGTTATGACATTAATCTGCTAACTAGCTCTAATGACCTTGGAAGTAGTATGAGATTACATTACTTAATTGTTACTCAATTTATTTTGTATTACTTAGTATCTGTAGTAGTTACATTATCTGGTGTCAATTTAGGGACTTGAGAGGATTAAGAGTGAAGGGGTGGAGTCTAGTCT
>NW_022111370.1:4048188-4049236 GCF_000313985.2 Echinops telfairi | reverse complement strand
AGCCACATTGTGCATTTATCTACACCCATTTTAGATACACCATTTCTAAATTTCCAATCAATAGCAGTCCAGTACTTGGAGGAGATGAGAATGTTTCTTGATGTGACAAGTCTTCATTTTTGGCTAGAACTTTTTTTCATCTGCATACATATACATAGTCCAGTGCAGATTATATAATCCAAATTTGGCTGTTTATATCAGTTCACCATGTCAAGCATTTATTTCTTCATTTGACAGGGTTCTGGTTACCTTAGCCCTAGCAAGCCACCTTATATCAAGTGAGTTCTGACAGCAAATTTGGGAGTCCACAAACATCTTCATACACTTCAGAATGGGAGTCCATACACTCCCTTCTCACTCTCATCAGCCCTAACTGCCTGGGGGTAGGTCATGCCCATAGGCTCAAGACCTGTACAATTCTTTTAACTTCAGACTAGCCAGCTCTTCCTCTGCTCTGTCATCTTTGGCCACTGTGGAGCAAGTTTTCAGGTACCAATGAAGCAGTCCAAACTGAGTTGTTCGTTACTGTTGCATTTCCCCCCACTTCCACTCAGTAAGTGGATCCAGGTGGTTACCATAATGAGCACACCAAGCTCACTGTCTTCATTTACCTTTCAGTCTTGGAAGGGATTTTTTTTTTTCTGATGGGCAAAAACTTTCTGCATTGATGTATCTAATGGGAAAACTGCTTGCTCAAAACTGTAAAAGCCAAAAAGGCTTTTTCTTTATGGATATTCCCTTCACATGTCCTATTATTGAAGTAATTGGGGCTTGGTGGGGCTCAGGCTTTCTTTTGAAGTTCCTTAGTTCCTGGCTTCAAATAAAAATCTACTTTTCCCAGGTAATTCATAATGCCTCTTCTAACATATCCAATCAAATATTGGCTGAAAGCTGACATACACTTTTTTAATCATGAATGATTTTCCATTTTACAGTACCAGATAATAGAGACATTCTGTATAAATAGTGCAGTGCAATAAACCTTTCATCTTTTTGTAATGCAAAGATGTAACAATCTCTTCTCCAAATCTTTTGTGGTTGTTAGATA
>NW_022111370.1:4040705-4042727 GCF_000313985.2 Echinops telfairi | reverse complement strand
TATATATACATGTATGGGGATAATGATAATATTTTTGCCTCCTAGTTCTTTCCTCTATTTCCTTTTACTTTCCTCCTGTCCCACTATCATGTTCGACCTTCATACGGCTCTCAGTAATTCCTCTCAGTTTCATTGAACTTGAATAAACACCCCTTGGCATTCTATGCCCTGACCCCCTTGCCATCAATTTTAAACCCCTTATTGTTCCCTTGTCCTTGAGTTTGTAGGCTCTCTGCTCCTTTTCCCCCACTTCCTCCTTTCCCGTATCTCCCCAGAACCATAAATCCTGTTGTTTTTTCCTCAGGATTGTTTATCCTATCTATCTTATGAAAATAAACATAAAGAAAAGAAAAACCTGTAAATAGTTTCAGGTCTGTCTGCTGACCCTTAGGAAAGTTTTCCAATCTGGTCTGATGAGGTGCCAATCCCTGACCCCCAACTCGAATCAGAAGTCTATTTACAGGATTCCTCCGGGACTTGATTACTATGCTACTCCTGCTGCTCTGTTGCACTCCCTTTATATTCACCCTGGTGTGTGTGAGGTCATGTTGGGCATAATTCTGGCACTGTGTCTAGAGTGCTGTCCCCCATAGCACTGTGGATCAGTGAGAGGAAGTCATGCTTCATGGTGGGGCTGGTCCTAAGGTCCTCTCTGTGTAGTGACTGCTTTGAGCCAGTGATGTCATCTTCGAGGCTTGGTGGGCCAGGATATGGTTCACTCTCTCTTTCCCTCTCAGTTTGATCCTCAGGGTGTGGTTTGGGCAGACCTGCCCATGCCCTGGCTATTTCTTCAGTGCTGTCCTCTGTAGTGCATTCTTCTGGGGAGAGAGTCAAGGTTGCTGGGATTGGATCTGGCCCCACAGTCCTCTCTGTCCACTATCCTATGCCGGTAATATGGCATATGTTCTGTATCCCCAAAACTAGAGCTGTTAGAGCAAAACAACTTGCCATTTGTGGAATCAGCTGGTCAAATGAACCCAGATATGAGTCTATCATTTGAAGCACCAAAATGTCTGTTGGTCAATGTTATCCAACAGCAATTGTAGCAGTACAGGGATCTGCCAGAAATTCAGGTAACACTCAGAATAGGATATGAAAAAAATGGTATCATTGTTGATGTCAAGTGGATCTTGTCAGATAGCAGAGAATACCAGAACGATATTTACTTGTGTTTTATTGCCTATGCAAAGGCATTCAATTTTGTGTGCCTCCTTTTCTGTACTGTCACTATTTATGTACGTATGGCGTGGGGTCTCTAGCAGGATGGATCCAGGTACTGTCATCCTATGAATCATGCACTGCTTAATCAGACAGGCTTTTGCTCTACCCCACTCCGCAAACAGCTTTTCTCCTGTGAGCTTTCTTACAACCATTAAAATGAACAGTAACCAAAGTTAATCTGACCATTCTAGGTATCAAATATTTTGCTTTCCATATATTTGAGGTTCTGTTTCCTACAAATCCTCGTGTTTTTGTGAGTCTTGAGTCATTGCAATGGATTCCACTTTCCGGACACTAATTGTTTTAGGAGTCTGGAGCTATGTTAAACAGCGACAATAAAATATTTCCTGCCTCCACAATCTATCTGTTCTTTTTCATCCTCCCAATTGTTTCTACCTTTGAAAGCATTACTGCAGAAATTTCATAGAAAGTCTTCTGTTGTTGAAACTTTACTTTGCCAAGCATGATGCCCTTCTCTTAATACTTGTCCCTCCTGATAACATGTCCAATGTACAAGAGATGAAGCCATGCTAGTCTTGTTTACAAGCAATAGTATGCCTGTACTTCTCCAAAGACCTATTTGAAGACCTATTTGTATGAATGTAAGCCCTTTCAGATAAGGAGCACAACAGATACAGGTTTTCTGAGTTTTCTGCTTGAGGGAGGTTGAATCATGGCCCCTTTTATCATCCTCTAGGACTGTAAATCTGTGTAACTATGCTACTTACTAAATACAATAATGAAAGTTCTAATTGATGTCTTCCAGTTAGTTATTCAACTAAGCACTAAAAATTAGTGAAT
>NW_022111370.1:4038666-4040203 GCF_000313985.2 Echinops telfairi | reverse complement strand
GTGGGGAGGCAGGAAATGAGTCAGAATGCTCCCTAGAACTGATATTTTGTCTTTGAACATGTTATAAGAAGCAATCAGTTTCTACAGAATAAGATATTTGTCAAAATGGAGGGTCAGTGAAAAATAAAAAGCTCGCCAAGGACATAGATTGATACAGTGGTATTTCTTGATAACATGTCCAAAGGACATGAGAAGTCTCCCTATGCTCAGTTCTAAGAAGCATTATGGTAACACTTCTTCCAAGAGAGATGTGTGTGTTTGTCTGACATTCCGTGGTATTTTCAACATTATTCACCATCATTATAATTGAAATTCACCAATTCGTCTTTACAATTTACTGTCATTGAGTGCATTCGAAATCATAGATACCATATTGAGAGCTTCCAATGCTATGTACACAAGACGGATTTGTATTGGCAACATCAATAGGTTCAAACATAAGAATAATTGTGAAGAGGGCATAGATATGTAGTGTTTTGTTCTTTTGTACATTGGTCACTATGATTAGCAACAGATCCCATGGCATCTAACAACAATTAAAACAAAGCTGTCATTATGGGCAGAGATAGCTTTGTCTTTCTTCTGGGTAACCGGTGGGTTTGAACCACTGATGCTTCTGTTAACAGTCTGATACCCCAATTCAGCTTCTTGTTGTTATGTGCCATTGAGTTGATTCCAACCCATAGAGACCCTATGCTCAACAAAACCCTATAACAAAACCCTGCCCTGTCCTGAATCATCTTCACGATTGTTCCTAAGCTTGAATCCATCGTTAGAGCCACTGTGTCAATCTATCTCCCTGACAGTCGTCGTCTCCGAAACTACTTCTGTATTTTATGGAGCACAATGTCTTTCTCCAGGGACTGGTCTCTTCTGACAACACCTCTGAAGTATTTAAGACATCCTGGCCTCTCAGTAACACTCAAGTCAAACCTTCCAAGACAATTTTGTTTTGCCTTTTGGCAGTCTATGGCACATTCAATATTTTTCCCCAGCACCACAATTCAAGCACATCACTTCTTATGCATATGAGACTGTTGAAAATAACATGCTTTCAGTCAGGCGTACCTTAGTCCTCAAAGTAGCATTTTTGCTTTTCAATACTCGAAAGGGATCTTGTGCCGTAGATTCAGCTACTACACAGCATCTTTTATCTCTTGAATGCAGCTTCAATGAGCACTGATTGTAGAGCCAAGCAAGACAAAACCCTTAACAACTTCAATCTTTTTTCCATTTAGCATGATGTCACTTATTGGTCCAGTTTTGAGGATTTGGGTCTTCTGTGCATTGAGTAGTAATCCACACTGAAGACTTCAATCCTTGACCTTCACCACCTAGTGTTTGAAAGCCTCTTCACTTTCAGCAAGCAAGGTTGTGTTATCTGCAATATGGAAGATTTTTAAATTTTTCCCCCCAATCTTGATGCTGCCTTCTTCATATAATGTGGTTTTCCTGGTGGTTTTCTCAGCATAAAGATTGAATAAGTATGCTGAAAGGATACAACCCTGACTACACCTCTTCTGATTTTAAACCATGC
>NW_022111370.1:4037682-4038451 GCF_000313985.2 Echinops telfairi | reverse complement strand
TTCTTTCTTTCTTGTCTTTTTAATGACCTTTTTTCTTCATGAACGGTGGTCTTGAGGTCCCCCCACAGCTCATCATGTCTTCTGTCATTAGTGTTCGGTGCAGCAAATTTGTTCTGGAGATGCCCTTGAAATTCATGTGGGATGTACTCAAGGTCATATATTGGCTCTTGTGGACCTGACAACAACAACAACTTTCAAGAACCTATAAGATCATTTAAAATACCAGGGTGTGGGTCATACAGACCTATATTGTTCTTGCTAGGTGGTGAGAGGACAAAACCCTGATACTTACCTTTCCTGATTTTAACCATACATTATGCTCTTGTTCTGTCTACACAACTGCCTCTTGATTCATGTACAGATTCCATATTAGTACAAGTAAGTGTTCTGGAATTCCCATTATTCTTGACTATCATTAGTTGACTATGATCCACAGAGTTGAATGTCTTAGCATAGTCAATTAACATCTTTATAGTATTCTGTGTTTTAGCCAAAATCTACCTGCATCTCCTTGGTAGAAAGACCGGACTTTCTACTTCTTTAAACATTTAATCCCAGAAACACTAAGGATGCTCTATGAGTCAGCATTGACTCATGACAGTGAGTTTTAAGTTTGGTTTAGTTTAGCGAAAATCCATGATGTCAACAATGGTATCCTTTTTTCCAACCTTTGAATGATTGAGTGTCAAATTCTTTGCAGTCAATCTGTTTGTTCCTTCCCTCTTCATATGATGATTCCTGCATCATGTTTGCCCACAGAACTGTAAAA
>NW_022111370.1:4024173-4036176 GCF_000313985.2 Echinops telfairi | reverse complement strand
ATTTGAAATACCAGTGCCATAGCTTTCAGCAAACAGGAGACATGACAGTACAAGAAACTTAAAGATGAGAAGGGGCATTTATTTATAGGGATTTATTGTTACTTACCATGTTTCAGTTTGATGAATATGTATCCTGTGGGAATATATAAGAAACTCTTAGTTGATTGTGGAAATGAGTTGAAAGTATGAACAAGTCTCATTTACAACATTGTACAAGAGGATAGATATGTAGTTATTTTAGAACAAGAAACCTTAATCAGTGTCACAGAGGTGAAAATCAGCATGATGTTGCAGGGAAACCAGAGGAATTTATAATAGATAGTGACAGCAGAGGAGATGGAAGATGTAAAGGAATTAAATTCTTGTGAATCATGTTAGGAGACTCAAATTTGCTAGCATGCTAAAAATGGAGCAACCATTAGTGATAAATTTGGTCTTACAGTAAATGAATCATTTTGGTCCCTGCATGGAGAATGAAACTGTCAAAACAAGATGAGAAGGAAGCACTGCTTAGCCTGTTGCATCTATTAAGACCATTGATGAGCAGCACATAGGTTGTCGTAATGGAGATGGGGACAAATGCATGAATATTTAAGAAATAAATGTGCTGGGTTATGTTCTATAGATATGCAAACCTGGGACAATTGTATGTGTAGGTATATAAAAAGATTTATATCATGAAATGGCTTGAATATTTTGTTTATTGTTATTAGATTCCATCAAGTCTGTTTCAACCCACAGTGACCCTATGTCCAACCAAACAAAATACCTCCCAAACCTGTGCCATCCTCACAATTGTTCTTATACTTAAGCCCATTGTTGTAGCCTCTGTGTCAGTCCATCTTCTCCAGAGCCTTTCTTTCGTTTGCTGTCCCTCTAGTTCACCAAACATGATGTCCATCTCTAGGACCTGTCCTTTCCTGACAGCATATCCAAAGTTCTAGACACAAAATCTCAATGTCCTTGCCTCTAAGGAGCATTATGGCCAGGCGTCTCCCATGACAGATCTGTTTCTCCTTTTGAGAGTAAAATATCGAAGAATATTTTCAAGGTTCTTTGCAGCCTCGTTTACATGTTGGACTGCTAACTGCAAGGCCAAGAGTTAAATATCACCAACCACCCTGGTTCCATGCGCACTGATTGTGGATCAAGCAAGATGAAATCCGTGACAACTTCAGTTTTTTTCTCTGTTTATCGTGATGTTACCTATTGATCCAGTTGTAGAGGATTTGGGCTTTTTTTACATTGTTGTAATCCACACTAAGACCACAATCTTTGGTCTTCATTAGCAAGTTCTTTAAGTCCTCTTGACTTCCAGCCTGCAAGGTCATGTCATCTGCATATTGTAAGTTTTTAGTAGGCCTTCCTCTAATCCCGATGCCATATTCTTCTTGATAGTATCCAACTGCTCTGATCATTTGCTCCTCAAGCAAACTGAATAAATAGAGCAAGCGATAACAACTCTGATGGACATGTTTTCTAATTTTAAACTGTGCACTATTCCCTTGTTCTGTTCCCACAACTACTTCTTGACCCGTGTATAGGTTCCACATGAGCACAATTAGTTTTTCTGGAATTCCCAGTTTTCACAAGTTATCCATAGTTTGCTATGTTTCACACAGTCAAATGCCTTGGAAAAACCAATGAAACACAATAACCTCTTTCCAGTATTCTCTGCTTTCAGCTAAGATACATGTGATGCAAGCAATATATCCATTCGCATTTTGTAAAATCATATAAGGCCACTCAAATTAAAGTTTATAAGTCCTATGTGAGATGGAGGCGTCTCCTGACTAATGTAGCTCCAGTCTATCCAAATGATAGACAGGAAGCAAGAAAGTGAAGCTGGAAGGCAACAACCTGGTGGATAGAGAGCTTAGTAAATCTAGGTGGGCTGAATGAATCCAGGGTCATCTGTCTTCTGACAGCTCCTGGGATTGGCAGGTGACACAACCTGTGTTAGGCAGGGTTCACTAGAGAATCAAGACCAGGACACTTATTATTTTATAGATAGATAGATAGATAGATAGATAGATAGATAGATAGATTTGTACAGCAAGAAGGAATATAACAGCTAATTAATCCACACAGCAGTACAGATGGCTCAGTTCAACTCATGTCTGTGGAACATTTAATATACTGAACATCCTTCAACTCACGAGCTGCCAGGTCCAAGGTCAAGGAAGCAGACAGCAGAGTCCACCCTCAGGCAAGGCAGGCAGAGTCTGCCCACAGGAAGCAAACAACAGTTCAGAGACAACAGAAAAGTGGTTGAAGGGAGATGTCGGACAGTGTAACACTTGACAAAATAATACTAATTTATAAATTATCAAGGGTTCATGAGAGAGGTGGGTGGAGAGAGAGGGGAAAAAAATGAGGAGCTGATACCAAGGGCTCAAGTAGAAAGAAAATGTTTTGAGAATGATGATGGCAACAAATGTACAAATGTGCTTGACACAATGGATGGATGTACAAATTGTGAGATAAGGGTTGTATGAGCCCCCAATAAAATGATTTTTAAAAGGAAAAACAAAAAACAGTTCGGGTCTGTAACAGTCAGTAGCTCAGGAGTTTAGCAAAGCAGGCCCAGATGAGATACTGAACTCAAGCAATGCACAGCAACAAGACCCACCAGCCTCAAGCTCTATGCACTAGCAATGTGGCAAAACAGGTTTCCAAGGAGCCTCAAGCTCTAGCAACACAATCCGTGGGTTGGCTTGGTTCATAGGTAATGTAGCTCACAGGTTGAGACATAAAACTAGCTAAAGCAGCAGTGTGCTTGTCCGACCACCAGAAAGCAAGAGAAATGGGGGCAGGCCTTGATGACCCATTTATCTCTTTGCCTTCAAATCAACTTGAAACCTGATTAATCCCACATCTTCCTCTTGGCCAAGTAGGCACAATAAACCTAACTACTACACAACTGGAGAGTAATGAACCAGATACACTTGTAGATCCAGTAGAAGGTGAAGGGGCAAGAGAGAACTAGGTTCTCATTATGGTTTCTGTTATGAAAAAGGTCACATCCCCAAAGAGGTGTCATTAGGCTATGACTTGATTGATAGGCTGAGTTCTACCCTAACTTTCATTAGATGTATGCAGTTGACGTAAAATCTAACTATCATACTTCGTGTATCGGCAGCATAAACCATGTTTCACTAAATTTAAGCCTTGAAAGAATGATTGATATATTTGCATAAATAGTATTTGCTCCTTTATTAAGGATAGAATTGTGTCTTCCAATAATATTTGTTGTAAATATTTAACCTCTTAATATCTGTAGATGGATCCCACTTATGAATAACATTTTTCTGTTGTTATTATATTGAGGAGCTCATATCAAAGCAGAATATGTCTTAGGCCAATCACTTTTGACATGTGGATTGAACCGAGTCAGCATAGAGATGGAAACACTGAAGGAGAGGACAATAGCAATCACATGAATTGGGACACCAAATAGAGAGGCCAAGAAGAAGCAGGGACGTTTGCTTCAAGCCAAGAGAGTGACAAATCCTTGCCCTGAAGATGACAGCCTAAATTGGGACTTCTGTCTCCAAAACATGAAATAAAATAAAAATATAAGTAAATTTCTCTTCGCTAAAGCCACTTGTGGACTTTCTGTTACAGAAACACTAAGAAAATAAAACATGTTTGTCACAAATAAGCCCTGAAATTCCCATGGTTTGGTCAGATAAAACTTGTCTTCCCACTCACAAAACTTCCTGAAGCAGGTGTTCCAAGGAGCGAAACAGGTTTCCTCCAGTGGCGATTAGACCCCTGATTGCACATCTTGTTTCCCTGGCATGCCCCAAAGCCTTGCAGCCCTTCTCACCCAGCTGGCAGAAGGGGAAAGAAAGTTTGTCAGGCACTCTCTATAATACTAAATTACGAAAGGACCATCCTCTAAAACCATGTACAGGACTTTCATTTACATTCCATTGAGGGTTTTCATTTTGTTTTTCATCATGCAGTCTAAAAAAGAAGGCAGGACGTACAATTGAGCCACACACCCTGATATTAAGGTAGATGCAAGTTTTAAGACACAGCTAACTTCTCCTGTCCGGATGACTTTGAGGATTTCAGCATGCTGACGTTATAGTTTGAACGAGGATCAAGCTGCCTGGTAGGATTTACAGGACTGTACATATTCATGGAAGCACAGTCCCTCATCTTACTTCAGGGGAGAGACTGGTGGGTTTGAACTGCCATCGTTTCTGTTAACAGAACACTTTCACCACTGCAGCAAGAGGGTTCCTTGTGCTGGAATCACAAGCTGTAATAAATAATAAACAAGATGAGGGGCTAAGGTGTCCTGGATATGTTAGCTACACATTTTTGTAGGACATTCTGTTTGAGATTGGCAGCAGAAATTTGGCTTTTATGGTTGAAATCTGGAGAAAGTGTTGAGAGTGTTATGTGGAGGATTTACAAGTTAGCTGAATTGACCTCTTCAATTAAAAAAAAACATGTTGAAAACATTGTTGTTGTGGTTGCTATTAGCTGATTCTGAATCAGTTGCAATTTATGGTGACAAATTCGTGTAAATAGAATGTTTCCCAAGCCTGCATCATCTGCACCATCTCCAGCATGTTTCAGCTGTTGTATTGATCCATCTCATCGTGAGGCAACCTTGCCTTTCTAGCCTTCTATATTCACCAATCATGAAATCCTACTCAAGCAATTGATCCCTTTGAGTGACTTGCCGAAAAACATTGATAAGGAATATGCCAAGTGGTTATCCATTAAATTTTACCGACTGATTTTCAAAGGTAGATGGTCAAGCCTTTTTGCCTACTCTGTTTTAGTCTGGAAGCGATAAAATAATTTGTCCAGCTTAGGCTGCCCTGATGTTACTTGAAGCACTGAAGATGAGAACTTCCAAAAATATAGCAACATGCAAACCACCATAGTCCAACAATCTGGTATATGGGTAGTGGGTTGAAGATTAGGTGCTATAATTACCAAAGGGCCTTGGTTGTGCAGTGTTTAAGCACTTGAATGCTAACCAAAAGATTTGTGGTTTACATCCAAGGAATATTCTGCTGAAGGAAAATATGGTTGTCAGATTCTGTAAAAGTTACAGCCTTAGAAATCCTGACCTTCAGGGTTCCTGTAAGTTAGAATGACTCCATGCAATTTGTTAAATGCATGTATTGGGGAGCCCCTTCTATGTTACCAAAAGAGAAGAGAGCACATGTATGTTATCTATTATGATATTTCTGACAAAAATGGGCTGCCAATTTTTCAGTGAGTGAGCACTTAACGACCTAATGAGGGCCCCCAAAACATGGGACTTAGGAAACTAGCCAGAGAGTAGTTTGGATTGGTACTCTTCTGTAAAAGTTTCTGGGACAATGGATAGATCCTATATTTTTTATGTTTAATATAGTAGCAGCTAACCAACCACAGTATTTGAAAACTATTCAAAGCTATGCAGCAGTGCAATTACAAGGAACTGCCACACGTTCAGGCCACATTCAGAAGAAAATGTGGAACAAGGGATATCATTTGCTAACGTCAGATGGATCTTGGCTTAAAGCAGAGAATACTAGAAAGATGTTCGCTTGTGTTTTGTTAACTATGCAAAGGCATTTGACTGTGTGGACCATAAACTGTGGCTATCCTTGGGAAGAATGAGCATTCTAGAACACTTCATCATGCTTACTTGGAACTTGAACATGGATCAAGAGTTAGTTGTGAGAACAGAACAAAGGAATACTGCATGGTTTAAAATCAGGAAAGATGTGCATCAGGGTTGTATCTTCTCACCATATTTGTTCAACCTCTATGCCAACGAGATCATCTGAGAAGCTGGATTAAATGAAGAAGAATGTAACATCAGGATTGGAGGAAGGCTTGTTAATTTATGGCATGCTGGTGATATAACGTTGCTTGCTGAAGCACTTGCTGATGAAGATCAAGGATTGTAGCCTGCACTATGAATGCCAACTCATTCATATAAGGGAGATCAAAATCCTCACTAGTAAACCTAAAGTTTTCTCCATCATGATAAATGGAGAAAAGGTGGAAGTTGTCAAGGATTTGTTCTCACTTGGATCCACGATCAATGTTCATGGAAGCAGCAGTCAAGAGATCAAAAGACTTATTGCATTATGTTAATCTGCTACACAAGACCTTTTTAGAGTATTGGAGAGAAAGGATGTTTCTTTGAGGACTAAGGTGCACCTGACCCAAGCCACGGTATTCTCCATTACATCATATGCATGTGAACATTTGGATATTGAATAAGGAAGATGGTAGAAAAACAAGTGCATTTGAGTTGTGGTGCTGGAAAATAATATTGAAAGTACCATGGACTGCTAAAAGGACAAACACCTGTATTCCAAGAAATAAGGCCAGGCTAGTCCTTATATTCTTTGGACATATTGTCATGAAGATCAGTCCTTGGGGGAGGCAATCATATTTCATAAAGTGCAGGGGGAGTAGAAAGAGGAAAACCCGTGAAGAGATGGATTGACACAGTGGCTGCATCAATAGGCTCAGACATAGGAACAATTATGAGGATGGGGCAGGTTAGTGCAGTGTTTTGTTCTGTTTTGCATAGGGTCTCTATGGGTTGGAGCAGACTCTATGGTACATAGCAACAATAACAACCAACCATATGCAGCTACTGAGCACTTGATGGCTAATGTGATGAAGGAACTATATTTTAAGCTTTATTCAATTCTAAGTAGTTAAACATTTTTTCTAACTAGATGAAAATTTCTTTAGGATGGGACTACTTTTTTTAAAAAAAATTTAATTGAATAGTAATAGTAGAAAACAATAACAATAAATACCTATGGAGTATGTCCCTGCCAAACAGCACTCTGAGCACTTTGCATATATCAACCCACTTAATCTTCATCAGATCCTTTTGAAGTTACTCTTATCATTTGTCTGATAAGAAAAATAAGGCAGAAAGCTCTCAGGTCTATTTCCTATCTTTTGGAAACATGCAGTGCAATGGTGGAAACAAGCATAAGGCGATTGCCATGGTGGAAAGAACTATGAAAGCTATCAATAAGATCTTGTGTAATCCAGGAAGGAAAGACAGGAGTTCGTCGTGTGAAGGAGATGGAGAAGCTCTTTGGAAAATCAGATGTGCCACAGTTCAGTGCTGGGAGAAACAGGCTGAGCTATTCTACTCTTGTCCAGTCTTGGAAACCCCCAGGGGTAGTTCTACCCTGTCTAGGGTTGTGCTGAGGTGGGATCAGTGTCATGGCAATGAGTGTTGGAGATGGTTCAGTGATGGTATTCTCACCCTCCATGTGGAATAACGATTCCCAGCCAAGTTGCTTCATGTGCAGCCACAACCCATCTGTCTATGGAGGGCTGTTTGCTGCTATGACACTAAACAGGTTTGAGCAGAACTTTCCAAGGAAGATGGACTAGGCTGGTAGACCTGGTGATATACTTCTGAAAATCAGCCAACCCAAACTGGTTGGATCCTTGTAGTCTAATTCCCAGCAGACTGCAGTGTGCATAGGAAGGACATGTGTCACAGAAACTAGATGGTAGCACCTACACTAAGTCTGAACTGAGCAGTGGTGGCTAGGGTGGCAGTATGAAGCCACTCTTTTTTCCTGTCTTTTCTCTATCTGAATTAGAAAACGTTTAGGTCACCCTTCTTTCCCACCTGACAAATACCTAGTTTTCTTTAAACTTTCATCTAACCTTCGATTATAGTCTATAGCACCATTGATGGTGTGGAGCAATTGAAACATCAAACCCAAAAGAGCTACTTCCTTCTCCCCTGCCCTCTGTTTCTAGTTGGTTATATTCTCATTGCTTTGAAGCAGGGAAGGGGGCTGTTGTGGCCTGGGTGACCTTTCCATACAAGAGGTCAGCCTGCCTGGAGCTGAGCTCAGCCCATTTCCATGCATCATTAAGGCTGGATAATGATCAGCTAAATTATTCCCTCTCTAAACCTAATGAGCTGTGAGGTGATATGTTTGTAGCTCAGTTTAAAAGATAAAAGCACATGAAGTTTTTGCCCAGGAAATATTCTACAAACTACCCTCCACATTGCTTCTTCTCTGCCAGCTCCCAGAAATGTGGCCCTCAGAGTAGCATGAATAATGTTTGAATTATTGCCCAGTGGAAGATGATGACATAGAATATTCAATTTACACTATATGTGAATATATAGGGGTGTTTCTGTGTGTGTGTGTGTGTGTGTGTGTGTGTGTGTGTGTGTTAGTCACTATACAAATATGATAATTCGGGATTCTGGAGTATTCCTAGTAGGGATAATCATCTATTTTCCTATTTTCTTGTTTTTTTGTTTTTTCTTTTATCCCCTTTCCCTTCCAGATAGCTTATTGTTCATGCATATCTTATATGGTTAATATAGTTTTGTCTTCTTTTTCAATTTATGTTTGCTTATAGTATTTTTCTCAATGTACTTCCTGGTTTGAAGTTTGTGTTTCCCAAAAGATGAATTAACTTATCAGTGAATATAATTTTGTTTGGAAATAAGATCTTTGCAAATGTTATCAGTTAAGTGAACATGAGGCCTCACTGGCGTAGATTAGGTCCTAACCCAAGCATAGTGGTGTCCTTGCAGAAGAGGAGAAACACAGAGAGATCCAGGAAGGATCCCAAGTGATCCTGCACTTGCAAGTCAAAGATCCCTGGAACAACTGGCAGTGGAGACAAAAACTTTGGACGATGTCCTGGGCGGTCTCGGCAGCAATCCACATGGCTGACGCCCGGATCGCATACTACTAACTCAGAGTTGTGCTCATACGGCCCAACTGTGAGACGATTATTGTCTGTTTGTAAAAGGCATCCAAATTGTGGTATTTAAATGCCATCCTGGTATATTAACAATACAGTTATATTTCCGCCTTGTCTTTTCAAGTAAATAGAGAAACTTCACATTCAAATGAGTGGTACGTGCATCATGATGTGTAGCTGTGTTTAAATGTGCACTGACACATGAAGTTCTTTGGAGAAAAGTCACAGCTGCATTTACTGATGTCACTCTTTATGCCAGAAACTGTAATCTATTGTGTTTTTCATGGTCGGCGCAGTTTAGGGAAATACAATTATCAGAAGTTTGACAGCATAGCACTTATATCTTGCCTTGTGCACCTACCCTAAGAGGTTGTTCAGGTCCATCTAGCCATGCTGTGACCCAGGCTCTTTGTAGCTTACACATTGGGACCTCAAGAAACACAAGTATGGAATTTGTACAGTAACTCTCTCAAGCATTCTTCCCAAGATTCTTTTACAAAGAGTTTCATCACACCATTTAACTGCAAAGGAAGTTGAAAAATATAGCTTTGTAGTCACCACTGCCGGTGAAAGGGGAGGAACTGATTTTGCTGAGCATCTAAGATTCTGCGACAATCTAGCTATGACTGCCATATTCTAGGTATTAAAAGATTATACAGACAGAAATGACATAGCTTTCATTTTAAAATTTAAAATAAAAGTCTAATTTTATGGTGGTACTATGATTAAGCTACTTGGTTGAACCAGGATTCTCAGTAGTTTGACATTGAGGGCCTCGCCCATGATATGCTCTAACAAAATATAATCAACTCAATGATGGGATATTTTGTAAGCAGCTAAACAGTGAGGGAAGATTAAAGTGGAGGGAGTTCTATACCCTTAATTAGGTCTGAACTCTGATACAATTGAGAGGAAGTTTCCTGAGGGGACTGGGGAATGTCCACTTCTATTTAAACAGACTATTAAAAGGCTTCTGTCCTATCTTGCTGATCTAGATCCTGCAACTGGTTTGTTAATCTGCCATATTGCTTCTGGCCCTAGAAGTTGTCAATGGCGTGCCATATTGACTGAAGATCTTGAATTCATTTGACTCTGACTCCGCCAGTCTGTGGTCATCTTGCTTCCTGGTTCTACAGCCCTGGCATCTATAGGAGTCAAGGAAAGCTGTGGGCCTGCGTTTTTGACCTTGAATTCATCCATCCCTACCTCCATCAACCTGTGGTCTTCCTGCTTCTGGTTTGGCTTCTTGATTCTTGGTTCCTTCACTATACAAGTCATGAAAAAGCTACCAGCTTAACATCTCACCCACAGATTTGAGCCATAAAAGATTTAACTGCTTCTACGTAGTAGTTTTACATTCGGCTGTAATCCAGAAGGCCAGCAATTCAAAACCACCTGCTGCTCTTCAGGAGAAAGAGAGAGATTTCTACTCTTGTAAAGAGGTAGAGGCTCAGAAACTCACAGTGGGCAGTTCTACCCTGGCTGTAGGGTTACTTTGAGTCAGCATTGACTCAATGGCTGTTAATTTGGTTTAGACAACAGTATGTCATTTCCTTGATATAAAATTATTTCTATGTAGCTCTAGATGTATAGATATTCAAAGTACCATGGACTGCCAAAAGGACAAATATTGAAAGAAGTAGAATCAGAATGTTCCTTAGAGCCAAGGATGTACCTTAGAAATATTGTCAGGAGAGACCAGTCCCTGGAAAAGGACATCATACTTGGTAAAATTGAGGCAGCAAAAAAGAGGAAGGGCTTCAAGGAGATGGATTGACCTAGTAACTGCAGCAATGGATTACAACATAGAATCATTCGGAGGATGACAAGGACTGAGCTGTGCTTTGCTCTGTTGTCCACTGGGTCCATGAGCCGGCACTTGACAGCACCTACCAACATACATCACTGGTTGTGGTTCTCTAGAGAATCCCGCCTAGGACAACTTCTAATGAGAAAATACAAAATCTCAAATACACCCCTCGCCACACACACACTTTCCATGATGTTTCGTGTTTGATATCAAGTTGGCTAGGCTATAATTCTTGATTTTTTTTTTTGGCAGATACTGTGCATCACAACATCCGTGTTGCGATCCAAAATGAAGGTTTTTAATCAGCCAAGAGAGGGTTTCAGGGGATGTACTTTGCATTCATGATATAATCAAGTGTTCTGACAAGATCACTTTCTCTCACGCCTGCGTTCATCTCGTCATCCTCTGCCCTCAGTTCTTAGGACCTGAGAAATAATCCGTTTGCTACAAGTTGCACAGATTTGGGATCCTTCAGGCACTGCAAGCAGCTGCTACAGGGAAAATCTCCAGCATGCCAGCCAATCAATGGTTTAGACACTTGAAAGCCTCCACAATTACATGAGTCATTGTTTTGAAATAAATCTCTCTGACAATATATAGAATAAAAATTAGAGTTCAGGATTAGAGGAAGACACAGTAACATCCTTGCTGGCTGAAGAGTACTTGCAGTGCTAACTGATGAAGATTAAAAAAATCGATGGCATTCAAACAGAAAGAAAACAAAATCCATCACACATGGGCCCAAAATTAACATCCCAATAAACGGAGAAAATATGGAAATGTTCCTTTTCTTTTTACTAAGAGACAAAGAGGAAGAGCCTCACAAAAGGGCTCACACCTAGAAAAGATGCTGAGGCTGGTGAAGAACCAAGCATCGGTCTTTCTTTTGTCCATATGGTCACTGAGTCTGAACTGACTCAACTGCTCCTGTTGAGTCTAACTCATAGCAACCCTATGTGAAACAGAACAAAACGTCGCCCAGTCATGCTCCCTATTTATACTTATTGATCATTTTTAACCCAACTGTTAACAGCTACTGTGCCAGTCCATCTCATTCAGAGTCTTACTGCTTTATCACTGGCCTTACCAAGCATGATCTCTTTCTAGAGCAACTGGTCCCTCCTCCTCACTTGAAGGAACATTCTTAGAAATTTTGGAGTGGGGTGCCTCTGGCTCTTATTGGCGAAGATAGACTTGCTGATCCATGGAAGTGTAACTGAGAGCCTTTTGTCTGATGCTTACTGGAGCAAAGTACCTGTGGGTACTTAATGCAGGAAGTGGGAATCTGGGTTTGCTGAGCTACAGAGCTTAATCTGAATGGCTTTAGATGGAGGTTTTTAGTAGAGTGGTATGTCCTTTGGGCATGTGTTAGCAGATTTGACAGAATTCTGTAACGTGTTCTGATAACTCAATCCTAAGCATTTCTCATTGGCTTTACAACTTGTTAACTT
>NW_022111370.1:4021675-4023550 GCF_000313985.2 Echinops telfairi | reverse complement strand
CTCCGGTTCTGACTGACCAGCAAAAACAGCGTCAATTGGAAACATGCCATTCTTTGAAAGAACAGCTCTGAAGTGACTCAGACTTTTTCCCCAAGGTCATTACTGGTGACCAGACATGGTGCTAGTCTTACAACACAGAATAACACATCAGTGAAGCCCATGGAAGATGCCATCCAGACCTAGCAAAAAAAACCTCAAGTGAAATCAAAGATCAAGATGATGCTCATTTGTTTCCTTGTTTTCTTATGTGAGGGGGATAGAGCATTTAGAGTTCATTCAACCAACTGTTTGCTTTATTATATTTATGTTTCTTTTATTGTATTTAATGCTGTGCCTATGCCTACAATATGTCCATGTTATATTATTGATAACCTTTATAATTCTGGATTTACATTAGGTTTTTGATGCCCATTGAATCTGCTTTTGTATCTGAGTCGAGACATGGATCTCATTCCATTTCTCTGCAGATGGATTGAAGTGCTGCTTATAATGGTGAATAGTGTGCCATTCTGAATTTGTCATTCCTAGAAAATTAACCATATAGAATTATATGATTCTCTATGGTCAACACAGTCCACTTCAGCACCAGAAGTCCTAGTGGAGTCATGAGTTGTGTGTAGTGCTGCTGGTAACAACGTGAGAAGTTTGAACCAACCAAATGCTCCTTCAGAGAAGGCTGAGGCTTTGTACTTTCATTAAGATGGAAGCCTCAAAACCCAAAGGAGCAGTTCTACTCTGTCTTAGCTGGGAGTCAGAATTGAGATCTGATTTCTTGTTTGTTTTGTTCAGTTTAGGGGTGGAGTGGGGTGGCTTCAATGCCTGGGGTGTTGATCTTTATGTTGTACATTCATTTTGATGACTTCCCAAGACTTCCAGATTCTTAACCCCTTAGTCATTGCAATAAATATTAGAAATTCGAGGTAAACTAAAGAACCTTCATTGAGACATTTCACACACCTTTCCTGATCCTTATCTGTGCAATATTCCTTGTTATGTTTCACTAGCTGCCTCTTGGTCTATAAAAAGAGTCAATCTGAACACAATTAAGTGTTCTCTAATTCCCATTCTTCACAATGTTATATATTATTTATTATGATTCACACATTTAAATATATTTGCATTGTCAATTAACCACAAGTTAACAGCTTTCTGGTATTCTTCCATTTCAGCAAAGGTTCATGTGTTATCAGGAATAAGATCCATTCCCCAATCTGAAGGAGGGAATGGTAGCAGAGTTTAAATTGAGAACACCAGTTTGCAGAAGGCTATGGATGGCAGTGGAGGTCCAACATCCGTTTTCAGGGTCCAATTAAAGATTCAGTCTCCAGTGAAGGCCTTCTAATCACACTAAAAGGTGTCAATAGCCATCCTATCAAACAGAAAGCATTGTAAAGTCAATCATGGAAGATCTAGTTGGGTTAAAATGCAATCATTTGATCTCTCTTTCAACCAATTTCGAAGTGTTTTTTCAGTTTTCAATTCTTTTTGATTGAGGTTGCTTGATGCTTTGTCTAGTAATTGTTGCTGACTTTGCTTGCTTGCTTCCTATTTGTATTTTGCATTATTTTAATACACTATTTATGCTCACGTTGAAGCCAACCCGAATATCAGCCAGGATGCCTAATTTTACCTCAAAAACTGCATTAAATATGTGCTGATAAACTCAGTTTATACATGGGTATTTACGGTATATTAAGTCCAAAATAGGTACATCTATAGAGACAGTAACTGGATTAATAATTGCCTAGGTCTTAAAGGCTTGAAGGTAATCAAGCGGCCATCAAGCTCAGAAGTAACAAAGCCCACATGGAAGAAGCACACCAGCCTATGCAACCACGAGGTGTCGAAGGGATCAGGTGTAAGGCATCATCAGAA
>NW_022111370.1:4019948-4021332 GCF_000313985.2 Echinops telfairi | reverse complement strand
GAAACTTTCACCAGCCTCAGATATATCTCATGCTGAGCTTCCTTTCCAGGTACTACGCACTTGTAGAAAAGTGCTCCTCCACTTCTATTTTACGTTTGCTTAAACATAGTGTATGATTTTATTAGACTTCTAACATAAAAAAAAATTAAACATTTCACAGTTATCTCTATGGGTTAACTGTAATCTTGGGAAGGAGGTGCTCTTTTTTGTTATTTTTTTATAGCTGCCATTCACTTTTACAATATGCTTACATTTAATAAAGTCACATGCATGTTTTGGTGCAATGGATAGAATTTGCTCATTTGCCACCGGCAACCAAAGGGTACAGTAGTCTGAGTAATCCTTTAAGAGCAAGCAGCTCTCAGCCAACTTCCATATGTTTTTGGAATGCTTCACATGTAGCTTTTACAAGACATGTCTGGTTAAATTTTCTGTCTCATGCTGATCTTATTCCATCGAGCTTCTCTCCTCTGCAAAGTCTCTCCTGTGTGGTCTCATGAGTAAACATGAAGAGATCGGTCCTGACAGCATGCTTCCCCACACTGACCATACTCATTGGCCTTCTCCCCAAAATAGATTCATTCCCTGGAGAAGTGGGTCTCGGCCATCTCTCTGAAGATTTTCTCACAACAGAAACTCTTATGGAAACCCTGTGTGAGTGCCCTGATGAATGACAAAGTTGATTTCCAAACTCATTTTTTTTCTGTGAGCACACGAAGTATAGATTTTCTTCCCCTGGGAACCCTTTGGGTAGCCTTTTGGTGAAGGAACGTCTTAGTTTTTTAGCCTGATACTATTTTTGTCTCATACTATGATCAAGTGTTGACCTAGGAGCTCACTGAAATCACATTTTCAAGCACACTACTTAACTTCCTTTTCTTTGACTTCCTATAAATAGGATGTCTGTGTCGTTTGGATTTTAAGGCAGTACATAATTTACAGAAGGTTAAGAAACTTTTTTGGCAGTTGCAACTAAATTTCATGTTAACATCATATAATCTCTGTAGAGTCTGATTTGGGGAACATAGGTATTTCTCTCGAGTTTGGGTAGGATTGGGACTCCTGAATGCCTGGTTCAAATGATGTCAGGTAGTTTAAAGCATTGATTGAGTACTCAATGTACACATTCAAAGCACCAGGGTGACCATTACAACATGAATCACTAGGTCTTAGTTCATTTTTCTAGGATGGGGCTGATAATTTGTAACTTTATGAATCTTTCAAGTGATATAATTTCATGCTATATAATAGTTCACTGGATAAATGCAACATGAAAAAGACCTACCAAAATTGATTCATTCAGTCATTAACTTATTCTTTATTTTAAAAAATAATTGTTGCTGTCTGCTATCTCTGATTCCAAAGTTTGCAGTTTACATTCTTT
>NW_022111370.1:4016798-4017735 GCF_000313985.2 Echinops telfairi | reverse complement strand
TAATACCACACAAGCCAGGAGAGCTCCAGTCTCACTAAGTAAAACTTATCCCCTCTCCTTAAAATGCATCTCTGCATGCCCCTCTACACCCCTCATCTTAAGGCATTGTATATTTGCAGACTTTTTTGTTTGTTTTTTTATAATTTCTTAGATTAGTTGACAGCACATACTTGGCCCTTTAACAAGGTATTAATATAACAATACAAATAGAAACAGAAACAGTGGGGAGAGAGATGACAAATTGCACGCAGGGAGTTTGGGCATGATTGAATGACTACATCTTACATTCTCCCCCAGATACTTAATATAAACTGTCTATCACCCCTCGACTTCAACATCTAACAGAGTTAAACACTCCCACATAACCTCATTCTCTAACACCTCTAATAGTTACACTGAGATGTCAAGGAAACAACAGAAGATTTTGTTACATATACAAAAACAAACAGACCCAAAAAAAGAGAGAGAGAATCAGATAAAAAAGTAAAACAAACACCAACCAGACCCAAATGAGATACCTGATATTGAACAGGCTAGGGGATTGTCAGGACAAAAAGAATAATGAGTTCACTCCTACAACAGATGAAGGTAAGAGTCCAAGAGGAAAAGTCAAAAAATAGAAAAGCTTGCAACCTTACTACATGCCTTACAAGAAAAACTCCAAATATCAACACAAAAGTCAAACACCATAATAGCAGAATTACACAGTTGTATAAAAGAACAGAGAATTAGATTTGAAGAAATGGAAACCAGAGTTAGTGAGCTTGAAGATAAATCTATAGACTCCAATCTAAATAAAAAACAAAGAACAAAAAGTGCAAATGAGACCAAGAAAAGCTTGAGAATAATCTTGAACAAAATCAAGAGAAGGAACCTAGGTCTTTTAGAGATTCATAACAATAAGAAACAAACAAACAGGAGAAGCCGCTGCTGCGCC
>NW_022111370.1:4012911-4014565 GCF_000313985.2 Echinops telfairi | reverse complement strand
CATAGAGGGGATAAGGGTGCTGGAGCAAGGGAGACTGTGTTTGGAGCTCCACCAGTAAGTGCAGAATTGGGAGTCTGGGAAGCTGAGTGTGGGGTCAAGATAGCCCGTTCAGATTTTGCAACACTTAAGGACTCTGTCCCAGTAAGTGGCCTGATCTTTCCCACAGTGATGCTCTGCGTTGCCCCTCCAGGAATACTGCAGAGAGGCAGTGAGGCTTGTGGCTGGATAACTCGCCCACAGTAACTGGTGCCGCTTGAGCTGGCTGTACTCCCCCACGATCTGTGGTTGTAGTTCGAGCAGATTTCTGAGTGGGTTCTGGATATCTAGCCAGCTAGGTACATACAGACCATGCTGTTTGTGGAGTCTGTGGCCCTAAACCACCAGAGTCCATTGCAACCCCCGCAGAACCTTGGGAGAGAGCCAGTGCTTGTGTGGCCGGTGGATCCGGGTGACCCAGTCCTAGCAGCCCAAACTGGCACTGGCCAGGCCTCGAGTCTGCAATGGGTCCAGCCCCTCTGTTGGCCATGCTAGTACAGCCTGAGTGGTTGGTGGCTAGAGGTGCTGGCCAGCCAGTACTGCCTGAGCAGATCACACATTAGCTGTAGCAGGCTACTCGGCTTTGTGTATCACTCTGCCCCACCCACTTGAGGTACCAATGCCACCTCTTGATCACAGTCCCGGCCACCCCAGTCCAAAACACAAAGCCACACTTGCCACACGTGCTCCTGGCCAACCCTGTCTTCAGTGTTGTTTACATTACATATAAAGTACCACATCCAAGGAGGTAAAAATACCACATAAACTACCACCCACTTCAGCAGTCTCTACAAGAAAGCGAGAGAAACAAATCACAATATCTGAAGGTGATCTGAACTTAGTGACGTATATAGAAGTAGCAAAATTGGAATCACCACAGGAAAAAAAATCTTCCGAATGCTGCTTAGATTTGTTCAGGATATGAGGGAATCAGTAGAGAAGAAGGTTGAAGATATTCAGAGGATAGAGTCTACTTACTGAAGGGAAATACAAGAGTTGAGAGACCATGCAGAAGAAGCAAAGAAAAGGGTGGAAGATCTAACCAACTGTGTGGAAGTGGTGGAGAATTGTATCATGACCTTGAGGATAATCATGGAGTATCCAACAATCATGAAACACAATCAAAATGGTAATTAAAGGAGCTCAAAAAAACCTAATAATGATGAGTTATGCTATGAAGAAAAATAATATTCAAATAATTGGGGTACCAGAACAAGACATATTAAAGAAGTCAACAGCCAAAATAGCGAGAGAATTCCTGGAAGAAAAGTTCCCCAATGAACTGAAAGAGAATCAGATAATCACCCAAGAAGCAGAGAGGATACCAATCAGATTGAACCCCAAGAACACACCAAGGCACAGAGTAGTTCAATTATCTAACTTTGAAGAAAAGGGGGAAATCTTAAGAGCAGCTAGAGGGGGAAAACATCCAGTCACGTATAGGGGCAACCAGATGAGAATATGCTCAGATTTATCAGCAGAAACCATGAAGAAGAGGAGAGAATAGAGTGCATCTTCTGAAAGTTGAAGGCCAATAATGAAAGCCTAATAATCCTCAGTCTTGCTAAATTATCCATCAAAATAAATGGAGAGGTAAGAGTTGTCCCAGATTAGGAAA
>NW_022111370.1:4010308-4011850 GCF_000313985.2 Echinops telfairi | reverse complement strand
AACAACAACAACAAAAAAAACCAAGGACAAATACTTGCAGGATGAATAATTAACTTCTTCAAAGGAATGGGTATTGGCCCAAATTAGAGACTAAATTAGGATATTTCCAAAAACTAATGTGAACAAGAACACAACATACTAAAACCTAAGGGACACAGCAAAGGCAATTCTCCGAGGATGTTTTATAGTGATAAATGCACATATGAAAAAGGAAGAGAGACTTATGGTCGATACGCTATCACAAAACCTTCAGCATTTGGAACAGAGTCAACAAAATAATCCTTCTAATAGCAAAAGAAAACAAATTATAAAAATCAGGGTGGAGGTAAATGAGTGGAAAAAAACTATGGGAAAAATTCTACATAGTAAAAAGATGGTTCTTTGAAAGGATTAATAAAATCAGCAAACCATTGGCACACATAACAAAAGATAGGAAGGAGCAGGTGTCAATATCCAGGAGGAGGGATGAAATAGGGGAAATTGCAATGGACCCTAATGTAATTAAAAAACTATACAATACTAAAATGATTGTGCTCCAATGAGTACAACTTGGAATACATGGACAAATATTTTGAAAAACAAACCTACCCCATATTATCTCATATAGACATCAAGAACATGTACAGACTCATAGCAAAAGAAGAAATAGGTAAGATTGTGTAGGAACTACCGACTGAAAAAAGCCCCGACCCAGATGGCTTTACAGGAGAATTCTACTAAGCATTTAGGTAAGAGCTGACACCAATTCTTCACAAGCTCTTGCAGCACATAGAAAATGGTGATAAACTTCCCAAACACCCTATGAAGCTAGTATGACACTAATAGCAAAAATGGGCTAGTGTCCCACAAGAATAGAGAACAACAGACATATCTCTAATCAGCATTGATGCAAAAATCCTTACCAAAATTGTGGCCAATAGATTACAAAAGTATGTCATAAAAAATTACCCATGATGACCAAGTGAGATTCATACCAGGGATACAGCGGTGGGTCAGCATCCAAAAAGCCATCAGCTTTATATACTGCACTGAGAAGAAAAATGACAAAAACCACATGATAATATCAATAGCTGCAGAAAAAGCATTTGACAACATCTAACAGCCATTCCTAATTAAGACACTCAAGAAGAAAGGATTAGAAGGAAATTACCTCAATATAATACAAGCTATAATGAAAAACCAACAACCAACGTTACCATCAATGGAGAAAAAATCAAAACATTCCAACAGAAAGAAGGAACCAGACAAGAATGACCCTTGTCCACACTTATATTCAACATCATTCTGAAGGTCCCAGCTCATAATAGAAGGCAATAGAAGGATATTGAAAGTATATGTCTGGAGAATGAAGAAATGAAATTATTGCTACTTGCAGATGATATGATTTTTTATATTGAGAACCCTCAAGGCTCTACAATAGGAGTTCTAAAAGCAATAGAGGAATATGATAGAGTGACAGGATACAAGATCAACATGCAGAAGTCAATTGGATTGCTAGCTACAACTGATGGGATGATAGAAAAGAGATCAAGAAGATACTAC
>NW_022111370.1:4007275-4009109 GCF_000313985.2 Echinops telfairi | reverse complement strand
CAATGAGAAAATTGGGACAAAGCTAAGAACCTTAGCACAGGGGAAACCTGGACTATTAGAAATAACAAAGGATCCATTCCCAGAGAAAGATAATAGACCAGTGGGACATACAAAAGATAAAACACTTGTGTACATCGAAAGACTTCACCAAGAGAATAATAAGAGGGTTCACAGATTGGGAAATGATATTTAATAATGACATATCAGAAAAGGGGCTTATTACTAAAACATAATCCTGCAAGCTTACACCACCAACAACAAAAAACTGTACAGCCCACTGTGGAGGTCCGAAAAATGACTTGAAAAGATGATTCACTAAGAAGGAAAACCAAATAGCCAATAAACATATATGAAACTGTTCCAGATCATTAGCCATCTAGGAAATGCAAATTAATACAAGTATGAAATACCAACTAACACCCACAAAAATAGCCCAATTAAAAAAAAAAACAGCAAGCAACAAATGTTGGAGGGGATGTGTAGAACTAGAAACTCTCATTCACTGCTGGTGGTCTTGTAGATATGTACAACCACTGTGGAAAGCGATTTGGTGATACCAAAACATAAAAATTCAGGTTACCTTATGACCCAGCAATTCCACTACCATGAAGTGAGAAACAGACCACAGCCAGGCATCTGCACTATAATGTTCAGTGCAGTGCAATTTGCAATCGTGAAGATTTGGAAACAGCCTAAATTTCCATCAGTAGACAAATGGATTTAAAAACTCTGGTCTATTCACATAATGGAGTACTATGCTTCCCTGAAAAATAGTGATGAAATATGAATCACTTCATCTCATGGAAAAGTTTGAGGAGATTGTGATGAGTGATGTTAGCCAAGCCCAAAAGAACAAGTACAACATGAGTCCACGGAGGTATGTTCAAACAGCAGAATGGGCATAGGGACAAATACACATATTGCACAGTTCCTGAGGATCAGATATTCTGGCAAGAGTCAGATCAAACCCAATGATGCATGCACCATCAATAAATACAAATTTTAAAATGATGTAATTATCACCTGTGCTTAAAGACATTCCCCATCCCCACCCCCTGCCCATATGCCTTCAAGAGCCATGGGCAGGGGTTTGCAGGGGAGGAAGAAAATATGTGGCAATGGGGGACAAGGGCACTAATCCACCTAAGGGGAGGGTATTGTTTATGTCTTCACCGGAAAGGGAGAGAGAGAGTAGAATGTATTCTGGTACACCAATTCTGGAGGGCAATGTTTCTGCTCAAAGGAGCACATTCACAGAGTGGATGACAGGGCCAACCTCAGCTCGAGACATGCTGTCCCCCTCCCTAGATGACAGTGCTACTAAGGATGGTCCTGAAGATACAGCTCTGGGAGAGTGGCTGATCTGACCCGCCTACATGGGGTCAAACCAAGAGGGGAGTGCAACAGACCAGTAATAGGAGTAAAGCCACAAAATCCCTCGAGTACCCTGATTTTAGACTTCTGACTCTGGAAGGCATGCTTGGCACCGTATCTGATCTGCTTGGGGGTTACTCAGCAGCGGGCCACACTGAAAGCCTAAAGGTGTAAAGGGGTGAGGTTGAGACAGAAGTGTGCTCCACCCCTGACTGCAGAAAGAGCAATGGGGACTTGTAGATTGCTTGCCCTTCGGATATGAATGCTGAGGAATAAAAGGGTATCCGTGCTGTTAGGGAAGCGGGTCCTGGAATATGGAACCCTGAAAGAAAAGGGGATTGAGACGATGGATTAAAACAGGCCCTGCTCACTACTTAACAGAGAGATATTCATCTACTCTTGGTTGGGATTCCAGTCAGACTTGGAACTATTTATATGTCTTTCTCTCCTTCTTCTTCTT
>NW_022111370.1:4004607-4006140 GCF_000313985.2 Echinops telfairi | reverse complement strand
AAAAACAATTATTCAGGAAACCTAAAGAACTCCAATCAGGAGATATCCCAAAATGAAAATTTCCCAGCATATTTTAGCTAAGATGTCATACATCAGCAATAGGGTAAAAATTCTAAGAGCAGCCAGAGAAAAAAGAACAATTACATACAAAAGGCCTGCAATTAGAATAAACTCAGATTTCTCAGCAGAAACCATGCAGGCAAGAAGACAATGGAGTGATGTTAACAGAGGCCTGGATGATAGAAACAGAAGCAAACACTATCAACCTAGAATCTTGTACCCTGCAAAAATATGACTCAAACATGATGAGAAATGAAACTATTTGAAGACAAGGCACAATTAAAAGAATTCACAAAAACAATACTATTACAAAAAATACTCAAGGAAATACTATGGGCAAAAAAAACAGCAACACACAAGCCTGAAACCAACATATATGACAATTCCTCACAAAAATCAAGACACACACATGGTGACATCCAAAGCAACAAAGTAATACGGAAGAATAAAGAAACTAAAAAGAGCACACATATATACTCACACACAGCATACATAAATATAAATCAAAGTGACAGTAACAAATACAAATATATCAACAATCTCACCAAATGTTAATGCACCAGCTAAATGCACCAGTGAAGAGACAGAAAGTAACAGAATGGATAAGAAAACAAAATCTATCAATACGCTGCCTACAATACACACACCTCACAAACACTAAAATAAACAGACTAAAAATCAGAGACTGGACTAAAGCATACCAAGCAAAAGGCAACTGGAAGAAATTAGCAGGATTAGCAAAATTAATTTCTGAGAAAACAGACTTCAAAGCAAACAATGTAATAAGAGAAAAGTACAAACTGCTGACTGATCAGGGGACAAAAACCTATGAATATAACTATAATAAATCTATATGCACCAAATGGAAAACTTTCAAAACACATCAACCAAATCATCACAGAATTGAAAAAGGATATAGATGCCGCAACAATAACAACAATAATAACATTCACTCAAGGAAAGACAGAGAGCACCAAGATAAGAACTCAACGAAGACGTAAAAATAACTCAACAACACAATCAACAAATTGGACCTCATAGATTTAATACAGAACACTCAATCCTGGAAAACCACAGTATTTCTTTAACACATATAAAACATTCTCAAGAATAGACAACATATTAGGCCACACAGCATGCCTGAACACATTTTCAAAAATTGAGACCCTACACCTATTTTCTCAGACTACAAAACTGTAAAATTACAAATAAAAAATAAAATGAACAGAAACTTAAAGACAAACACAAGGAGATTGAACAAAATTATTGGGTAATGAAGCAAATAAAGGAGGAAATAATAAAATTCCTTGAGACAAATGATAATGATAACATATCAAAACCTCTGGGACATAGCAAAAGCAGTTATCAGAGGCCAATTTATAGCAATTAATGCACACATGAAAAAAATAGAAATCCAAAATAAACACCATAAGACAACACCTTCAAAACTGGAACAAGACAACAACGTAAACC
>NW_022111370.1:4000781-4002441 GCF_000313985.2 Echinops telfairi | reverse complement strand
GAACAGTTCTTACAACATGGCCCTGCTTGATACTTGCCTTCACTAAGAGATCACTAAACATAAGAGTACTAGAGCAAAGTGTGGTGAAGAAAGCAGATGGTCCCTGGCTATCAATAGGAATAGTGTCTGAGGTCTTAAAGGCTTGTACTCAAACAAGCAGCCATCAAAGTGAGGCATTTACTAAGTCCACGTTAAAGTAGCACACCCGCCTGTGTGATCCAAAGATGACAATAACAATATCCAAATGAAGGGAAAGGTATCATAGCATAAATTGTGAACAACCAATTTGTTGAAGGCTGTAGAGAATGATGGAACCCCAAAACACATCTGCAGAGTATCTAGTCAGATTGAGCCTCTGTCAATGTCCCTCAGACCATAAGTGAGGGACTTGGACAGCTTTATGATCAGAGAGGGGTTCTTGTAAACTTTATTACAGTGGATCGAACCATGGAGTAAGATGATACTTGGCCAGTTGACCTCACTCTTGATCCAAGGACATAAATTTCTTCTATGGCTTTTTAAATAATATTGTTGCTCTTTTTTCTTACTCTTTATTTTTATCTTTTTATTATGATTATTTTATTCTTGTTTTCTTGTTTTTGTTTTTTTTTTAGTTGTTTCTGTTGTGTTGTCCAGTTTGTTAAGCACAGAAGGAGTGGATGCATGCAGATAATAACTGATGAAATGGTTTATCAGGAACCAGGGTTGGGTAGGGGTAGGGAGGCTGAGGTAAATTGGGGAGCAAACAATGGATGCAGGAGGGGGAAGGAAGCATTGGAACTGATTGTGGTCATGTATACATAAACTCTTTTAAAAGGATATTTAACTCTGGAAGTGTATGACATTGAATATGATATCAAGAAAACTACTAAAAATATAAACATCAAAAATGACCTATGATTACCATGGGCGAAGGAGGAAGGGTTTTTGCTTTGGGACCATTAAGTTTATTTTAATGATGGTGGAGTAATTTGGAAAAGGATATCAATAATAATTGTACAACACAAAGAATATAATCAATGGTACTGAATTATACACGTAGAACTTAGTTATTTGTAGAAGGTCTTCTTGCGTATAGTTTTGCTACAATTTAAAAAGTTACACCAATAACAATGAATACAAGGAAGAAGAAAATGTTCTGAAAGTGATTGTTATAATAATTGTACAACTTTTCTTTTAAAAAATTATTAATTTGGAGTTAATACACATATCATTTCATTCCATAGTTCAATCACAACAACCAACATTGTGCAGTTGCTACCACAATCTTTGTTTCTAAACGTTCTTTTTCTTCCTGGGCTCCTTGACATCATTTCCCTTTCACAACCCATCACTACCACTATACCCTTTCACCCCCTGCCAAAACCCATACTTTACTTGATGTTCCTATAAGCTCAATCCCGGATTTTATATACCGAAAAACAGAAAAACATATAACAGAACTTCAAGAGGGCGACCCCCAATGACATAACACCTCCAAGATAAACTCCAATATGAACTTGATATGATTGAACTATTGACATGTATGTCATGTAGATAAAGTGCCAGTAAAACTGTTAAAAAGTACAGCAGGAAGGCTTGAAAATAAAAGTTGTCACCATCTTATTAATGATTGTACACATAGTCATATGAATTTCTTTTTTCCCTAAAGCTCAAAAAA
>NW_022111370.1:3997526-3998923 GCF_000313985.2 Echinops telfairi | reverse complement strand
TGAAACACTTGCTGATGATGATCAAGGATTGCAGTCTTCAGTATGGATCACAAGTCAATGTAAAGAAAACCAAAATCATCATAACTGGACCAAGAGGTAACATCATGTTAAATGGAGAAAAGGCTAAAGTTGTCAAGGATTTCATCTTACTTGGATCCACCATCAGTTTTCATGAAAGCATCAGTCACGAGGTCAAAGGATGCATTGCATTAGGTAAATTGGTTCACGAGACCTCTTTGTTGTGTTGAGGAGCAAAGATGTTACTTTGAGGTGTGAGGTGGACCTCACCCAGGTGATGCTATTTTCATTTGGCTTTTATGTGTATGAAAATTGGATATTGAATAAGGAAGACCAAAGAAGAATCATTTCATTTGAACTATCGTGTTGATGAAAAATATTGAAAGTATCATGGACTTACAAAGGAAAAAAGAGATCAGACTTAGAGCCAAATATGACAAGACTTCTCATATACTTTGGACATGAGATCAGGAGAGTCTAGTTCTTGAAGAAGGACATCATACTTGGTAAAGTTTGGGGACGGTGAAAAAGAGAAAGGCCCTCAACAAGAGGGATTGAAGTGTAAGCTGTAGCAATGGATTCAAACATAAGAACAACTGTGATGATGGCACAAGACATGGCAGTTTTTGTTCTGTTGGGCATAAGGTTGCTATGAGTCATAATGGACATGAAGGCACCTAACAACAACAAAAATGCCCATCTATTTGTAAAAAACTGGCTCAATAAATTCTAGCACATCAAAAAAAAACCCCAAAGATGATTAAACCCCACCCCCACCCCCCACCCCCACAAAAGTCTTTATTTAACTGTAAACAAATCCACAGAAACTCGTGTATAAGGTAGAGTTTTATATAAAGGTTAAGTGTGCATCAATAAAACATCCCAACCCAGTGCTGTCCAAGCCCACAAGTCCAACATCAACCCATATGTCCAACACCAATTCACAACTCTATTATATGTGTTTGGAAAAACCTAACGGCAAGCATTATCACTGGTCTTTCCTTTCGTCGTATTGTGGTGGCTTGTATTTTGCTTTGATGTAAGGTTTGCCATCTGAGATAGTTTATTGTCCCAGCCTGGCTGATAAACGCAAGTAGGATTAACTGAAGGGCAGAGAGATAAATGGCGTGGTGAGCCTCGCCTTTCTTGTCCCTTGCTCTGTGATTATCGGACCAGTGTGCGGCTGCCTTGCTTGTTCTGTGCCTCAATTTAAAGGCTATACTGCCTGTGGGACGTCTAGCCTGTGGACTGTGTCACTGTAAATTGAGGTCCCTTTAAGACATCTCTGGAGCTGGGGACTGGCAGTTGGTGACCTGCCTTGTGACTGGCTGCTGTGCTGACATAGCCTAGCTCTCTCTACAAATAGAGGAAGATCTGGC
>NW_022111370.1:3996276-3997426 GCF_000313985.2 Echinops telfairi | reverse complement strand
AAATCCACAGAAACTTGTGTATAAGAGAAAGTTTTATATAAAGGTTAAGTGTGCATCAATAAAACATCCCAACCCAGTGCTGCCCAAGCCCACAAGTCCAACATTAACCCATTAACCCATATGTCCAACACCAAGGCACAAAGTCCTCCTGCATCTCACAAAACAGATGCAATGATTCCGACTACAGGAGGAAAGCCGAGTCAGTGAATGTGTAAACATCTTAGCACTGGCACTTAGCACTTAGCACTTAGCATCCAGTGCTGCATCAGGGTAGGTCCTTTCCGCTTCTCCATGGGGATGTCTTGCAGGAAGTCAGCCCTAACTGCTAAGGCAACTTCACCCTGGTCCGGCCATGAGAAAGCAAGAGATCCAAGAACTAGAATGGCGAGGCTCACAGAGCCATTTATCCCTCCACCCTTCAATTAACCCCACATATGTTTATTGGCCAGTTTGGCACAATAAACTAACTAACTCAGATGTCATGTTTGTTAAAGTAGTGGGGCAGTGAAAAAAGATTGACACCGTGGCTGCAGCAATGGATTCAAAATTAAGAATTCAAAATTAAGAATTGTGAGGATGAACCTATTGGATGGCACCCAATAACAAATACATAATCTGGTGCCAACTTGAGACTATTAAAAGTGAAGGGGTGGAGTTTAGATCTCATTTGGAGGTGCTATGGAGATAAATAGCGTGTTGGGGCCAGGACAGACACACTCTCTGTGTTGTATTCCTGATGACAAGACATATGGAGCTATGCTAAAGCCCTAGAGCTGGACGAGCCCCATGGAGGGAGACCCACGCTAGTGCTGAGATGCTTCCATTGCCACTGGATCCACAAGACTTTCCACCCACTGGTCTTTGATCTCCCTGAATTTGGCATCATTGCATGTGTTTCATTCGTCTGAAGAGGAATTTATAGATTGGTATTGGACATAGAGGCTAACATTGGACTTATGGACTTGATCTGGACTGGGCTTGGATGTTTTCTCAATATTCAATTGCTCCTCTATATAAAGCTTTTTCTTATACACATATAGTGCCTATAAATTTGTTTCTTTTTTTTTTTAAACATTTTATTAGGGGCTCATACAACTGTTATCGCAATCCATACACACATCAATTGTGTAAAGCGCATTTGTACATCATT
>NW_022111370.1:3992809-3995697 GCF_000313985.2 Echinops telfairi | reverse complement strand
TTCCCTCTTTCCTACCCATTCTCCCTTTACCCTCCCTGGACTAACACACATCAATATGATTATTTTATTTATTAAGACACTAAACCATGAAGTATCTTTGATTACTTTTTTCTCTTTCCCTCACCTTCAAAGTCTGTATTACCTTGTTGGGAAAAGGTATTGTTTAATATGAAAGAAATTTGTTATCAAAACAAAAGACTTAAAAAAAGATACAATTTCTTGTCCCAGATTTATCATCCTCTATCACCACTAAAAATGATTTCAGCTGTGTTGGGAAGATTTCATAGTTATGAGGGACCAATGCTGCAATGAGAATCATTGTTGAGCATCTTATTCATATTTATTTAGATCTGCTTTTTTGCTTTTGTCTTGTTATTCTTATGTAACTGAATTAGAGTTCCATAATACAGTTAGGCTTGGCATACGGTGGCTTTTGACACACATTTGTGGAACCAAGGGAATTTTCCCGTTATAAACTTCAGAGTAAATCCTGGATTTAGTTACTTACAACCTCTTGATTTATGCCGTACCAATGACTGTTCATCTCTGAACTAGATTTTTCTCATTTGAAAATGGGCATAATAACCCCTACCTGCTTTGATGTAAATATTAAGTAACTAAGTATAATATGATTCATAAAGGATGTGACCTCTTTCTAGAACATAGTAGCTGTTCTCTTGATTCTAGATAGCCTATCCTATCTTTTTTTAACTTAAAGAGACCCAAAACAAGTTTTTTTCATGGAGCATCAGTTAAATTATCTGATTTAAGATGATTTCAAAGCCAATATCTTTAAGCAGAATCTCTTAAAATGTAGACAGATTTTTATGTGTAATATCTATTTTCAGTTACGATGAACTTCTGTTTCACTTGTGTTAGTTAGATGGGCTTAATAGTTTATAAAGCTTTGAACTTTTCAAAGCCATCTTTTCACGTTGTTTCCTCTTGTTGTTAGGTGCCATTGAGTCAGTTCCAATGCACAGCAAACCCAGGTGATGCAAGGAGAGACTGCCCAGTGCTGTGCCACCCTCACAATGGCTCTTATGCTAGAGCCCATTGTGCAGCTAGTGTGTCAGTCCATCTTGTCGGGGGCGTTCCTCTTTTGGGCTGCTCCTCCGCTTTACCAAGCATGATGTCTTCCTCCACAGACGATCTCTCCTGACAATGTGTCTCAAGGATGTGAAGCGAAGTTTCGCCACCCTTGCTTTTGTGTATGTATGTTATTAAATACAAGTTTATTTATGTATTTTAACAGTTTCATTGGTGTATGACTCACATATCATAAAATTAGATAGTTAAAACACACTAAGAAGAGTTGTACAATCATTATCACAATCACTTTCAGACCATTTTCTTCTTGCTTGTACTCATTATTGTTCACTACCCATTTCCCCCCAAACTCCCCTGCCATATCCCCAAGTAATCATTAATCCAAATGTCTATAGATTTACCTATCCTGAATTTCATATACAGAAAAACTATTCATAAAAAAAAACTAACAAAAATAACCAAGTAAAATAGATATAACCCTGAATGGGACACCTGACCATAGCAATACCATAGGACCCAGCAAGAACTTTGCTGAGCATATACCCCGGAGACATAAGCGACAGAATATAAAAAGATATATCCTCTCCTGTTCACAATAACAGCACAGTTCACAATAACAAGAAGGGGAAACAGCCCAAATGTCCATCAGTAGAACAATGAATAAAGAAACTGGCACACAACAGAATACCATGTATCCCTAAAAATACAACAATGAAGACACGAAACACTGCATAACATGGAGGGACTGAGAACCATTATGCCAAGTGAAGTTAATATCCTTGCTTTTAAGGAATTTCATGGCTGTAATTCTTCCAAGACAGATTTATTGGTTTTTCGGTCAGTCTGTTTTACTTTCAAGGGATATCATTGCTGATATCAGATGTATCTTGGCTGAAAACAGAGAATACATAAATAGGTTTATTTGGGATTTATTAAGTATGCAAATACATAGGAATGTGTGGATCATAACAAAGTATGTATAGACTTGAAAAGAATGGGAATTCCAGAACACTTCATTGTGCTCATAAGAAAACTGTACATGACTGAACAGTCAGTTGTGTGAACAGAACAAGGGAACACTGCATGGTTTTCAATCAAGAAAGGAGTGCGTCAAAATAATTCAACATTAGGACTGGAGGAAGGTTTATTAATATCCTGCAATAGGCAGATGACATAATCTTGCTTGCTGAAAATGAAGAAGGTTTGAAGCATTTGCTGATGAAAATCAAGGATTGCAGGCTTCAGTATGGATTGCAACTCAATGTTGTAATAGAATTTTGTTAAAAATAAAAATCCTCACAACTGGAACAGTAAGTGGCATCACTGTATGTAGAGATTTTGTTGTCAGGGATTTTGTCTGGCTTGGATTCACAATCAATACTCATGGAAGCATCAGTGAAAGGATCAAAGGACACATTGCATTGGGTAAATCTGCTGTACAAGACCTCTTTAAAGTGTTGAAGTAGTAAAGATGTTACTTTGAGCTCTAAGATGGGCCCGATCCAAGGCATGGCATTTCAATCATCTCATATGCATATGAAAGTTTTACATGGAATAAGGAAGACGTTTTCATAGGATATCGTAAGTTGTTTCTTAAGGAAAATCTAGGAAGTTGGAGAAATTATCAACTCTATTATATGTGTTTGGAAAAACCTAACGGCAAGCATTATCACTGGTCTTTCCTTTTGTCATATTGTGGTGGCTTGTATTTTGCTTTGATGTTGTAAGGTTTGTCATCTGAGATAGTTTATTGTGCCAGCCTGGCTGATAAACACAAGTAGGATTTACTGAAGGGCAGAGAGATAAATGGCTTGGTGAGCCTCGCCTTTCTTGTCTCT
>NW_022111370.1:3990411-3992658 GCF_000313985.2 Echinops telfairi | reverse complement strand
CTAATGAAAATGTTGGGGATCATAATAGAATATTGTTTAGTATTTTTCGGAGAGATGAGCCCCATATGCTGGAAAGCATTATATACTACAACAAAGCCTTATGTAGCCACAATGGGCTCAAACATATTAATGATTAAGAAGGTGGCATATGACTGGGTAAGGTTTCTTTTTTGTGGTACAAAGTCAGAGCCCAACTTGATAACATCTAACATCTACAACAAAGTTAAACAGGCTTTGTCTTTACCCCTTAATTCAGTTCTTTATAAATCTTAACCATTTCAGTTAATTATAATTACATAATTAATCAAGACTGTAAAGCAGGATGTATTTTAGTCTTTTTCCTTCTCCCTCCCATCTAATACCTCCACTAGTTACTTTGCCTCTATTTCTACCATAAATCCTGAAGCGATCAACTTTTCACCATGGTATGCTCAGTCCACTTATCACTGTCACTATAATTTAGCTTGCTTTGAGGTCTATATAAATAATGAAAACTTGCTAAGTGATAAGTTAAAAATGACTACAGTTACTTTTATTGCTGAGTACTGTTTTTATTGTCAGGTGCTGCCGAGTTGGCTTCTACTCACAGTGACTTTATTTCTGTAGAAAGCAAGGAAACACCACGCGATCCCACACCACCCTTTCAATGCTTCTTATGTTTGAGCTCAAGGTTGCAGCCACAGGGTCAATAACCCTTGTAGAGGGTTTTCCAAGCATGGTGTCTTTTCCTCCTGGGCCACGTGCTTGTTATTAGGTACTGTCGAGTCATTTCTGACTCCGAGTGAACCTCCGCACAACAGAAGGATTACACTACCTGGTCCTGCATCACCCTCACAATGGTTCTTACGTTTGAACAGATGGTTGCAGCCATCATGTCCATCCAGCTCATCAAGTGCTTTAGCTGTTTTCACCGCCCCTCTACTTTTTCAAGCATGCCGTTCTTCTCCAGAGAGAGACTGATCTCTCCTGACAACATGACTAATGTCTGTGCCCCTTGCCTCTAAAGAACATTCTGGTGGTACTTCTCCAAGATTGGGCATTAGGGTTCAACACATAATACCATTTCTCCACCTGAACCCTAATTAGTAGGGACAGATAGACAGGTAGTAGGGATCAGGCATATGTAAAATATCAAGTTTATCATATTCCTGAATGTATCTCAATGCTTTCATTTGCTCAGTAATAAACCTTAAGGGTCCTTATCTGGGTGGATCCCTGGCTGGGCTTCTGAAATATTTCTTCATCCATTCAAACAAGTGGACATGAGTAATCAGGTAGAGTCATTCTACTTTGTCTGTGTTGGATTAAACACCACATCCAGCGGTGCATCTCAACTGTGAGATTCCTTAGGTGTCTTCATTCCTATGTGGGAACTTGTCCCGCCAAACAAAGCTTTCTCTTTCTCACGGATACTTTGTAGATGACTGTAGGCAAAATAGCCAGAGCTCTTTTTGCTTTCACACATTCCACTGTGCTATCATTTTACACTTCATATCAAACCTGGATGCAGTGACTTTTGCAAAAGGCACACCTTCGCAGTTCAAGATCGAGTCTTAACTTTCCATGGCCCGAGCCCAGAAAAGAGTCCTCTATGCGATCAGAATATCCAGATTTGCTAAGGTCTTTGCAGGGATAGTTTGAGAAAGATCAAGTGGCCTATGTTCTTTCTGAACCACATCTGCCAATAAGAGCCCTTTACCTGTGAACAAGACTGCCATGGATTGTAATCATCTAGTATTCTAATTATCTACCAAGGACGGAATTCCATTTAGCTATTCACTAAAAGTATGAGAATAAATCTCCTAGCAACTCAAGCTCAAAAACTCACTGCCATTGAGTAAATTCTGATTCACAGTGACCCTGGAGAGCACAGCAGAACTGCCTCATAGAATTTCTGAGGCTGTAATGTTTATAGGAGCAGAAAGAGCTGCTTCTCTCTTTATGTGGCATTTCTGCCTCAAATCTACTTTATTTTGTCATTAGTTCCCAGACAATGAACCAAGATATCTGAGTTTATCGAAGCTTGATAAACAAGTAACAGTTGTCTTCCTGGCCTTTTTCTTAACAAAATGAAATTCAGAATTGAGGCAAAGATAAAAAATATTTGCTCTTTTATATTGAGGAAAATGGGGGCTATGCCTACAGATATCTAGGCAAGTGAGTTCTTTATTATTTTACACAGGAAGTGTACAGACTCGTCCATTATCTCACTGTTGCTACTGGTCCGCCGCTTATACTTCAGTGTTT
>NW_022111370.1:3981136-3989352 GCF_000313985.2 Echinops telfairi | reverse complement strand
GTGGTTTTTGAGAGTGCTGTTTTATATATATTGAGTCACTCCCTGTAGAGCCTTCCTATTTTCCACTGGCTCTTTAGTTTATCAAACCTAATGCCCTCCCCCAGGTACTGGTCTCTCCGGACAACATGTCCAGAACACACAAAGCAAAGCCTTGTCAGCTTTGCCGCCATGGGGCATGCTGGCTATACGTAATATAAGGCATATTTGTTCACTATTTTCACAGTGCATGGTTCTTTTTCAATATTCTTCACCAGAACCTTCATGCAAATACATCCATTCTTCTTTGGTCTTCCTTATTCAATCTCTGATTTTCACAGGCATGTGAGGCAATTGAAAATACCATGGCTTGAGTTGGGTACCCCTTAGTACTCAAGGTAACCTACTCACCTTTCAACACTATAAAGATATATTCTACAAGAGATTTAACCAATGCAATGCATCTTTTGATCTCTTGACTGCTGCTCCCATGAGCTTGATTGTGGATCCAAGCAAGATGGAATCCCTGACAATGTCAATCCTTTTTCTCTTTCTCATGATGTTACGTATGGTTCCAGTGGTGAGGATTTTTTATTCAACAAAATTTAATTACAACATTGCGTTGCAATTCACATTGAAGGCTGCCATCCTTGATCTTTATCAGAAAGTACTTCAAGTTCTCTACACTTTCAATAGGAAAGGTTGGGTCATCTACACATTGCAGGCTTTTAAATAAGCCTTCCTTCAATCCTAATGCTGAATTCATCTTCAGATAATCCAGCTTCCTCTGGTTATTTGCTCATTAAACATGGTATTATGAAACAAGTCTTTTAAGTGATTCATTTGTGAGAGTATCTATTCATCACTAGTAGTTAGAGATCACCTCCAGGGCCAGTACCTGCATGAGAGTGTGAGTTATCAATGAGGAGAAGACACAGGTGACCAGGAACAACCAGAGGTGTAGCCAGTGATGAAGCTCCAGTAATGTGCCTTCCTCAAAAGCTTGCTACTGAAAATGCCTTGTGTGGAATCATGGCATTGCACTATATTAATTTTTAACCCCCACCCCAATCCCCTTGAATCTGGTTATCCATTTTCATGAGAACCACAAAATGATAGGCATCTGCCTTGAACTTTGAAAAGCATTGCCTTCAAATACAATGTGATATATTCTAGTATAAACATGTATCATATTCAATTCAAATGAATAAATTCTGGGGTAAATTCATTTAACCACATTTCTATATTGAGTAATAATTCAGTTTTTAATGTCTATTTCTTTTAAATCTGCAAGAGGCATATATGACCAGGGACCACTCTAGGACCAGAGACCTTTCTATCTAGAATATTTCATGAGACTAGGATTTTAGAGACTACTTATTGTGAAAGCCCAGGTGGTCAAATTTACCTTTTTCTGCTATTCGTTACTAAATTTCATATTTCTGGGTAAGTTGACAGCTCATTTTTATGTTCTGTTATAGCATACCCTATTCTCTGCAACATATCTTTCACTCATAGCGTCATTTTTTGCCTTATGAATCACTCCCTCCATTTTCAACTTACTTGACTTTGATGAGATTTTTCATTCCCTTTGCATGGATGTGATGTGAAACAGGGCTGACCATCTAGTCATGGCAGCTTTAATTCAAAGATAAGCACATTAGTTGTGTTGCACTAGTGAAGTTACAATGAACACAAATGTAGTCTTTCTCCCAAGGAGCTGCTGGTGGTTTTGAATTTCTGACCATGGGAATCTCAGCCCAACATGTAACCACTATAGCACCAGGGCTAGCTGCAGGACAGTGTTAGTCTTACCTAATTTTATAGTTTCTGAAACTTACATTCTTCAAACCTGTCTTTCCTCCTGTGGAACAATTAATGAACCCCAGAACAGAAACAATAAGGTTTCTCTCATCTCTTACCCAAGACTCTGTGTTTCAATCTGCAGGCGTTGGGGGTGAATAATGAGTGCTTACATTGTGCTGTATTTTCTATCATCCATTTCAGCATTCATTGATTTGGCATATATTATGGGGAGGGAATAAAAGATGAATCCCTGCTTTTGAATTGATTCCAGGTTATTAAAAGTGGTTTGGGAGAGGAAATTATATATACCTGTAGACTAATGTATTCCCAGAAAATTGGTATAAAATATATTTATTAAATATTGGTTATATAAAAGCTGAAAAATCAAACTAATTTTGACTCTCTCATGGCAACCTTATAGGACAGACTGTAACTTTCCCATAGCTTCCTAGGCTGTACTCTTTATAAAATGAGACTGCCACATCTTTCTGAGCTGCTGGTGGTTTCGAACCATCAATTTTTCAGCTAGAAGAAAGTCCTTAATCAGTAGGGTTTGCTAGTTTAGTAGGAGCTTCTATGACACTGGGAAAATTCTAGTTGAACACAGAACACTGTATAAGAAATAAATAGCATCTATTTGAGTCAAGACTGAGGGGTTTTCTTCCTCTGTTGGGTTAGGGAGCTAGCAATTAATTTCATGCTCCAAAGGTTAAGATTTTGGGCTTCAAGGTCAGACTATCTAGGTTCAACACTGGCTCTCCTTATCCTAATTCTGTGCCCATAGTAAAATATTTTAGCTTTCCTCTCATTTTGCTTCTTTACTTATAAAATGGGCTAGCTGTTGTAAACATGTCAGAGGGTCGTAGAGAGAATGGATGAATTTAACACCTATACAATGATTTGCAGTTGAGAGTAGTAAACACTTAATAAAGTTCTGCTACCATTATTTTCCCAGCCCACCTGCTGCTGCTACCAGTGTACACTTTATTATCCCAGGCTTCCTTCCTGTTGCCCCCAATTACCTCTCTTACTGGTTTCATTAACAATAACATTTCAGCTAACTTCAAACGCCAAGCAGGGATGTGCTTGACTTATTAAGAGATGACAGTGGCTGTAAAGGCTGGAAGAAGGCCAGAGTGGTCCTAGAGCTGCCTCCTTCTGCCTGCCTCTCTGAGGAACAGGCTGAAACCTCAGCTGTGTTCACCTGCAAAGTGAGTTCACATGCCTATCTTCGCACCCTTCTAGCTGGAGAGAGTTCTGTCAAGGAACCCTTTGGAAAAGAGAAAACTATCACAACTTTAAACTTTCTATCTTATCTCTCTTCAGTTAATCACAGGAAGAACGTTGGCAATTCAGCGCGTTAAGACACACAGGACATTCGGAATTTGTGAGGCGGAGCCCATCAGTAGAACGTTTTTTAGACACGTGCTCTGAAACTGAGCCTGCTTATCATAGCCGACTCCAGCAACCCAGCATGTTTTCCTCCATCTGCCAAGAGTTTGAGCGCTTGGTGGGTTCCTTGCCATTTCTTCAGCTGATTGCACTGCCCAGTGACTGCTGACTTTAAAATATTCAAACCACTAATGCGAGCTGCAGCACCTGCAAATGCTGTGAGATATTAGCAGGGTGGTAATGAAAATTGACTGCAAGTGTAATGACAACAGGTGAAATTATTCATAGCTCGTGTGCTAACATAAAATATAAACTCAATGAGCATAAATGGAATGCGTTCCTGACAAACATGAAAATATCCCAAACTGCTAAAGCAATAAAAGTAAATATAATAAATTGTGCCTGAAAATATAAGGTCCCTAACTGCAAATGTAATAAAACCTATCAGCAGCTGCAATATATTGGGAACATTTTATATAGCTTTCCCCGAGAATTATACCCCCTGCTGGTTATGGGCTCAACAATGTCATGCTTTGTCTTTTCCAGTGAGTCCACCACTAGCCGACTACATGTTCCCCGGTATATATTAAATATGACAGAGCGTTAATGCAACCAGGTCTGGATGGAAAATGAAATGCTCAATCCAGATGTGCTCTTTGGCCACTCTGTAAGTAGAGCCAACGACTGTGGCTCTCCCACCAGGAGCTGAAATACTGCTAGGAAAACGAAGCAGGGGAGGTGAGGAATTGATGAATTGCTGGATAACCTTTTTTTCTTCTTTTTGGGCTTGGGTATGGTCTCTGAAACAGAAATGTAGGTAGTGCATAGGACTGTGGAATTGGGCCAGGAAGCCTCAATAATAATAATAATAATGTGAAAAGGGTGAAAATGGCAGGGTGACATTTTATCAAGGTCGGGCACTATGCTAGGTATTTTAGATGCATTTTTCTATTGTCATTGCCCACGTATTTCCCTTTCTTCCCATAACCGAGAAAGTGTCTGTTGGATGTCTGCAAGATTGCAGATATAAGTCACATTCCAAGGAGAAAAGGTAAGGTAGAAGAAGTACATCGTCCTTGTCCCCAATAGGACTGCCCCTCCTAGAGGACAAGGATACGACAGGTGGCTATAAAATAAAGCAATCAAATAGGTCCCAGCAAGGTGAAGAGTCTCCGACAGAAGCTGGAGATTTCCCACACGTAAGTGATGGGTACAGTCATTTCAAATTTCTCTTTCCACCTTCCCCCTCAAACTCAGCCAGATTTCTGTATTTAAAGTTTTTTCAGATGTTTGCATTAGAGTTCTTATGTAAATATACCAGTGAAAGCAGATTACTAGCAAAGACAGCAGGTTATAATAGCTGTCCCTTCCAAACCTGGCGAATCTACAAACCACAAAGCCTCTTTTGCAACTCATTGTATATTTCCTTTTAAATTATTTTATGACATATTGTTTTTGTTGTTAGGGGTCATTAAGTGAGTTTCAACTTATAGCACACCCATGAACAACACAATGGAACACCACGGGCCCTGCACCAGCCTCACAGTTGTATTTGGGCCCAAGGCTGTAGGCATTGTGTCAGTCCATCTTCTTTCCGGTCTTTCTCCTTTTCACCGCTCTTCAGCTTCGTTAAACGTATGTCAGATATCAATGACTAACTGTTTTTTCCTGTAAACCTTCACTCAATCAATAATAAAAAGTCCAAAATTAAAAAAAAAACTGATAATAATAATAATAACAGCAACATCCAGAAATCACTTTTGTTATAACCACCCAAATACTTTAACCCTTTTCTTTCATTATAGCCTGCCATAAAGTAAAGTTAGCACTCTGGTTGGCTTTGAGCCAGGTCTTCTTGCTTTGACATAAAGGGTGGGGTTCTTCTGTCTTCTATATGCATATTATTTTGAAACTTGTTGTACTTAACTTCATAACAGGTCAAGAAATCCAAAACTTACTCACTTTATTAACTTTCTGGTGAAAGTATACACAACCAACAGTAATACCGTTTCAAATATTGTTGGTTTTAAGTGTTCTCCAGTCAGTTCCAACTTAACCTTTTGTAAAACAGAATCCAACACGCCAGGTCCTGTGCCAATCTCACAGTGGTGCTTACATGGGAGCCCGTTTCTGCAGCGTCTGTATCAATCCATTTGGTCAAGGGCCTTGCTTCTTCACTTTACCAAGCATGATGTTCTTCTTCAGGGGCTGGTTGCTCTGATAACATAGACTTTTTTCACTGAAAGAGAGACTTTGGAAAAGAAGCTCAAAGGTGTCTTAACTAGCCTTAAACTAACCCAAACCCACTGCCATTGGGTCCATCCAACCCTATAGAACAACTGCCCCTGTGGGTTTCTAAGACTGAAATTCTTCATGGGAATAGAAAGCCCCATCTTTCTCCCAAGGAGCAACTAGTGATTTCAAACTGTTGACTCCGCAGAGTGCAGTCAAATTCATAACCAATATATCACAAGGGATCCGGAGCTAGTCTCAAAAGCTTGGCAAAATGAAAAGCCATACCTCATATTCTGCTAACGGCAGACCTTCCACATAGGCTAACTTTCTGGCTGATATTTTATTGGCTGGTCCTCTGTGATCTACCTCTTCTTTCCAGGTATGTGCACCCCAGCACCCCAGACTCCTTGCTGTGGTCTTATCTCAGAACTAAATCCCAAGAGTCTATTCAGTTCTTGTGAGGTTAGTAGAGTGACGATCCTGTCTTCTTCATTCAGCTACTTCTGGTCTCTTCTACTGATGAGGACATTCATTTTATCACCTCCCTTTGTGTTAGAGAGGCTTGTGCAGGATCATGTTTCCATCTCTCCTTGGTGTTATAATTTCTGACATGTTTCGGCCATCATCACCTCATCTCCTCTTGCAAGCCTCTGACAAGCTAATATCTTACCTCCATCCTACTCAAGTGATACCATCCAATTCTTTTGGAAGTTTAGGGGCAAAGAGTACCTTTTTGTAACCACTTCCTGTTGAACATGGATGTAGAGCTGAGTTGATTTGAATGGTACCACGTCTACTCTCTATCTGGGCAAGGGGTTGTGGGGAAAACGTTTGCAGGGAATCTAAGGCTTGATCAGTAGGCTGGGGAATGTTGACTTCATGGTCATATGTAGCCCCACAAATTCCCACCTGGAAGAGCCAAAGAGATCAAGGGCATGCCAAACACCAGGTACAAAAAGTAGAAAAAATGTCGGGGGCACTGGAAGGTAAAACTAGCAGTCCCATGGCTAGACATCTGACCAGGATTCACATACAGGTTGGCCCTGTAGTTCTTGTGCTCAGTGACGGAACCGGCGATTATGTTCTTGGACATGGTCCATTTGGTTTGCTCAGAAGCAACATTCTTCTTTGGGAGTGGCACAAATTCTGCCTTGCACTCTTGCTGGCATGTGTGAGCCCTGACAAACCCGAAGAGAGAATGCTGCTGGGGAATTGATCCATGCCTTCCTATCAATTCCCTAGCAGCAGTAATGAATCGGTGGTCTTGATGTTGAGTTATTTTTTCTAAAGCTCAAATGACGACTATATACACAGACCTCTCCAAATGGGTTTCACAGTAATATAACCGACTACATCTGTGGGAAAAGACCATGTGGAAACTCAAAAGCAGAAGTTAAAACTGGGCCAAAGTACATGTTATCAGGAGAGACCAGTATTAGGAAAAGAATAACATACTTTACAGAGTCTGAAAAAGTGGAAGGCACTCAAGGAGATAGATTAAACTATTGGCTTCAACAAGTGGCTCAAATATGAAGATAATCATGAGTAGATGTAGGACCAGACAGTGTTTCATTCTGTTGTGCTGTGAGTTGAATCTTATTCAATGACAGCAAACACCACCCTGCCTGAGGGTTGCATCCTCTAGCACTGTGTGAGGTAATGATCGTGGGCTTGTCATCAAGGTTTGGCTGATGAATCTCTCAGATTCACAGAGACCATAATACCAACAGGGTAGAACTGCTCCTGTGAGTTGCTGAGACTAACTACAGGAGTGGGAAGTCCTATCTTGCTTCTTTACAACAGATGTTCATTTCAAACTGCTGAATTTAAGGTCAGCAGCCCAAGGCATGATGAGTCAGAATCTGGTTGATGGCAGTGAGTTTGGCTTTCGGAATCTTTCAGAAATGCACTGCCTCTTCCTTCTTCCCAGTCTGCTTTAACCCAGAAGCTCCATGGAAGCCTGTTCATCATGCGTGACCTGGTGCTATCTGAAATACTGCTGGCATGGCTTCCACCATCTAAATAGGCCAGCACCAACGTTTGATACATCCCCAGACAAGTATAAGTACTCGTGGTCCCATTTCACAATGTTCAATTAAAACAGTTTTATATATCTTCATCCATGTGATTATCTGTCAATGTTAACATTTAAATTTGAAATCCATAATATGTATTTTCATCTCCCCCTTTTTGTCTTCCCCTGCTTGAAACCCTAGTGGTAGCCCAGGTGTTATGAAAGCACTGAAATTAGGCTCAATGTTACTTTTCCTCATTTTGTAACACTGAGACCCATGTTAGATGCTAAGGGAAAGGGGACTGGAGGGTTTCCCAGATTGTAGCCTGCCAGCCTGCCCGACTCCCTTCCTTCTTCCCTCCCTCCCTCTTTCCCTTCTTTCTCTATATTTATGTTTGGAGTTTAACACACACAGAGGGAAAAACATACAAAACACAGTCGCACCGTCTGACTCATCAGCACAAAGACAACAATCCCTCTGTACATGTGACCCTGTCTTCTTTTCTTTTTTCCCCTCCAGCCTGTGCCCTTGCCTATCCTATGCCTCCTAAGTTGCCCACCCTGACCATGACATAGCCTTTAAAGTCTGCTTCTTTAGGTATTGAAATATTTTTCTTAGATTTTTTTTGTTGCTTGTTTGTTAATCTTGATAAATTTGTGTATCTGCGAATATTACTATTTAAATTTAAACCACATTTTAAAAATTATTGGTATTAATCCTTTTATGTCCTTAATTTCTTAAAAGGTATTCACTTTCTTTAAATATTTTCATGATTTGCTCCAGGTTTGTATA
>NW_022111370.1:3977005-3978582 GCF_000313985.2 Echinops telfairi | reverse complement strand
CACAGCAGGACCAATAGTTAACATCATGTTAAGTGGAGAAAAGATTGAAATTGTCAAGGATTTTATCTTGCTTGGATCCATCATCAAGTCTCATGTGAATAACTGAAGTACTGAATGAACTTTGCATTGGGTAAATCTGGTATTTAAAAAGCAGGGAAGTTACGTTAAAGTCTAAAAGTTCACCCTACTCAAGCCATGGTATTTTCAATCGCTTCTTTTGCATGTGAAAATTGGACATTTTCATGTGGAAGAAGTACAACCAGAATGAGATTGAGAGGCAAGGATGGGCAGGGCTTAGTTTCATGTGCTTTGGACATGTTATCAGTTGAAACCAGTCTCTGGAGAAAGACATTATTCTTGGTAAAGAAAACACCTCGACCAGATGGATTGACCCAGTTCCAGCCACAAGGAGCTCAAACATTAGTACATTGGCGAGGGAGGCACAGGACCAGGTAGGATGCTGTTTTGTTGTATACAGGTTCTCTGTGAGTTGGAACCGACTGGATGGCGGTTAACAACACCACCACGATGTACCACGTTCCTGCTCATCTTCGGGATTACCTTTTTGGGGTAGTCTTTTGAGTAGAATTGATTGCTGTTGAAATTACTTGCTGCAAATCTTCAATGCCCAGATAGACCAGTGGGTAATGAGTAAGACTAGAGGTACATTTGTAAAGATCATTTCTGGCATGTCTGAAGGAAGTGTATGGACGAGTGTTATCCGTCTTAAATTTCCATTCTTCAGATCTGACTTTCTGGCACTTAACAAAAACAGCATGGTGTGTGCTAGCAAAGGAATTGACACGATGCAAGAATTCAGCCTTCTTTACTAAGAGCACACTCTTCCAACTCTCCCTGATGAAAAACTACAAGCGCATACTTTCCCTACCAGAAATGCTGCCAACGTTACTCCCTATAAGGCTTACAGCTTTCAATGTGCTCTGCAACATATTTGCCTCAATTTCTTCCATTAGCACAGGCAGGTTTCTCACTCCAACCTCATTGTTTCTAGATTGCTCAGATGGCTTGTTATTTTCTTGCTTTGTCCAGAGATTTGCCTTCAGGTCTGAACTCAGTGATGAAAGCACATTCTACCTTTCAGAATTAGGAGAGTTACATTTGGTTCCGAATATGCTAAACTGTCGGACAGTTGAGATATGGCAAAATAATAATAATAATTTATAAATTATCAAGGGTTCATGAGGGAGGGGGGAGCATGGAGTAAGAGGAAAAATGAGGACCTGAAACCGGGGGCTCAAGCAGCAGGCAAATGTTTTGAGAATGATGATGGCAACAAGTGTACAAACATGCTTGACACAATGGATGTGTGTATGGATTGTGATAAGAATTATACAAGCTCCCAATTAAGTGATTTTTTTAAAAGGAGTATGCCAAACTGTTTACATTGTACATTATACTTTAAATGAAAGTTTTTTTCTTGAAGGATTCCTTTTCTCCTAATATTAAGTTCTCCTCAATTGAGAAACAATATTCATTTATGCATTCCTCAACCCTCATTGACCAGTTGCTCTGAACCCCTTATGATGCCTGTGGCTTTTTGTTTTCTCTGATGATAT
>NW_022111370.1:3964765-3975440 GCF_000313985.2 Echinops telfairi | reverse complement strand
GCTTGCCTCTTGGGTTCCCGGAATCAGCTCATTTTCCTTTTTTCCCCCCTCCCCTTCCCTTCCTCCTCCCCTCTCCCCCATGCACCCTTAATAATTTATAAATTATTATTGTATCTTACATTAAGCTACATATAACCTCCTCTCTGGGGGATGGGCAGCAGAAGGGTGGGTGAAGGGAGACGCTGGACAGTGTAATATAAATAATGTTTCATTTGGAAAGTTGGGAGTTGATCTAAATTATAATGAATAAAATGAAGGACACTGAATAAATACAATGAGCAGGCAGACTAATAGAAGTATCCAATTACCAACAAAACATAGCTCCATGAAAGAGATGGACATATAATATCATCTCTTCAAACAATATCCCAATAATGCAATTCATTCTCCTGGTTCCAATTCCAGGACAAATGACCATACCCTAGTTTTAATCAGTTTATTGTTTTTTAAAGTCTAATTTCAAAATGTGAATTTGTATTCTTCCTTTTTTTCTTTTTATTTGAATTTGGAAAATTTATTGAATATGCAGAGTTTAAGTTTCCATAGATGAAAAACAAATTGCTGTGGCAGTAATGTTATATAGTTAAAATACATATGGTATTATAGTGTGTGATTAAAAAAAGTATTCAACAAATAACATTTCCTTTCATTTTCTGACTCATTGATCCAATAGGAACATCTGTGTGGATGGACTAAAGTAGCAATATAACTTTTTTTAAGTAGACTTTTACACACTCCCCTTTCCTTTAAGTGTAGCATCACTATGAAGTGTAAGTGAGGGGATTTAAGCTTTAGCCATCATGGAGATCTATATATCTGCCAACTATCGATCCAAATTACAGAAAGGCACAGAGCATCTAAACTGTGCTGAGCAAGTAGATTTTCTCAACACAATTGCGTTTCTTGGACTAGAGCATCTGATACAGTAATTGCTTTCCTTCTAAAGAAACTTCTTAGCCCATCACAATGGCAACAGACCTAATAAAGCCAAATGGATCCCTGAAGTTATTGGAGCTGATCTCCCAACTGATAGAAGCTATTTCCTTTAGTTTGAAAGGAGCCCATCTCTGGACTTTATTTCCTTTTATAAAATTCAAATAATGTTCAATTGTGCTACCAAATCGGACATGCTCTGTCGACTTGAACATTACTAAGTGTATTTCCGTGTTCTTTGATTTCTCAGTAAACTGCCTAATTAATCTTCTGTCTGTACTCACTGTTGTCTAGTGAACTAAACAAGCTTTAGACTATCTTATAATGTGAACGGATTTAGTACAAGACACATGGAAATCTTGTTACCACAGTGCTGGAAAAAGGTGACTTCTATCTCAAGGTTATAGGATTGAACTTTGGTCCATGTCTTTTCCTTCAAGAGTGTCCAAAGTTTGGTAGCCTGGGAGTACCATATATTTACTATTTTATTTTTCACAACCTTTATAGTCTAGCAGGCATAGTTCTTCTCTTATAAATAAGTGTTATTTAAAGCTTTTCCCTATCAGTAGCCCTCAGTGTTTATGTAAATGGTGTCCAGTCATTTAAGCTATTAATCTGTACAAATCAACAATTCATGTATTGTGATCTAAAATGCTGACCCTAACATGTATCCTTTCCTTTCCTCAACATTGTTTTAAATTATGTACCATAAGCTAGACTAATGATACCATCAATAGAATTACTTTATATCTTATGTGGATGATTTAAAATGTTTTCCAATAAAATTATAATGATGTCTCTGAAATGCCCCAGTGACATCCATAACCCATATATATATGAATGTACGTTAGGCTCATCCTAAAGCATACCCCTAATATAAGAACAATTAATTCTTATGACATGGTCGTATTCAATATTGGACCTCTGAGCAGCTCACTTAAGATATGTGTACTATGTAAAGCATGGCGAAGAAACCAGATGTTGCCAGCTATCAGAAAGAACAGCATCTGTGATCTTAAAGGAATCTTAAAACAAGTGGGTATCAGTGAGGTGTCAACTAAGTCCACCTGGAAAAAAAACACACAGGCATGTGTGATTAAGGATTATAAAATTAAAATCCAAATTTGTATGATGGAATGGCACATTAGTCTGGGTTGACTAGAGAAACAAACCCAAGGATACTCATATATGTGTATAAGAAAGAGCCTTTTATCAAAGAGTCATTGTATTTTAAGAAAACATCTCAGTGCAGTCCAGATCAAGTCCTTGAATCTGCTATTAGCTCATAAGCCCAATATCTAGTCCAAAAGTCCTTCTTCACACTCACACAGTCACATGCAATGATGCAAAACGCAGGAATATCACAGGCTGGTTGGTGCAAAGTCTTGTGAATCCAATGGCAATGGAAGCATCTCAGTGCTGGTGTGGGTCTCCATGTGGCTCCTCCAGCTCTCCGAGTGTGACTATCCAACAGAAAGGTGAAGTAGAGTGGGAGAGGGTCTTACAGGGCTCAGCAAGTTTCTGTGTCACTTGTCAACAGGAAGTTCCCAGAATTCTCCTGAGAAGGTCATGCCCACTAGGAGGCATCATCAGGCTGTGTCCTGATTGGTAGGCTAGACTTAACTCCTAATAAACTCAAGTTGACATGAGATTATGTAACTACCACAAACCGTATCAGAGCTTAAATTCTGAACACAGTTTGTTCAGCCCTGATGGTATAGTGGTAACATATTGGACTACTAACTCTAAGGTCAGCAGTTCAAAGCTATCTGATACTCCCCAGGAGAAAGATGGGGCTTTCTAATTCTGTAAAGCGTTACTGTCTCTGAAACTCTCACCAGGATAGTTTTACTCTGCCCTACATGGTTGTTATGGCAGTGAGTCTAGTTTATATGTTTTTTTATGGATGACAGAAAAAATTCAAAATCCATTTTCAAGGTTCCCACATGGATTAAGCCCCTGGTGAATCCCTTCAGACTATAGTGCAGGGATGTCACTAGTCTTATTATTAGACAGAGAATATTGTAAATTTGATTATGATGGATGCAGTTAGTTTAAAGTGTAACACCTTACCACTTGGTCTCCCTTCTGACAGATTTTAAATTTGCTACAATTTTTAATATTTTTTGCTTTAATTTTTATTGAAGTTTTTCTGTTTTAGTTTGTCATTTTTTTTATTTGTTTCTTGATTTTGTATATGTTTTTCTGTGTATGAAATCCAGGATATCAATCTATAGGAATTCCTGCTACTATAGAGGAACAGGAATGAGGTGTATAGAATTCTAATATCAATAACTATAAGAAAGAAAAAATGTTCTGAAATTGATTGTGGTGATAACTGTACAACTTTTCTTAATATGATTGATCTATTGAATTGTATAATATGTGGTTTGTATGTCAATTCAAAAAAAATGCCAGCAAAGGCTGTGTTGAAATTGAAACAAATCAAACCAATCCCACTGCCAAGGAGTCAATTCTGACTCAGAATTGGGTTTTTCAAGGGATTTTTAGGGTTTTCAAGGCTGTGAATCTTTATAGGATCAGACAGTTTCATTTTCCCCTTATAAAGCAGCTAATGGGTTTGAACCACTGACTTAGCAGTTAGCAGCAAACATCTACCCTATAGTACCACCAGGGATCTAAAGCGTTAGAAGTCACTCACGACAATTCTGACTCATCCTGACTCTATAGGACAGGGCAGCCCTGCCCCAGTGTGTTTCTGAGACTGCCACTCTTTAGGAAAGTAGAACGTCTCATCTTTCTCCTGTAGAGCAGCTGGTGGTTTCAGACTGCTGACTTCACGGTTACCAGCCCAACACATAACCACTATGCCACTAGTGCTCCCAGGGTCCTGGTAAGGTTAAGGGTTTCACTTATCTGAATGAGACTGATATTGGGAATGGAAGTTGATTATCACAAGGCATATAACTTTTTAGACTGAATATGCTTTTGAGGGTCAGGACGAATTTGAGGCAACTAAAGAGACTGCCCTTGAGCTGCTTCCTGATTCATATCAACTGAATGTCGAGGTAAATGAAAAAAGTGCTGATGGGTCCTGCACCATCTCCATGATCAGTTTTCAACAGGACCCTTGTTGTCCACAGGGTTTTCACTCGCTGATATTTGTAATTGCATTCTCCATACCTTTTTTTCTAGTTCGTCTAAGGCTGGAAACGGTTCCATATTATAACAATAATGTGCAATCTTCCTCCAATAGATAGGTGGTGATGGTACCTGAAGTCCATTGCCTGGAATCAAACCCAAGTCACTTTTGCAGAAAGCAGGAATTCTATAACTGCACTCCCACTCACCTCTAAGACCTGATCATATCAGGAGAGGAAGAGCTGTGTTTTTGGTATTTTCCTCCTTTTATAAAGCATGCAAGGCACGGGTTGAGGAGTCTAGGTTACAAAACTGAAGGGTGGATTCATTCCCTGGATTCTACAAGTTTTCCACTTGCCTTTCCCCAGCTGCAATAGATTTGTCAAGATTTTATGAGAGTCAGGTATTCCTCAGTGCTGCACATTACAATTTAGATGCTATAATAACAACAAGTTATCTTCATTTGTGTGCTCACTATAAGCTAAGGTCTATTAGAAGTGGGTTTTTTCCTCATGATCATATTATATCCTTCCCACATCATTGTGATGTAGGTACTAATTTTATTCACCTTTTAAAGACAAGGAAACTGAGGAACAAGAAAGTAATGAGCTTAATGTCTCCCAATAAGTTTATGAAAGACGAAGGACTAAAACCTAGGCACATACATTGACGAGGAGCTGGGGTTCAACTTCAGTTCAGAGTCATTTCAGAAGAAACTCTAAATCATCATTCCTACTCAAAAAAAGAGACCCAGAATGAAAGGCTAACGCCTAAGGGGTGACCAAGGCGAGAGCATGATATGACTGCTTGCAGTTATTGAGTATGGTTAAAGCAAAACCAATTGCACTGTCATGGAGTCAATGCTGGCTCATTACCAACGGAAATTGAAAATACTACTTTGAAGAACACAGCATTGGAACATAGAGGTAATCTGACTTGTAGTGTTCAAAGGAGAGTGATCAGTCAGGAGAGGCTAGACTTTGATGCAGTAACAAAACCCCTCAAAATATTGGTGAGCTTATGCAATCAAAGTTTAAACCTTGTTCATGCTACATGCAAAGTGTGGCTTGGTAGGGTCTCCTTATGTCCTGTCAGGGATCCAGGATGGTAAAGCTTTATCTTAATACACGCTACCTCCTGTGTAAAGAATGGAAAGCAAACTTAGAGAACTGTTCAGTTGTTTTGTAGCTTCTACCTGGATGTGGCACACATCACTTTTATATTCTATTGTCTAAAGGAAATCATAAGGTTATGTTTACAATTACGGGAGGCAAAAATAGATAATCCTACTTTATACTTGGAATTGGCACATAGTACTAGGCAGAGAAGTGAGATTCAGATCTCCAGCAAAATACCTCTTTTTCCCTTTGGTCAATGGGGGTTTCCTCTTTTCCTTCGATCATCTACATTATCAAATATGATGTCCTTCTCTAGGAACTGAACAATCCAGCTCAAGTCCCCAAGTCCAGCTTTCACATGGGGAGGAGATGACTGAAACTAACATGACTGGGTTCATGCTTCACTGAGTCCTCAAAGTGTTATCTCGGTTGGTTAATACTTTAGAAATCCTTAGCAGAGGTGCCTAGTTAGGTATAACCTTTGGTTTCTTGACTTCTAGTTCCATGAGAATTGATTGGGCTCCAAGGAATAGGAATTCCTTGACAAATTCATTGCCTTCTCTATTTATCATGATGTTGTTTTTTGGTTCAGTTGTGAGAATTTTTGTTTTCTTGATGTTGAAGAAAAATCCATACTTAAGGGTACAGGCATTGTAATTCTTTATCTTTTGTTACAAACTTTTTGGTATTTTCTGCCTGTAGCAGTTAAGAGTTCTGCCAAGTATAAATAGTCACCTTAACCATCTGGGGACAGACTGATGATGTTACGACCTTCTTATAAGTGGGGAACCTGAGATCTTCCTGTTGTCTCTCTGCCCGGTCACCCTCCTGTGTGCTGGGACTCTGCCACGGACCCTGAAAACTCTCCAAGCTCTACTATATTTCCACCCACTTTGGGTCCATGTGTCTGTGCACCCACCAGCCTGTGATGTTCCAGCTTCCTGGTTTACCATTCTGCATCACCAGCATGTGGTTACATGAGTCTTAAGAGGGCCCTGGATTATATTGGACTTGTTGACTTAAGTTGGACTGGAGTGGCATATCATTCTTTTGATATAAAATACTTCTTGATATGAGTCTCTTTCTTAAACATATATGAGCATCATTGGATTTGTTTCTCCAGACAACCATGCCTAACCCACAGCCAAAATGAGTATCACATAATGACAATTTAAAACAATAAGACACATTTTTCAAATATCTGCTGGGAAAGGGTTAGAAGCAATACATTCTTGTGACTTGTATGAAATGAACTAAGGACTAAGACACAAAGCGTTGTAATTCAGGAATATCAGCAGACACCCAATGCTCATTCCTCAATCTCAAAACCGTGGTTTGTTTCTCAGTAAAAATTCACTCACTCACAATAGGGACACAGGTACTGATGTACTCTTCTCCTAAAGGCCACTCAGTAGGACCCAAAGGAATTTGTAAAAGATAATAACAAGACTATTGCAGGAGAAAGAAATAGAAAACACCCTGAAGCAATCAAAACAGGACCTGCTATAAACATGGCACAAGGTTGCCAGGGAGAGTTTTGCACACATGCCTGTAATACTTAGACTTAAGTCGGAAACCCAAATATTAATTGCAACACATCATAAATACCATAAATTTCAGAAAGCATGTGGAAACAATCAACAGTGTGTGTTATGGTCTGTCTCCATATGCAGGGAAACATATTGGTCTTACTGACTATGGGCAGCAGCAAACATAGTGAACTATTCAGAATTAAATACTTCAATTCCCTGTGGATTTACAGTAGTAAAATACATTTTTACAATTATGTAGCTTTCAGCATTCTTAAAGAAAATTACTTTTTTAAACAGTAACTTTTAAACTTACAACTAAAACTTCATTTCCACTACTTGTCTGTCAATTTGTCATATTACGGTGGCTCCTGCATTGCTGTGATGCTGGAAACTATGTCAACAGTATTTCAAATCCCAGCAGAGCCATCCACAGTGAATAGGTTTCAGCAGCGCTTTGAGATTAAGAACGGTTTACACAAAAGGAATACAGTGTCCACTTCTGAGGAATCAGGTGCTGAAAACCTTATGGACAGAATAGAAACATGGTTAGATCATGGAAATCTCATTTAAATAAACCGAACATGTTCAGGTATGGTACCAGGAGATGAACTTTTTAGGTTGGAAGGTGCTCAAAAATATGACTGAGGTAATACTGCCTTCTGAAATTAGAGTTGACCATAATGATGTAGATTAAAGCCTGAGGGAGTAAGTCTTTGGGACCTACATTTATTGATGGGTCATAACTCTAAATGAGAATAAATAGATGAAAATATCAATTAATAATGGGAACTTGGATTTTACAAAGTATGAATCTAGGGAAACTGGAAGTTGTAAAAAAATGAAATGGAACACATAGAGATCAACACATAAAGATCAACATTAGTGAGCTGAAGTGGATGGGTACTTGCCATTTTGAAACAATGGCAATGAAACAATGAAGAGGAATGGCATTGCAGTCATTGTGCAAAAAGAACATTTCAAAATCAATCTTGAAGTACAGTGCTGTATGTGATAGGATTGCATCCATACTTATTCAAGAAAATGCAATCAATAAACTATTATTCAAATTTATGCACCAGCCACAAAAGCTAGTAATACAGTAATTGAATAGTTATACTGCCGTCGGTCTGAAATTGATCAAACAAGTAATCAAGATGCATTGATAATTATTGGTGAATGGAATGCAAGATTTGGAAACAGTGGCTGGAAAATATGGGCCTGGTGCTAGAAATGAAGACGAGGTCACCTGATAGGTTTGGCAAGACCAATGAGCTCTTGTATGGCAAATAAGTTTCTTCAACAACACAAACGACAACTATACATGTGGACTTCCTCTGATAGCATACACAGAAATCAAATTGAATACATGTGTGGGAAGGGACGATGTAGAAGCTGAATCTCAGAAGATCAAATGAAACCGGGGCAGACTGTGGAGCAAAGCATCATAGATGCACTCTCACTCCTTCATACCAGGAAATTTAGAAGACAGCTACTTGACCAACCAATTGGAAGAGATCCATAGCTATACTCATTCCAAAAAAAAGATGACTGTGTTAGTTCAGCATCTTTGATCATTGGCTCAGCATACAGACTGAATAAGTTTGGTGAGAGGTTACAACCCTGACACACATCTTTGCTGATTTTAACCCATGGAGTATTCTTGTTTTCGGTTGGCACAACTGCCTATGGATCCATGTACAAATTTCGCATGAGTACAATCAAGTGTAATGGCATTCCCATTCTTCTCAAGAATATCCATGTTTTGTTATGGTCCACACATTTAATGATCCATTTGAATTATATTGCTGGTGAGGAGTATTGAAAGTACCATAGACTGCCAAAATCTGTTTTGGAATAAGTATACCCGGAATGATCTTTAGTGGCAAGGTTAGCAAGACTCCTCTCATATACTGTAGCATATGTACTTCAGACATGTTGCCAGGAGAGTTTTTGAAGTTCATGGTTGGTAAATTTGAGGGGCACTGGAAAAAATGAAGACCTTTAACAAGATGATAAGCACAGTGAATTGAAGCACAGAAACAATTATGAGAATGATGCCCTTTGCCTCCTAGCTCTTTCCTCTATTTCCTTTTTTCTTTCCTCTTGTTCCACTATCATATTCAGCCTTCATTTGGGTTTCAGTTACATATCCCTACCAGGCCTCCTACACCCTTCTCATCATTGATTTTGGATCACTTATTGTTCCCTTGTCCCTGGGTTTGTTAACACGAACTTCCTTCCCCCCGCCTCCCCTTCTCCCATGTCTCCCCAGAACCGTGGAACTCATTGCTTTCTCCTACAGATTGTTTACCCAGCCTATCTTATCAAGATAGACATGCAGAGATAATAATATGCGCAAAAACAACAAGACAGAGCAAAACAAAGTAACAAAAGAACACAAAACAACAACAAAAAACCAAGGACACACAAAAAAGAAAAGTCTATAAAAGTTCTGATTGTTGACTTTTAGGAGTGTTTTTCCCTTTGAGTCTAATGGGGTGCCATGCCCTGGCCCCAAAGTCTATTTTTGGTGTTCCCTGGGGACTTCATTGCTCTACTCCCCTTGCTGTTCTGTTGCACGCTCTTAGTGTTTTGCCTAAGTGTGGGGTCAGATTGGGCACAATTCCCGCACTGTATCTCCAGTGCTGTCCCTCTTAGTGCTATGGTTGAGTGAGGGACATTGTATCTCATAGTGGGGACAGCCTATGGTCCTCTCTGTGCATTGGCTGCTCTGATCAGGAATATTGTCCTCAGGGCTTGGTGGGTGAGGATGTATTCCACTCTTTTTTCCTGTCCCTTCAATTGCTTCTGTGTGCTCTGAACAGACATGTCCCTCTCCTTGAGCTGCAACTTCAGTGCTGTTCTCTGAAGTGAATTATTTTGCAGAGAGGGGGACTGTCCACATAGTTGTGATTGGAGCAAGCCCCTCAGACCTCTCTATTGGTTCCCTGCTTCAGGTTGGTATGTTGCATGCACGTCTTGGAACATCAGGTTGAAGTTTGGTCCCTCTTACCCTGTGGAGGGTATAAACAATACCCTCCCCTTGAATGGGAACAGTGCCCTGTTCCCTAGATACCCATTTCTTTTTTTTTCTTTCCACCCCCCTCCTTTTTAGTTAGCTACCATATGTATCCCTGTATTTCGTCTGGCCCCTGCCATATTACCTGGACCTCACCCCAGGAATGTAGCTTTTTCCCTAGCACCTTTTGCATTTTTAAGCTTAACTCAGCGGACTCATGTTGTACTTGTTCTTTTGTGCTTGGCTTACTTCACTTAGCATAATTTCTTCCAGTTCTTCCCATGCAGCAATGTGCTTCACGCATTCATCACTGCTTTTTAGGGATGTGTAGTACTCCACTGTATGTATGTACCACAGTTTTTTCATCCATTCATCTGTTGATGGAAATTTGGGTTGTTTCCAACTCTTTGCAATTGTGAACTGTGCTATGATGAACATTGGAGCACAGATGTCTGTCCATGGTTTGTTTCTTGCCACTTCTGGTTATATGCCCAGTAGGGGGATTGCTAGGTCATATGGCCGTATTGTCATCTGTTTTAGATATCGCTAAATCTATTTCCATAGTGGCTGTAGATACCTTAAGCACACCAGCAGTGGATGAGAGTTCCTATTTCACCACAGCCTCTCCAACACTTGATGCTTTCTGAGTTTTTGAACTGAGTTATCTTTGAGGGTGCTGGGTGGTGTCTCATAGTTGTTTTAATTTGCCTATCTCATATGGCTAATGATTGCAAACATTTTCTCATATGTTTATTGGTCATGCAGATTTCTGCCCTTGTGAAACTTCTGTTCAGGTCCTTTTCCCACCTCCCTGGTGGCTAATTAGTTTTTATCTTTTTGGAAGCTAGCAGAGTACTATAGATTTTAGTAATAAGGCCTTTGTCTAATGTGTTATTGCTTAAGATGTTTTCCCAGTCTGTGGCTCTCTTATTATTCTCTTGGTGAATTCATTCAATGTACACAGATGTTTT
>NW_022111370.1:3958066-3963536 GCF_000313985.2 Echinops telfairi | reverse complement strand
CTTGACACAATGTATGGGTTGTGATAAGAGTTGTCCAAGCCCCCAATAAAATGATTTTTTTTTTAAAAGAATGATGCAGTAACAGACAGTGTGTTTTTCGGTTGTGCTTAGGATATCTATGGGTTGGAACTGACTGGATGGCACCTAACAACAACAACAACAATATTTGAAAATTAAGATCAAGTTTAAGAACGTCTTCTGACATCCAACCTTACCATTTACTTATTTTCTCTCTTTGCTTTCTTTCTGTGTAGTATTATTGATGCCATTCCACAACGTATCAGCTCTTCTGTCAGTAGTATTGAATGATTCAAACCTGTTCTTCAGATATTCTCAAAATTCAGTGGGATATACTCAGGGCCATATTTGTCCTCCAATGGAGTAGTTTTAATTTTTTTCAGCTTCATTCTTAATTTACACTTTAACATTTGATAGTCTGTTACATAGTTAGACCTTTACCTTGTTTTAGCTGCGATATTGTTTCTCCACTGTCTCTTCCAACTGAAATAGGCATGCTGATTTTTCTGTGTATTCCATCGGAAGTTCATATGTGTAGTCCTCTTTTGTGTTTCTTTTTTTATTTTAATAAATCATTTTATTGAGGGTTCTTACAGTTCCCGTAACAATCCATAATCCATTGTATCAAGCACATTTGTACATATGTTTTCATCATCCTTTTCAAAACATTTCCTTCTACTTGAGCCCTTGGTATCTGTTCCTCTTTCCCCCCCTCCCTCCTACCCTTATCAACCCTTGATAAATTATTGCTATTTAATATTTTACACCATCCACTCTCTCCCTTCACCCATGTTTCTGCTGTTCATCACCCTGGTGGGGTTATACGTTGATCATTGTGATTGGTTCCCTGTTTCTACCCCCACCTTCCCCCTGTGCTCATGGTATTCCTACTCCATTACTGTTCCTGTGGAGTTTATCTGTCCTGGATTCCATGTGTCAAGAGCTCTTATTTATTCCAGTGTACATGCTCTGGTCTAGCTGGATTTGAAAGGTAGAATTGGGGTCATGAGGGGCTGGGGGGAGCATTAAAGAACTAGAGGAATGTTGTATGTTTTACAGATGCTATACTGCACCCTGGCTGGGTCATCCCTTCCTTATGGCCCTTCTGTGAGGGGATGTCCAATTTTCTACAGATGGTCTTTGGGTCTCCACTCTGCATCCCCTACCCCTCTCCTTGTTCGCATCAAAAGTTTTGGGTCTTTGATGCCTGATGCCTTATCCTGTTGACGCCTCATGATCACACAGGCTGGTGTGCTTCTTCCATGAGGACCTTGATGCTTCCCAGCTAGATGGCCACTTGATTAACTTCAATCATTTAAGACCCCAGATGGTGTATCTTTTAATAGCTGGACACCATCATCTATCTTCATCAACTTTGCTTATGCACCCTTTTTTTTTTTTTCCAGCGATCTTATTGGGAAGGTGAGCATCATAGAATTTCAGGTTATTAGAACAAAGTGTTCTTGAATTTAGGGAATACTTGGGTAGAGGCCAAATTATTGTTTGCTACCTTAATACTTAACATATAAATATAAGTACTTAGTCCTATATATCTTTTGTTATATATCAATATATTTACATATGTACACACCTGTATTTATGCCTCTATAAATGTCTTCTGCCTCCTAGTTCTTTCCTCCATTTCCTTTTACTTTCCTCATGACCAAGTGTCATGTTTGACCTTTATTTGGCTCTCAGTAATTCTTCTCTGCTAAATGTAATTGACCAGGCATTCTATGCCTTCCTCACCATTGATTTTAGATTACTTGTTCTCTTGTCCCTGGGTTTGTTAGCTTCCCGCTTCCTTTCCCCCACCTCCCTCTCTCCCATGTCCTCCGGAACTGTCAGTACAGTTGTTTTCTACTCAGGATTGTGTGTGCTCTTTTATGGATAGATATGAATTTAAAAAAGGAAAAAGAAAAATAAGCCTATAAATAGTTCCAGGTCTGTCTGTTGACCCTTATGAATGATTTCTGATTGAGTCTGATGAGGTGCCAAGCCCTGCACCTAAAGTCAATTTTGGGAATTCTTTGAGACTTTATTGCTTTGCTCCCATTGTTGCTCTGTGGTGTTCCCTTCATGTTTCACCCTGGTGTGTGTGTGTTGGTGGGATCAGACTAGGCACAATTCCCATATTGTGTCTGCAGTGCTCTCCCCAGTAGCACTAGGGACCAGTGAGGGGATGTTGTGTCTTATGGTGGGGCTGGCCCTATTGTCCTCTCTGTGCATTGGCTACTCTGAGCAGGAATGTGATCCTTGGGGCTTGGTGGGTGCTGGGCAAGAATGCAGTCCACTCTCTCTCTTGTTTCCCCTTTTAGTTCACTCTTGTGTGTTCTGAGCAGACCTGTCCCTCTCCCTAGGCTGTATCTGCCGTGCTGTCCTCTGCAATTCATTCTTCTGGAGTGGGGGTCCATGCAGCTGGGATTGGGGCCAGCCCTGAAGAACTCTGTTAGTTCACTGCTTTATGCCAGTTTGTTACCTTCAAGGCTTGGCACACCAGGTTGAGGTCTGATCCCTCTCTCCTTTTCCTGTGGAGGCATAAACAATATCCACCTCATGGGTGGGTTATTGTCCTATTCCCCCACTACTCACATCCTCTCTCTCCTTTTGCTTTTCCCTTTTCCCTCCTTTTTTAGTTGACTGTCTTATGTAGCCCTGGTTTCGGTCTGACCCCTGCCATAGTGCCTGGACCTTGCCCTGGAATTTATCTTTTGTGTTTCTTTCTTTCTTTCATTTAATATATTTGCAACGAAGAAAGTGTTTATCCTGCAAAATTCTATCCTGTAATCTCCAGCTTCCCTTTTATCACCAATGCTATATTTCAGTCCATTGTTCCTTCATATTTGTTTCCAACATTTTGCAATACAACCTCTAATAATTGTAAATACATTTTGATCACATTTGGTCAATTTCAAACTGAAGATGTTGGTCGAATTCTTCAATTTCTGTATCATTAGCTTTAGTGCTAAGGAGCTCTGGTGGCATAATGGTAACACCTTGGGCTGTGATCTGAGGGTCAGCAGTTCAAAATCACTAGGGTACTCCTTGGGAGAAAGATGGGGCTTTATACTCCTGTAAATCTTTGTATTTACTTCATTTGCTTACATTGGGTTGGATATTCTCCTATTACAAAGAGGTTTGTCATGGATAGACCATGAAATGTCCTTTTGACAATGAATGCATTGTTATTCCTCTTGATGGCATTCCTTTCAGAATAAATCATATGCTTTTCTCATTCAAAATAGCCAAATACCAGTCCATTTCATCTCACTAATGATTATACTATCAGTCTTTATGCTTGCCATTTAATTTCTGACAATTCCCAATTTTCTGTTGTTAGTCTGGAATCTCGGGTATAATCCGCTCATGTTGAATGTTTCTCCTGCTATTTTAAACACCAGTGACATAGCGTCCAGCATTTCAGCAACATACAAGTCATGTCAATAGGACAAACTGACAGAAAAGTCATGGTCATTTCTTTAGATCAGTGAATTTCACTTGAAAAATTTTTTTAAATTAACTAATAGAATGAATTGATTTTTAATTAATTTTTTTTAAATTTCAGTCTTTTAATATTATGTGTTTTAATATCAACGACACACAGAAATCAAGTAAGGAAGACACTATAACCCTGGCATCCCTTGCACTTGTTTCCACTTCTTTTTTTTTTTTTTCATTTCTTGACTTGCTATTTTTTTCGTACTTTTTCATGTCCCTTCCTTCCTTTTTCCTCCTTTTTCCATTCTACTTCCTCCTCCTCCTCTTCCTCCTTTTTCATGCTTTCTTTCCACTTAATGTTGTAACCCCAATAAGTGAACTCGTCTTTATCTCACACTCACCTGGAGTCCTGGATTTAAGGCTGAAACTCCCTAGTGGGAGAGGAAGCAGATGACTGATATCCCAAGAGAATAGAATAGGTGGACATTGGGCTTTGGCTCAAATCTCTTGTCTTGAGTGTCTCCAAAGACTAGTGGCCTGGAACTACAATTGTATACTTACAATTTTATTGCCCTACTTGCTTCATTATATTATGACACCTATTGATCTGGTGGGCATGGCTCCGCCATTGTCAAGGAATATTTATTGAAAATTTTGCCTCATCACCAACCCTTATTGTCTATGTCAGTCATTTAAGAGTTTAATCTGTACAAGACAAAAATCATGCATTGATGTTCATAGGTAGCTTATGCTATACCATCAGTTAAATTAATTACACTGTCAATAGAATTACATTGTGCCCCAGGGGGATGATTGATAATGTTCTCTAGCATAAAATGACAATAATGTCTCTAAGGGGAATGAGAAGCGCATATAAACCATAGATATATGACTGGATTTGGGGTTTGCACTTAATTCTAGCTGCAGTCTAGAATTAAGACATATTTTTAAGACATATCCCTACTTGGTGCTTGCCTTCATGAGGAGATCACTGACGATGTGAGTACTACAGCAAAATGTGGTGAAGAAACATGATGGTTCCCAGCTATCAAAAGAAATAGTGTCTGGGGTTTTGAAAGCTTGTGTTCAAACAAGCATCCATACATGTAATTTTTTTCAATTTTGGCAAAAACATCCACAACAAAACATTCAAAAATTCAACAACTTCTACATATATAATTCAGTGCCATTGATTATTCTCTGTGTTGAACAACCATTATTGTTATTGCTCACCAAATTGTTCCACCATCATTGAAATGAACTCAATGCCTCCTATGCAAAACTGTCCCTCCTTTGCCCATGATAAACATAGTCAAATTGAGTTTCCTTTTTTTAAATAGTTCTCTTGATATAATATTCACATATAATGCCTTTCCCTAGTTAGAACACTTGTACAAAGAGTTGCATATGCATTATTGAAATCATTTCTAATACTCCCTTCCCCTTCTTACATCCTGATGGCTCCTCATTTACCCTCCTCTTCCTGCTTTGCACCCTCTGCCTATTCCTGATAAACAATTGCATCAGTTATTTTCTCTATATATCCACACCTTCTGTCCTTCACAAACTGGGAAACCCAACAGAAATAATAAACAACCAAAACAAAACAACAATAAAATAATAATAATAATAAAAGGATGATAATAAAGAATAAGAAAGAAAAGACCAGCAACACTATTTTAAAAGCCAGACAAGAAATTTCTCTCTTGGAATAATAGATCAAATAAAGTTTGGATGAAGAGAGAGGTCAACTGACCAAGTATCATTTTAAACCAGGGTTTGATCCACCATAATCAAGTTTACAATAATCTCTGTCTGATAGTCAAGCTGTTCAAGTCCCTCCCCTGTGACTAGAGGGGATCTGCGAAAGGTGTAATTTGACCAGACACTCTGCAGATGTATTTTGAGTTCCCATCATCATCCATAGCCTTCTACAAATTGGGTGTTCACAATTCAAGCTCTGATACTTTTCCTTTCATCATATTTGGATTTTGTTATTGTTATCATTGGATCA
>NW_022111370.1:3950242-3956159 GCF_000313985.2 Echinops telfairi | reverse complement strand
GAATTTCAGGAGACTATAATAGTTTAATTCACCAATCAGAGGTGGTTGGCATTTTGTTCTCTATATACCCAACTTTTAATTCAAGGAATACATTTTTTTCTTTTTTAAGAGTAATGGTTATTGAACTCTTAAATATGGCAGGTACTTGAAAATATCATATTTTGGAGTTTGAGGATCAGGTAAACTTTGGAGTAGAGAAGGATATAATATAATGATGTTAAAAGGGGTATAAATATTTGACTTATATACCTATAGGCATCTTATTAGTTAATTCCAAGACATACAAGTTCTATTCTAATTCTTTTTTTCCTCTTTCTATAAGCATTCTGTAAGTTTAGTTCTCTTGTATCTACTGAGCATAATAACCATTATAGGAATTTATTATACAAATTAAGTTGATCCAAATGGAATACATGCAAAGCCTTGGCTTTACATTCTTATTGCTTTTTTCCTTTTATATTCTTTTGTAGCTAATCCTTTCAGGGCATTCAAAGAGTCAAAGGGGAAAAACACAAGACCCATAAGAGATCTCTCCTACCAATTCTGGGTAAGAATAGAATTCTCTTTTATTTCATACAGACAAACTTCCATGTAACTGGTTGTATGGGCAAAATCACTTCTTTATTCTTTGGCTTCTGCCAAGACTTTTTAAATGATGAATTTTTCAACTTTCCTTAAATAAACAAAATAGCATTTTTTACTTTTCCCTAGTATTTGGGTAAAATGTAACTAAATAAAATATACCACTAAAGTTTAATATTCTTCACTTCTGTTGTAGCTTACAGCAAGTTGGAATTCTCTGTAGGATAATAGGTGATAAGGCAGAAAAGTCTTAGATTACCTTGAAAGAGAAATGGAGGATAAATCATATTGGTGTGGCAGGAGACAAAATGGGCTTGTACTAAATCCAAGAATAAGACAATATATGGAGTTGATACTTACATAAATATCAAGGTAAAAGACAGTTATAGAAAGCATTTAAGTGAAAAGTCAAGAGGGTTTATTTTGAGCAAAAATTCTATCAAAGATAATTCTGATATATTTAACATTATTATCGAAGAACATGGTATTTATTTTAAAAACAGATCTATTGGCACATAATTCACATATCATACAATTTAATTGTTCAGTCACATCAAGAAGAGTTGCACAATCATCACTACAATTAAATTTTGGTCATTTTCTTCATTCTTTTACTTAGCCATACAAATTGCCCATTTATTCCCAACTCCCCTGCCATAACCCAAGAAACCATTAACTATCTCTATAGTTATATATACTATATATAGTATATATACTATATATATCTATATAACTATATAGATATAGTTATATATACTATCTCTATAGATTTACATCTACTGGATTTTATATGCCAGGAATCATTAAAAACAACCCAAGCCCCCCAAAACAATAACAGATATAATCTCAATCTAATAGCAGAAATTATTTAAAACCTAGAATAAATTTTAAATGGATTACAAGGGAGATCCAGTGATACAGTGCTGAAGTTTCACCCACCTGCTTCTGAAACAATCCATTTTTGAAGAGCATGGTGATTCTAACGGCTGTCTGCGATGGAAATGGGCAGTGAAGTTCCTGTGGTGGCGTGAACTTTCTTAATATGATTCTTTTAACCAAGTCTCTGTAACTCCCACCAAATGATTGAATGGGAAGATCCAAACAGGGTATGTGTAACAATCATAGGGGGTTGGGGCCAATTTTCAACCTCACCCTCTCCTGGCTATAAGAATGAGCCATCTTTGAAATGACAGCAGAGAGAAGCTTTGGAGACTCTGGGATACCTTTTCCTCATCTAGCTCGAGCCTATGGAACTGTGGGACAAAGTGGCAGGTGGACTGCTTGCTGGCACATGTGGCTAAGAGGTTGAGACCCAGAGATAGAGACTTGGATGTTGGCTGAGGAGACCAAAGACAGTATCCTTACTGTTTTCTGATCCTGAGACCCTGAGTTGTGTTAACCTATTAACTTCCCTAATAAAACTCATGGCCCTTGAGTTGAATATGACTCATGGTGGCCCCATAGGACAGAGTAGAACTTTCTTCTGGGGATTTCTGAGACTGTAACTGGTTAAGGGACTAGAAAGCCTCATCTTTCTCATGAGGACTGGAGATTGCTTTTGAACTGCTGACCTTGAGGTTTGTAGCTCAAAACTTAACTGCTACTCCACCAGGGCTTCTGAATTTCCCTTAAAATGCCCCTTAATTTGATGATTGTGGTTTATCTGTGATCATTGCACAGAATCAAACCTTGCCCAAATCTAGAGTGGCCTGGGATGAATTGGTGGTGTCAGAATAGGTAAGGAAGAATGGGACATGAAGGCATGTCTGACTCTTGCTTTGTGTCACGTCAATAGGGAAACCAGAGGAGGTCAGACATGTTGACATTCATGCAGTTTAGTGAAGATACCTTGAATTTTTCATTCTGGAATATCTACCCAGATATTTGAGGAGTAGATGTTATATAGCATCATTAAAATTAAGCATCATCAACTCATAGTTTTGACTATTGTTTTTGACAAATAGGCATCCTTGGAATAAATAAAGGAGAAAATACTTTATGGATCATACAAACTATGGATGATATTGTAAAGACTAGAAATTTTAGAACACAACTTGTGCACACACAGAACTTTTAGAAAGATCACATGCAGTCTTTTGAATCGAATGAAGGAATACTTCATAGCATAAATCCAGGAAATATGTGTGACAGGTTTGTGTACCTGCATTCTGTATCCTGAGCAAATTCATACAAGCTACTACTGTTGTTGAAGAAGAGTGCTCATTGGGATCGAAGGAAGACTCATGAACAGTATGCTATGTGCAGATAGCGCAACCTGGATGGTGTAAATGAAGAGCACGTGGGGCACTTACTGAAAAGAAAGCATCCTCAAAATTCATCCAATAAGGAAAATCATGATAAAAGGAGAAAGGCTGAACTTGCTCAGTATTACATTTTACTCAAATCCATAATTGCTATTCTTGAAAGCAGCAGTTAGGGAAAAAAATGGTATATTGAATTGGGAAAATATGCAGCAAAAGACCTCTGCATAATCGGGTGCAACTCATCTAAGCCACAGTATTTTAAATTACCTCATATGTGTGTGAAAACTGAACAATGAATAAGAAATATTACAGAATTAATATCTGTGAATTACAAGCTTGGTGAAGAAGATTGAATATACCATATATACCATGGCCTTCCAGACACATGGGCAAAACTCTCTTAAACGTGCAGTCAGAATGCTCTTTAGAAATAAGGATAATGGCATTTCATCTTAAATAATTTGGACATGTCATAAAGAAGGACCAGTGCCTGGGGCCGAACCGCATGTTTGATAACGTGGAAGGTAAGTGAAAAAGAGGAGGCTGCTTTACATTGAATGAAATGTATTGAAACAGTAGCTGAAACAATGGCTTCAGACACTGCAACAACTGGTAAGAAGCCGTTGGAAAGACAGCATTTCATTCTGCTCTGCCTGGGATGGCTGAGTCAGAGCAACTGGACAGCACCTAACAATGCCACTTTTCAGGAGGATCTGTAGTGGCACAGTAAGTGCTTGCCTATTACCCAGGAGATGATTATAATAATTTAACAGCCCCCTTCTCATGGGAAAGATATTGCAATATGCTTCTGTAAAGATTAACAGCCTTGTAACCCCATTGGGTACTTCTAGTCTGCCCCATAGGGTTGTTATGAGCCAAAAGGAGTTCAATGGCAAGAGTCTAGTGTTTTGTCTTGTATTTATTCCCACTCTTCATAGCTCTCTTTTTTTTACATCAATATTTAAAGACACTCCTAAAAGTTATAACTAGTGTATGAATGATAGTGTGTAATAAATATATCTTCTATTTTAATCATTGGACACAAGTGTATCCCTTAAATTACCCAAAAAACGTTTGTTTTATTTTTCAAATTTAAACATAAGGAAATGGATAGACTTGGGTAGGGTAAAGATCCACATCTCTCTGCTTTCAAAGTTCTTATAATACAGTCATTCTTAAATGGATTTTGGAGATGATAGTTTAAATAACAAATTCTGGCAAGATAATTAGCTCTTCTCTATCTCAAGATGGTTATTGCTAAATTGAGCATCATCATTTGCCCAATTCCAGAATGGTTATTTCTGTGAATTATGTTAAATTTATGTACATGTTTATATTTATATATGTCTCTCTATATATGCTTAGATGAATTTATACACAGGCAAATATTAACTATGTGTTAGCTATCAATATTATAATTGGATGAAAACTTCTTTTCACACACATTTTGATATTTCAAAGATAGAATAATTTCTCATCTAAAATGAGTAATAACAAATAGAAGCAACAGGAGAGGTGAAAGTGGACTGAATTGATCAATGTATAGGTCCAGCAGGGACACGATTCTATTTCTCTCTATCAGGGAAAATTATGTAGTTGACAGCTTAGTTTTTAACAGTCCGTATAAGTCCTCACAAAAGTGAAATTTGTCAAAATTATATGTTCAATTCTGTGAATCCTCCCTTCTCCTGCGATGTTGATTGGAAGAGATCCCCAGTGTGCTATCTCAGTATGTTCTAAGGTATTTGGGATTATTTTTGTTAATGGTCAAGAGGAAATATCAACTAGATTTCATTTACAAAATATTATATGAAAGAGAATTTTAAAGAGATTTTCAGATATAACATTCAATTAAACAACCAGAGAAATAAAAAACCACAAAAATGCCCATCTGTAGACAATTGGATAGTATTTCCTGTAAGGAAAAAATAACCCTCTAATTTGTATTACTTATTTCAGATAGAAACCAACCACATTTCTGAAACATTCAGATAATTAGTTTGATTTATCACGAGTAACATTCATTTTTTCCATTTCATTTTATCCTGCACTATTTTACACACACACACACACACACAAATGCACATATTCCTCTGGTGGCCAAACAGGAGTTATAAATGAAGGTAAAATACCAATACACCTGTATTACTGCCATAAATATAGATTTACCACATCATGTCTCCTGATTTAAAAATAAGAATGTGAGAATAAATATGGAAAATAGGCAAATCTGTTTTATTACTATAGATGGCTTGACCTTGTGGTTATCTGAAATGTTTTCTAAATCAACACAAAATGTAACACAAATCTTTGCCTAATTATGTTGTCTTAGGCTGATCCTTTGGAGAAGTAAAACCTGTGGTGCTTGCATGTGTATGTACATAGAAAGAGATTCACATCAAGGACTAGCTCACATAACTTTAGAAGTAGATACGTCCAGTCAGGTTCAAGTTTGTGGACCAGATGTCAGCTGAACAGGAAGCAGGAAGATGAGATAGAAGGATCACAGGCTGGAGGATGGAGAGCTGAAGCAATCTGAGGTCAGCCAACTGACTCCATGGCAGGCGGTCCACAGATTGATGTAACAGCCTGTCATCATTTCTACCTGCAAATAGGAAGATTAACGTGATGGGAAGTAGTGAGAGTATACTTATTCTCCATTTAATGAAAATATGGTGAAAAGCACACAAAAAATTCACTCTTGTAACATGCTCATTTAATTATTCTCGGGAAATTCAGAGCATTTTTGGTGTCTTCAATGACTTTGGCATGGGTAATATCCAGTCATATTACTATTGTATTATTATTGTCCAGTCGCCCACTCTGGTGCCATTAACTATTATTTCAATTAGATCAAGGCTCCTTGAGACAAGGGTCCACATTATTTTATATTCCAACAACTGTCCCCATCATAAAATAGAAAATTTTCTCTCTTGTTCTTGATAGGTGGCAATGAGTCATTTTGACCCATGTGACAAAGTAGAACTGCCCCTAAGGGTGTTCTGAGCTGTCATTACTGTAGCAGATAACCGGGATTCTCCCCTCATGGAGCTATTAGATGGGCTTGAACT
>NW_022111370.1:3942242-3949489 GCF_000313985.2 Echinops telfairi | reverse complement strand
GTGCTTGACACACTGGATGAATGTATGGATTGTGATAAGAGATGTAAGAGCCCTCAATAAAAATATTTGAAAAGAGAAAAAAGAAAGAAAAACAAAAGTACAAATATGTGGTGCAATAGTGATAGAGGTGAGGGAAAGTGACTTCAGAGAGGGTGTGCAAAAGATTTGAGATCCAATTATTGAAAGAAGGCCACCTAGATGATGGGAGGAAGTATGTTTCAGACATAATAGCATGGGGGAAGCTCCTGAAGCAGAAAGCAGCTCGGAAAGCAGCTAGAATTTGCCTGTGGCTTGAACATGTATAGAAAAGGTAGTTAAAACATTAAGAACAACCAGTTGCTTTTGAATTGCTTCAAACTCATCATGACTCCATGTGTGTTAGAGTAGCCCTGTGTTCCATATGCTTTTTTGCTGCTTGGTTGTTCAGAAGTAGGTCACTGGACCTCTTTTTCAAGGTACTTGTAGGTGAATTCAAATCTCTTGGAAGACTTAATAGATTGAAATACCCAGGGTGTGGCACACAACATTGGAGAGAGGAGTCAGGGAGGTTTTGGAAGGTTTAAGCCAAGAAGTAAAATGCTACTTTTTACATTGTCGAGAATAATTTTGGGTGCTCTGTAGAAAAGCACGTTTAAGATACAAAGAATGAAAATACAAAGATAAGTGTGGCCAAGTGGAGTTTTCCAATAAAGACTAAGAAGAAAGGCTGAACAATCTATTTCCAAAGATTCAACCTTGACAATTCTGTGGATCCCAGTAGTTGTATCTGCAAATGATCATGAGAACCACACAGGACTGAGGTGAACTTGAGTCTGGGGCAGACTCAATGGCTGCAAACAACAACAATAATGAAGGCTCTTGCTAGCATCCAGGCTAGCTATAAAGATGGCTGGGTTGTCACAGATTTGAACAAGTCTAAGGCACAGTGGTTTCACCATGGACAGATTTTGAAATTAAATAGTTTTATAAACTTTGTTGTTAAAATGCAATGTACTATGATTATAGTTACTTATTAAATATTATTAATAAATTTATCTAGACCATCACTGCTACATAATATGCTCAGCTTATTGCTGAGAATACTGCTACATCATTCCAATCTTTCTCCCTAGTCCTTTGTCCATGCAAGAAAGCTAGCTTCTGATGAAATAAAAGCCTGATGCAGAATTGTTACTGGATAAATATTTGTCAAATTAATGGCTACATGAATAAAATATGACAGTTCTGCTACAAGGCTATTGGGTCAAGGAGGTATTTGAAAGCATGAAACAGATTGAAAGGATTTATTGCTACCTGTTAAAATCAGTTGACAGTCTCTCCATTTCAGGATGGGAATTTTACAATGTTTCTGACCCTGGGATATGTTTCTACATAAAAATTTTGTCAGCTTAAAATTAGTCTGGTGGCATGAAATAATGTACATCAATGGGTTTTGATATGAACACAGTGTTGTGTCAATAATCATAACAATCGCTACCTTTTAGTCTCTGGTCCCCATGTGTCAAGTCTCATGCTAGTTATTTTCACATACATTATCCTGTTTAATTTCCACAAAAAAAGCATTGAAAGAAGCTAGGAAGCTATTGCCTTTTGTGTTACAGTTGACATGACTGTGATTCATAAATGTTACAAAATGACCAGATAAAGACCACAGCTATAAAACCCCATCTCTGACTCATTCTATTGTTTCAACTCGGGAGGTGAGCAGGTGGGATGGTGTCATTACGGTTATGATTTAAAAATAAGTATCAACCGAACTATATCTCGCAGATTGTAGATTTTATTTTGGAGAGTATGTTTTAGAAAGCATGTTTCATGTGCTCCTAGAAAATTATTGATAGCTGAGATAGATATAGAATTGACCAGCCAATTCTTTCAACACAATGCCTGGCTGACTTTCAACCTGCCCAAGGTTATCAGAAAGCAAAGCTGGGATCTAAATCCAATTTGGTGCTCTCCAGAGCATAGCCTACTGACTCAGAATTTGACATTTTGCTCATCTCTATGTTTATAAGAAGACTAAGAGAAAAGACCCAGGGAAATCTATGGAAGGGCTCGTTTTACCATTGGTTAAAGGCATTTGTGGTTTATTTGACAGAAAAAAAAAGATGGCATAATGGAAGTAACAAATAGCTTTGGCTTCAAAACTGTGGTATTGTGTAGGAAATGCCTCCAAGAAAGGAACATGAGTGCTGAGCGTCATTATGAATGTTCTGCCCCAACGCAGAGAAACATCGAGATGAGATGGACGTTACAGATTGCCCAAGATCAAGTTTTCTAATATCAGCATTGCCAACATCAGAAACCCCCAGAATGCATTTCAGGGAAATGGGAAGCATGTGGTAAGCAACAGAATATCACTGCATTAAGGCTTTAGACCAGAGATTTCTCAGCCAAAGAAACAGTATACCTCTGATCTCTTCAGTCCAAATGACAATTAATCAGCATATTCTTTCCACCTTCCCTCCAACCCTGGGATTCGACTGAATGCCTACAGAGAGGGTGGGCCCATCCATTTAGCACAAACCCCACTGCATAAACACGCTAAATGTTTCCTCTGTTGCCATCCATAACAACAAACTCATAATTTTCCTCTACCTCCGCCAAATTTTTCAGAAGGGTCTAGATTCTGTACCATGTAATTAGGACATGACTGATTTTTCTAAAAACGGTGGTTGCAATGACCTTATCAATTACAGCTTCTTCTAAATGAAGTTTAGTTCCAATCTCTCTAGGAGAATGCAGATCCGTTTGGGTATGGGGTTCAAATGAGTCCAGAGTGCTCCCCAACATCACTGAGAGCTCTAGAAAAGTATGCTGCTTAAAATAGGACAAAAGACTGGGGTAGAAAAATATGAGAAATAAAGTCTCTTACATTCTCTGTAGTTTATTATAGGCATAGCAGAATACTACTGCCATATCCTTTAGGGCTTTCTGTATTATGTGCCAGGGTAATAAACATATTGATGGCTAACGGTAAATTGCAAGTCTTAGACTGGAAGTAGGAGTAGGTGCCTTTGTACAGATCAGTGTATCTGAGGCCTGGGTTTAAGAGACCAAGGTAATAGAATGTTTAGACTGACTTCAGTACATCCACATTGTGTTGGGAACCAACCACAGATGAATGTTTATTTTGTTTTACTGACTCATAAGACTCAGAACCATCATCTCACAAATAGAAATACAGTGAACTTTAAAAGAAAAATAGATTCTATTTGATTCAGAAATTAAGAATAAATTGAATTAAGAATTAAAGACGTTAATTACAGAATCAATTTAATGAAGAAACGTGATTTTATTGTAAAAATAGCTTGGATAAACTAAGTAAGAATTAGAGTTGTGCATTTGAGCTGTGGTGCTGGAGAATATAGAAAGTGGCATGTTCTGCTGAAAGGACAGACAACACTGAAGTACCGTCAGAATATTCCCTAGAAGCAAGGATAGCAAGCCTTTGTCTTACTAACTTTTAACATATTGTCAGGAGAGACCAGTCCCTGGAGAGGGACATCATGCTTGGTAAAGTGGAGGGGCAGTGAAAAACAGGAAGATCCTCAGGGAGATGGATTGGCACAGTGGCTACATCCATGGGCTCACGTTTAGGAAAAATTGTGAGGATGGCACAGGACTGTGCAGTGTTTCCTTCTGGTGTGCATAGGGCCGCTATGGGTTGGAACTGACTCTATGGTACCTGTCATGTCCGTTCTGACCCATAGTGACCCTCTGTGCTACAGAAAAATGTACTATGTGGTCTGCACAGTGCTCACAGCCATTTCCATAGAGTTCAAGTGCGAATCCTTCTCATCGAGGGTCTTCTTCTTTCCCCTCCACCCCCGACCTTCTGCTTTACTGAGCAGGATTTTCTTCTCCGGGGATGAGCCACGTCCTCTCTTCTGAGGTTCAAGATGAAGTCTTATCACCCTTGCTCCCAACGAGCACCCTTTTGATACTTCTTCTAAAACATTAGTTTGCTCTTCTGACAGACCCAGAATTGTGCTCTTAAGAGAACAATATATCCGAATTACCTGTAGGATTCTCCTCAAATTATTCTGTATTCATCACTCATGTGTGGTGGAACATATCCTATTATTTTTCTATGTAGCAAACATCACATGTAATTGTTGTAAAGTTTACTTGATATTATTCCAAATAGAATGCAAATTCTTTACCCCAGAGAAGAGCCTGTGTCTCTATTGTCTTTCTTCTGTATCCCAATGCCTGATAAGGTATTTGATGCATAGAAGATGATTTTGTGGTCATTTGTTACATGATCAGATGCATGGATATCTCTCACTTTTGCTTTCAGAATAACATTGTAATGTTGCAACTGGTGATGGAATCAAACATATTTGAAGTTATTTCTTTGGTGTAGTCTACTAAGAATTGGTGATCTGGAAATTTTTCACTTTAACTGGTCGTTGTCTTCTGGTCTTTTCCAGGGTTCCATCTGTAAGATCAGTCCCAGCCCATTCATTGTAAAAAAAAAAGGAAAAAAGACGAGCCCTCTGCTATATTAACAAACTAGCCCTTTAACCTGTTTATATGTTTTACAAAATGCTGACACTATATTCTAGTACCATGCTTGACATGGATGGAAGATGGTTATGATAGTCTAGGTCAGTGGTTCTCAACCTTCCTAAAGACGTGACCCTTTAATACAGTTCCTCATGTTGTGGTGACCAACCCCAACCATAAAATTATTTCTGTTGCTATTTCATAACTGTAATTTTGCTACTGTTATGAATCGGGCAACCCCTGTGAAAGGGTTGTTCGACCCCCAAAGAGGTTGCAACCCACAGATTGAGAACCACTGGTCTAGGTTTTTTATGCAAGGGTCCCTAGTCTGTGTGATAGAGAATGATCATAGATAGTCCATGCTCAACTCTATAACAACCAGAGGAGAACACTGGGAGTTCAAGGAGCACAGATGAGAGCAACTGGTCAAGCTCAGCAGATTCTTTTTGACTTCTCTTCTTCCCTCCAGCCCTCCTGAACACATTCCTATAGAAGAGCTTGGGATAGGTCAGAGGCCAACATATCATTCCCTGTGAGTCTTAGATGTCCATAGCTTTTTCTTCATTTTCTTCTAACCCCGGAGCTCAGGTACAAACTATCATAGGTATCATTTCTGATAAGATTTACATTCTTTCTGCCCCATCACAGACAGTGGGCTCTAGAAGTATTTAGTCCTGGAACCTAAGCCCATCCATCCACCTGGTTAGTAATCCAATGCCCAGGGGTGCCTCATCCAAGTAAGTGCTTAATAAGGATGCACAACAATGACTTCTAAATATCCTTAACTGGATTCTTTGAACATATTCATGGAAATCAAATCCCCTCTCCTCAGAATACTTGCAATTTTAAGCTCATTCTACCCAAAAGTTAACATAAATTAAATGTCCATGATTCAACAGATTTTCATATGATTTTAACATCAGGTTTACATAAGCAATATGCATTCTTTAAATCACAATAGTATTTATCTAAAAATTTTCTCTGGGAAAGATAAAAGCAATATAAATTTCAGCAAATGTCTCATCAAGATTTGCCTCCAAAAGCTTAGCTTCGCAAGAAGGCTCCCAGCTCTGGACGCTGCACGCCCTTCATTGTGAATTGCAGAAAGAGAGGAGAGGGCTCGAATAGATGAGCTTCTGTCAGTTTCTGTGGAAATCCAAAATCTGTTGAAACCCTGCCTGTGGAAATTCAAAATCTGTCGAAACTCTGTCTCCTGTGTGTCAGCTGTTAGGTTATTTCCGATGTATATACTGTTACTAAAGTTCCAATGATTTGCCCAAAGTCACATGGCAAGTGCGTTATGGAGTAGGGGATTGGACTTCAGGTCATACCTCCCTAAAGAAGGCAAAGGAATAGTTTCAAGTGGTGGAAATGGAGGAGGCTTTGACTCTAGACTGATGAGGGTTGCAGTGCCAGCCTTTTTCTGTGACCCTAAGTGAATTATGGGGCGTTTTCATCATTTTCATCAACAGTAAAATGTGAAAAATTTGAGTCAATTGGCTGTTGATTCTACCAAACAATTCATAATAAGAGCTGATTGTTATTGTATTAGAGCTTAAATTTTGAAAGAAGGGTTTTAAATGCGTTTTTAAATATATGATCCTGTATCACTTGAGTTAGGCGATTTAGTGCTGTATCAGTGTATTGTTAATTCAAACCTGGAATAAGAAAACTTGTCATGAAAAAAAGAAAGTTATCATCTCAAACATTAAAAGAAAGAATGTGCCCTTCCGTTAGTGCAGCTGTTTCCTCTCAGAACATGAATATTGTCATAAGGTGTAGGGGCGTTGAAGTCCCAGGAGATAAATCCTGTGACTCGGTAGAATGCAGATTACCCTCCTGGGAAAAGTACGTAACAATACTGTTGTACTGACACCCAGAAAGATATAAAAGCTTCATCCATCTGTGGGATAGGCAAATCAGTCTCTGAAAAAGGCCTCTCTGTCTTCTAGAGATCTCAATAAAATGTATGCTGATGTTTACTCCATTTCTGTGATTGGCTGCAGATGTTGGTGACTAGACTTTTAATTCAGTTTCAGATTTCGGCAAGCCTACAGTTTACAGTGAGAGGCTTAAATCCACTTTTCAATCTCCACATAGATTCAGCCTCAATTGAACCCTTTCTGAGCACCGAGGAGCAATCGGAAAGGCTTCAACCTCTCGCAGACTGCGTTTCACAGTAGGCTGTGACCACTTCGCTAGCCAGCCCTTGGAGGGGCACCGTAGCCCGTAGGGACTGCCATGGGTGTTCCGTTGAAGAAATTAAACACGGGTATGCATGTATTTTGCTTCTTATTTCTCTGGGATCTATATTGAGTAGAGCGATTCCGGAGTCATATCATATTTCTATTTGAATTTTGTGCTCCTTAGTGGTTATATAATTTTGTCACCCCAAAAGCTATATATGTGTTTCAATCTCTCCAAATCCTCTCTAGCACTTATTTTTTGTTGTTGTTGTTTCTTTTTTAAAAAATTTTGCTATTGGTGTCAACGTAAGGAGAGATTGTTGCTTTAATTTTGTTTATCTTACAGCTAATGATCATAAATGTATGATTGTTGGCTACCTGGTTATCATCTTTGGTGAATTGTCTATTCATGACTTCTGCAGTTTTCTGGAATATTGTGTCGCAGATTTCTAAATATTCTTGAATTAGCCCTCTATCAGATGCATCATTGCCAAAAGTTTTCCCCATCTCTGGTTTCTCTCTTTATTCTCTTGATGAAGATTTGTGTTG
>NW_022111370.1:3940733-3941701 GCF_000313985.2 Echinops telfairi | reverse complement strand
AAGCATTCTTTTTCTTCCATGGAATGGCTAGTGGTTTAGAATGGCTGACTTGGTGGTTAGCAGTCAAACAAATAAACCAGGGCTGTATCCTATAACAATTTATTACACATAGATTAATATTAATATATTCACACTTTACAGCTACAGAAAGTGAAACATAGGGGGTATATATGATTTAGTGACAAGGATCTTGTAGCAAGAAGTGGAGGAATGGATATTTGAACTCACACTGGCTCATTTCTTACCCTATATTATATACCCTACTATAATAATTATTGACGATTGGAATGCAAAAGTTGGAAACAAAGAAGAAGGAACAATAGTTAGAAAATATGGCCTTGTTGATAGAAATGAAACTGGAGATTGCATGATAGAATGTTGCAAAACCAATAACTTGTTCAAAGCAAATAACTTATTTCCACAACACAAAAGGAGACTATACACATGGACTTATCCAGCTAGACAGCACATAAATCAAATTGACTTCATTTGTGGGAAGAGACAGAGGAGAAGCTCAATATCAGCAGCTAAAGCCGGGCCAGGGAATGACTGTGGAACAGAATATCAATTCTTCATATGTAAATTCATGATAAAAGTTGAAGAAAATTAAGACAAATTCATGAGAGCCAAACTAAGCCCTTGAGTCTATTCCACCTCAATTTTGAAAACATCTCAAAAACATATTTGATGAATTGATGACAGAAAGACCTGGTGAGCTGCGTGGGAGGACATCAAGAATGTCATTCATGAAGAAGGCAGAGCATCATTAAAAAGGAATGACAGAAAATATCAAAGTGGATGTCAGAAGAGATTCTAAAATTTGCCATAAATTGTAGAGCAGCTAAAGCAAATGGAAGAAATGATGACTTCAAAGAGCTGAATAGAATACTTCAAAAGGTAGCGGGATAAGACAAAGTCAAATATTATAACAAAGTTTGCAAAAACCTAGAATTAGAAAACCAAAAAGG
>NW_022111370.1:3933379-3940533 GCF_000313985.2 Echinops telfairi | reverse complement strand
GAAGGAAGAAGTTCAAGTTGCACTGAAAACGTTAGTCAGAACAAGGTTTTGCTCTACAAGACCTCTTTAAATTGTTGAAAAGCAAGGATGTTCCTTTGAGGACTCAGGTGCTCCTGGCCCATGCTGTTTTTAATTAGCCATACACACGTGAAAATTGGATGTGCAAAATCGGACACCGAGTAAGGAAGACTGAAAAGAATAGATGGGTTTGAATGATGGTGCCGACAAAGCATATTGAAAGTACCACGGAATGCCAAAAGAACAAATGACTCTGTCATGGAAGGATTAGTCAGAATGTTCTTTAAAGACAAGAGTCGTGAGACTTTGTTTCTTGTACTATGGCCATGTTGTCAGGAGACACCAGTCCCTGGAGAGGGACATCTGTAAGGTACATACAGTGGAGCGGTAGCAATGAACAAGAAGACTCTCAACAAAATGGATGGACACACTGGATGCCACAATGGACTCAAACCTAAAAGCAACTGTGAGGTTGGAGAAGGTCAGGGATTGTCTGCTTCTGTTGCACATAGGGGTGCGATGCATGGGAACAAACTGAAAAGCGCCTAACGACATCAGCAACAATGGTGTGAGGGCCCTTCAATGATCTTTTATTTCCTTTTAATTTCATTTTTCACAATTTTTATACATTCTGGCATTAGAATATTTTGAAGATATTTTAAGGAATTATAAATTCTAAAAGTCGTTAGTCTTACTTTTCTTCTTTATTCATTGTCTAAGTGCACTTCTAGGAATAAATATGCCACCTTCACACTGATTTACTGTGAACCAGTATACTTTAATCTTTAAGGCTACAGCATATGGCAAATAAAATGAAGATGTTCAAATCCACAATAGTCTTTAATATTTTAAAGATATGAACATTCACAATGGATTTCAGCTTATATAATGCTTATAGAAATAATTTCAATTGCTATATAAAATGCAGAAAAAATAATTACCAGCCATCTGTCTTGGCATTTTTTTGACTTCATAAACACCCTTTATTCTTTATATTTTTGTTGAGTGAAACCATACTTGAAATTACACGTGTTTCTAATACCCTTTGGTCTACATGCTTCAAAAGCTTTGTTGGTGAGTTGTGATTGCAAGTAAAGCACTGACCTTTATGGTGGTGCCATCGTGGCTGACCGGAATGACCTTCACCCACTGGATGGCTAGTCTCCAAGGACTGACAGTTGGAGAGCTAACACGTGTGCTCGAGGAGCTCTGGAAGGGCAGCAGACTGCACTTTTAGCCGTATTGTTTCTGAAAACCCTGCATTGTAGAGACATGACAGTTAACAACAGAGCCTACCATTCTTATGCTGTTATTTTTTCTCAAGATTCCTGACTGACAGGCCCTGGGGAGAGTGAATAAGCATCCTTAACTTGTAATATAACTACTCTTTTTGTCATTCTGCATAATTGCTGTCACCCAGGTAAAATTAATTTATTTTTTTTCTTCCCGGTAAATTCTCCCACACTCCACTGGGAAACCCTTCAAACAAGATACACAATGGGAAACCTGGGCAGACACTGTGCCTATCTAGCAGGGCTTCTTGAAGGGGAGAGCCTTTCAAGGGCTTTGTCTCTGAAAATAGATGGTGTGTACAGTGAGTCACTCCGTAAATAATTAAAGTTGCCACGTATTTAGTGATGATAAAAATTGGAATTTTGATAGCATCTGCCTAGGGTCATGATGAGTTGGAATTGTCTCAATGGTTCTTTCTTTTTTTGAATTAGAGGATTGTTCTGAAGATAAAATTAGTTAATTCACGAAGTGGCACAAAATACAAACTTTACCTTTGATTACTATGGAAACAAGGAGACAAATATCCCTTCAGTATGACTCATCTCTAGCTCCCTACTTGGTAATCAATGACCCAACTCTCCCTTGCTAAATCTTTCCTTTTGGGAAGCATTTCATCCCCAAACTCTTCTGCAGAGAACAGCTCAAAGGTCCTCCCAGTTTGAAGAGGGCCTCAAAACATTCACAATAGATACCCCAGTGCCCTTTAGTTCACCTCGGATCCAAGAGTCACCTGAAAGAAGCCTGTTATCTGACCTACTATTCACCCCAGGCTGTTTCTCAATGGAGAACTCTTGAGTACTTCTGAGAGAACATGACGCACCAACCAGATTTCCATGCATACAGAAGGGCAGGATCGTTGGGGGAGAGGATTGGAAAGGGATCAGAATCCACCATAACTGAAGGGGTAAAGAACCCAGGTTCTTCAATTCAGGAAGCATGGGCCATTTCCATTGGAGAACCCTTGCTTCTCCTTTGCTATGTAGATAATAATCCTTCCTTCCCTGACTGCTCCCCGCCCCCCATGCAAAGCCTGTTTCATTCAATTGGCTAATAATGTGGGACAAGGACTCACAGGTTTGGGGGACAATACTTTGTGACTTTATGTGGCATTATGATGTCAAATAATATCACAAAGTAGAGAGCAGTGAAAAAGAGGACGGCCCTCAAGGAGATAGATTGACACAATGGCTGCAACAGTGGGCTCAGGCAGCGGAATGCTTGGGAGCATGGGGCAGAACTGGGCAGTATGTCGTTCGGTTGAGGGTCCGAATTGGGTCAACAGCACCTAACAACAGACAACAATCGGCATGCCATCATCAGGGTAGGTATTATTAATTCTATTTTGCAGGTGGGAAAACTGAATTAATCTAGAGCTGAAACTTAGAACCAAGTAAGTTTGATTTTAGAGTGAATATGCTTACCTAACAAAATGATTCTCTACAATTATACAATGACATTTTTCAAAACAAATCTCATGATTTTGCTGATCACCCAGGAGAAATGAACATTCTCTGGGGTTGACAGTAGACTATCGAGTTTACCAAAGAACTCTATTAATTTCTGTCTCAATGAACCACTTGCAGCTAACCTTGACGGAATCACTTGCTTTGTTGAAAGTTACTGCTGACTTGATGATAAATTTCTCCTAGTTATCTTACCACAGTAATCGTAATCATCATCATCATAATATTAATAATACTGATAAAAACAATGGCTAATACCAATTGCCAACCACTCACAATGTGTCCCACATTATCCTAAGAAAGTACCATTAATGATCTAACCAAATCTTTGTTGTTAGTGGCCCTATACTTGACCCGCAACTCATGGTAACTCCGGACACAACTTAATGAGATGCTGCCCAGGGCTGTATTGGCCTTCACATGAGTTACAGGTTGTACCACATGTAATCTATAGGGGTCTCAAGGGTTGATTTTAGAAAGTAGAGCAATGGACCCAAGAGGACACTCTTGGGCACTTCCAGATGACTTTGTCATCCACATTTTGCCTAGCAGTCAACATAGTAACTGTTACACCATGCTAGGACTTCTTTGCACAGGTAGTAAATGATCAATTGGGATTAAAATCCAACGCTTCCTTCCTCTCACGCCATGCTTATTCTCTCCTCCTTCTAATCAGTGGTAAGCATGGATGCCACTTGGGATTTCTGCTGCCGTGTTCACATTTGGTTACATTTCTCAACCACGGAGGCAGTACACACACACACACACACACACACACACACACACACACACACACACAAACACACACACTCACACACAGGATTGTAGAGTAACTTCATTTTTTAGCTTTTAGTATGATGCATCTTGGCAATAGCCAGGTAAATAAGTCAGAGTAAGTATGTCAAAGAGACAGAGTTCTTTGGCCTCATCAAATTTCGTAGTCAGGTCTGCAAAGACCAAGGGCAGTGACGTAGAAAAGGGTCGGGATGGAAACTACAGACAGGGAGTTCAGAGAATCTCTTTGGGATCACGTTAGTATTTCCAGAAGAGGTGCCAAAAAACATAGTTCCATTCTTATCAGTAATTTTTTCTTTAAATAACATGGCAGACAGTAAAAGCTCAGCAAACATACCTAGGCTGGGCCATTTAAGAGAAAAAGAGGCTGAACAACACTGAACTAATTAAAGGAATATTTCCTCCTCTCTCTTTTCAGGCATCTTTCTTCTAGCTCAGCTTAGATTCCGGAAATAGTGAGAACATCCATATACCAGTGTTTAAGGACTGCCTGTATTTTAGGAGCATGCTCACTCGAGTGAACTTAAGTTTGCTCATTTCCAAAACCAGGGTCTGGGTACCTCTCTTGCAGGTACCATTTCTAGTACCTAGTAGGATTTCTGTAACTGAAATCGATCATGGTTATCCTGATGATATATTTTAATAGAAGGTTTAATGTGTTTTTCACTCAGGGGAAAAGAAGGCGAATTTTCTAGATAGGTTTAAATCCTGGCTGATTTTAATCTTGACTCCCTGTAATCTACCCAGTATCTGTTTCCATAAATGAAAAGCAAGCAAGCTAACCAAGCCAACACATTGCTGTCAGTTCTGACTCATAGCAAGCCTGTAGGGCAGCGTGTCACTTGATCCGTAGCCTTCCCAAGGCTGCAAACTTCACTGAAGCAGACGGTCACATCTGTCTCTTGTTTGAGTGGCTGGTGGGTTCAAACTGCTGACCTTTTGGTTAGCAGTGGAGCACTTAACCACCGTACCACCAGGGTTCCTTTCTCTTTCCACGAGCACAGATACTTATAAGGATACCCCAGTTCGCACACCTACTTCTCTATTATGGTCTCTCTAATCCTCCTTAGAAAGTAATTTCTTATGACTTGCTGCCCCTAAGGGACGCAAAAACAAAGACATTCAGTTCTAATAATCTGTAACTCTTGACCATGTGATTCCTCTTATTTCAAAATGTACAAATGCTTGGCCCCATATGGATGAGTCTTTGAAAATAGTGTGAAGAAGGATTAGAGTCATTCGCTGAATACCTTGTCGAAGGACTAGAGTCATTGTGAAGAGGGGCTCTAAGAGTAATTTACCCAGAGATCATTTGGTGGTGAGGCTGCATTTTCTCATGCTGTGGACTTCCAACTCTGGGGTCAGATATTTTGCAACTCCCTTGGCCATGGCAGCCAGGAGTTAATGATATTTAGGTTATGGCATAAGCCAGCCAGGAGTTATTTCTCTTTCAAAGCTTTTTCATAAATACATTAATGACCCTGATGAGCCTAATATTGCCTGCCTGCCTGATAGCCGAGAGGAAAATCTTCAGATGATTTCAGTAAGGGGAGGGAAGATGAGCAGCATTGGCAAAACTTGGAGGTAAGACAAGAAATACTATTTTGGACCCCACTTTAAAGGTGTCACTTGGCTTAAGAACCCCCACCCTAAAAATTTCAATCAGGAAAAACAAATCCTCGCTCTTCACAAGCCTTCCTGGTTTTCAAAAAGGGGCTTAGAAACACCTGGTTTTCCAGGACTTTGGAATGTGTCAAAGTGAATCCATTCAAACGTGCATTTCAGGTAAGGGAACAATGTCGTCTTGTAGGTCCCCTTCGCTGTGTATTTCCTTCTCAGTCCCCTCAGTCTGTGACCCAGAGGACTCTGCTGGTTCCAGCTCTGAGGACTCTCACCTAGCCATTAACCTCTCAATGAAGTTTGAACAATGGAATAGCATTTGGTTGCAGAAGGCAGCAATGTAATGCTTTCTTTTTATTTTGATTCAGTTATTTTCTTTTTCTTTTTGGCGGGGAGGGACTCCAAAAACAAAACTACTGGCATATAAGAAGTAGAGAAAGAAACAGGAAACCTGATGTGTGTGGCTGGTGGTGGCGGCAAGGATACTCTTACAGCCCTGCTGACAAATTACAACAAAGACGGGAGGACATAAAGGGTTTGCTTTTCCGACTGAAGCGCAGAGCTGAGGAATTTGACCGCTGGGAGAAGGCAAGGGCGCATTCGTCAGACTTTCCCCTTCACCGTGTGCTTGTCAAGTTGGTAAATAAAATATCTGAATGAATATGAATTACTCTGGTGTCCAGTGGCTTTGGGACTAGGGGTCCGGCTAAATAGGTTGGCAAGTTCTCCTCTGGCTGATAACAGCTTTGTGTTGAATAAAGATATTTGAGATCCTTTCCCCTAGAGAAAAACAGCTGAAAAATCAATCTTCCAACTGAAAAGTGAGCTCACAGGTGTCAGGGGAAAAATTCAAGCAATGTCAAGAAATGCCTTCCTCCCCACAGTGTGGTTTTCAACACAAATTCTAGGACAGAGCAGGTGCTTTATACATGAGTGTTCCAGGAATGCACAGACTGAAACAGAAAATTCCCAGAAGAGTACAAATTAGAAAGGGCACCCTTTCAGCTTAGGTGTGCAGGACATATTTCTTGAATAAGTTTAACTTCTGAATACTGAAATACTGAAACCTATTATCAGTGAAGACATTTTATGGGGCCCAAGACGTACGTGCAACACACATTAAACATCTGTTTGGCTGGCCAAGTTCTGACACTCTTTCCTGAGAAAAACATTTCAATGGCAATCTATTTCTGGATTTGTCTAAAAAAAACTTTTTTTTTTTAATTTCTTGGTTCGGGAGGAAAGAAGAAATGAGGCTGTAACTTTCCAGCTGAGAGCAACTGCCCTTCATGAAGGAGGAGGCAACATTTTTCTTGCCCATAAATCTGTAGCTTAGTCCTTAGCAACAGACCCCAGCCATTGCCACAGGCTTTCCTGTGGAGTTAAACCAACAGAGCAACGTGAGGACCAATAAGGAAATGTCTTGTTGTTCATGTACTGATTAAATCCTACATGCTGACATCCCATTTTAAGGTCAAAATGGGTAGAAGTTAGAGAACTATTCCAGCATCTTAAAATGGCTTAATGTTTATTTGGAGTAAGGAGAGCCCGTGTCAGTCAGTAATATGTCTGTCTAACCGCCTGACAGCTTACCTTGCATGACAGGGTCCCTTGTCCTCAAGAGAGTTCCTGGGTAATATTGGCCTCCTTTAGAATAGCATCATTTGATTTACTTTGAGCAGACCACAAAAATAGGCACTTACTTATGTTTTCCTCCTTGTTTGGCTAGAAAGGAGCTACGGGCCAAAATTTCTGCCCACTAATAGAAAGGATATGTATGATATTTAAGCAATATTTTGAATATTATTGTAGCAATCTTATTGGTGTGTGTGTGTGTGCTTAAATTATCAGACATTTTATTGTGCATTATCTGATTTATCAAGTAAAAATATCCATTGTTATAGAGGAGATTTTGAATCATGGAGAACCATGTGCTACAGAGTAGAATGCTTAGTGGTTACTAAT